>NC_089491.1:42898468-43210316 GCF_036850765.1 Saccopteryx bilineata | reverse complement strand
AGCATTGAGGGCCAAGTTTGGAAGTGCTCCAGCTGACAGAAGCACACACAAGTCCTTATCAAAAGGCCGAGAGGAAAGGAACCCAACCACCATGACTGTCACGTTATAAATCCACTCCCAGCTCATAAACTGCCTTCAATGCTCTGCTTCTTCTCATGAGTTCACACCCGCGCTTTTGCAGCTCATCAAAGATGGAGAGTGCAAATAGACAGCATATAAAAGGGCTAAATCTGGTAGCTACAGAGGAAGAGTGATTTGACTTTTGGGGACAGGATATAGCAATATTCTGCTGACTTCATACAGCCTTTAACTTCCATGCCTTCCCCTGTTCTTATGCTTTTGAGCTATATATTGTATCTGGTTGATGTCTGTAGTGAGAAGAATCAGAGTACAATGAAAAAAGCACTAGATTTGACATCTACCACATGCCAGTGTGTAGAACAGATGACATTAGACATGTGGAGATGAAAATGCAGGCCTGGCACCCACTTAGCCTTGCAGCCACCGGTATTAAGCTGGTCCTACTAATATGAATGTTGTTTATTGCCTTCCAATTTTTAGAAGGATAAGGAACTTAATTGTATCATATTGTGAATTGAACATACATAACAACAATTTTGCACAGTTTCAGTAAAGGTCAAACTCATAGAATATTGGAAGTGATTGGGGCAGAAGAAGGTAGGGGTGTTAATATGCTCATCACATACAAGAGAGTATTAGGCTACCTGGAATAGAGATGCAGTATGATAGATAATCAATAGAAGAACTGAAAATAATACAGCTCCCAATTATTGGGAGGAGGTGGGAGATAATGTGAGCATAATTCTCCTATGTGATGGAAAATCAGTAAGTGTCTTAAATTAGGGAAACAAAAATGAGGTATAATATATTGATTAGAGTTATGGAAATGATCCCTAGAAAACCAGAAATCAAATTAGACTGAACCCAGGAGAGTGAGACTGAGGATAGGAAAGAGAATGTAGGAGTACAATTTCTTTTCATCTTAAGCCCTTCAGAACTACTTATTTGTTATTATTTGCATGCAATACTTTTCTTAATATTTTTTTAATTAAAAGAAAAAATATGGATCCTTTTCTAACATTCAGAGATTCTGTTTGCCAAGATACAACCTTGTAATGAATTAAGTCGAGCTGTGTGAAATAGCTGTTATTTGTCTCATCTGAGCCTGTGCAAATGAAAATTTCATTTGATCCAACGTAAATTGTTTTCAGATTTTGGACATTAACACAGACATGTTTCAACATGAAGGTCCAGTATATGATCAAGTCAGTGACACACTAGCATTTTGGAAATGTCATAATCCATTATGTTCAAAAGGCCCTTCTTTCCAACCAACATTTCAGCCCTGCTCAACTTACAAGAGAAAATTCAAATGGCATGTCCTTCAACCTCCAACCCTATACTCAAAGGATTTCCTTTTTTCCCCCTTCTTTTTTTTATTAATTTTTTTTAAGAGAGGAGAGAGAGTGAGAGGAGAGAGGGAGAGAGAGAGAGAGAAGGGGGATGGAGGAGCAGGAAGCATCAACTCCCATATGTGCCTTGACCAGGCAAGCCCAGGGTTTTGAACCAGCGACCTCAGTGTTTCCAGGTCGATGCTTTATCCACTGTGCCACCACAGGTCAGGCTTTTTCCCCCTTCTTAACACCTTTAACCCTGTATTTTTTACATCTGTCACAGCAGTTTTTATGTTCTGCCTTTAACGACTGCTTTTTGTGTATTTGTCTCATCTCCCTAGTAGACAGCCCACCCTTTGGGGAAAGATTTGTATTCACCTGGGAGAGACTGCAAGTGCTTTGAAGCCAATCCTACCTTGTCTTGCCATTCCAGCTGGGTGGCACTGGGGAAATTACTTAGCATCTCCAAGACTCAGTTAACACATTCCTAAGATAGAGACAGTGATGACTCTTCATTGGTCCATCAGGATGTCTGAATAAAAGAACGTACAATACTTGACACAATGCCTAGCATACAGAAGAGGTGAAATTAGTAACTGCTGTTCTTCCTTCCCCTTATTCATCTTTAAACCTTCCACAGAACCAAACATAGTTCTTTTCACGAAGATGCCTAACTGGTGAAATGGGGGGGGGGGATATGCTGGATTGAAAGATGCTGTAAGTATTGCAAAATGTTTTAAAGAAAATAAATTTTACAAGCATGTTAAGGAAAAATATCATAGGAATCTGAATATTAATTGGACAGAAAGCCATCTGGAGATGGAGAAGATTTGGGATGCACTCCACAGTCTTGTCTGTGACCCTCATTCTTACAGACATTGGCCATGCGTCATTGGTTATGTGCTCTACTGAGCACTTACTTGCCTTTCTATGGAATCAGGGCAGAGTCTGCTGCTGAGAGAAGCAGCCTAGGAAGTGATTTGGAATTCTAGCCCCATAAAGGGCCCACTGACTTTTTGCTCATAGTCGAAGTGCTCACCCTTTGTGTTCAGCGCTTCCTCATAGAGTCGAACTGCTTCCTTTAAAGTTCATTTGATGACTTCATGGTGCCTCTCCACAGTGGCCCACTTGCATAGCACTTCGTTTGCCCCTCTCATCACCATTTATCACATTCTGATAGAATCATTGCCATTTCTCTTACCAATTCCTATCCCCTCATTAGAGTATGTGAATGGAAATTTATGTTATATGCATATAACATTATAACATATGTCTGTTACATATATGCTTCTGTTAGGATAAACAATCCAAAGTTAAGACAGAGGTCATAGAAGCCCCTGAATGTGCACTGATATGGTATGTGGTTTATCCCCCTCAAAACCAAGATTTCTTTCACAATGGGAGCATTCATGTAGTGGTACATTGGCAAAGGCCAACTAACTTGAAGAAGTCACTTACGAAAATGTAGTAGCTACTGCTTTAAATTATGAAATGCAGGAAAGTTTCAATGAGGAGGCCACTGGAGTGGAGGATCCCCAGTGATAGAACAGATACCCTCAAATGGAGGTTTCTGCACACAGCTTGGGAGGGGAAAAGTTGGGATTAAAAGGATGTTTTCCATCCTCGGAAGCAGGAAAATCTGTAGGGTTCAGGGAGACAGGGCCGAAGAGGTAGGCAGATAAGACAGTCTGGCCCACCTGCCAGGATTTTGTACAATCACTCTGCATAATTATTCTCGAAAATACAAACATTTCCAGGGTTGACTGACAAGTATTGTTGCAGCAGGGAGGGCTGTCAGGGCAAATCAATCCAATTCTACCACATGCCAGTGTGCAGAACAGATATAATTTTGGCTGTTAGGGGCTGTCAAAGCGAAGGATGTACCGTATGTGTATTTTGAAGTGTGGTGTTCCCTTCAGTCTAACAGCTTGAAAGATTTCTGGGGCTTTCCCCCTCTTTGGCTGTTTTCTACAAGAAGTTTGGGGAATTTAATTTCAAAGAACTCAGTTGCATTTATCTACTGGAATGATCAGGTTAAATTAAGCATTACTCCTGCATACTGCCATAGCTGTTCTGTTATTTTTCAGCATGGGACATCAAAATCTGGTTTAGAAGGGAGGGGTCATTTGCTGCCATTAGATGTTGTATGGGGCATCCAGTTTGGTACCTGGTGCCCTCCTAGGACTGCAGAGTCACCATGCAAGACTCTATCTTATTTATCACAGGACTCATTTTGAGGTTTAGCCCAGAGGCCTACAGTGGGACCGTTGGTGATCCTTGAAAGTCTATTTCCTCCTTTAGTGGCCCAATGCTTTGATGAGCATCAGAGTTGAGGCCCTCAGAAGTGGCTTACTCAAAACATTTCCTTTCTGTTTAGAATTTTTCTGCATCCTCCACTGCACTGTACCCTCAGGGGCTTCCCCAAGAATATGTCTCACCAGTTTTCCTTCCTCACTTTCCCCTCCTCCCTCCCTCCCTCCCTCCCTCCCTCCCTCCCTCCCTCCCTCCCTCCCTCCCTCCTTCCCTCCCTCCCTCCTTCCCTTCCTTCCTCCCTCCCTTCCTTCTTTCCTTCCTTCTTTCCCTTTCCTTCTTTTGGTGCCTGTTTAATTTCTTATTCCCTACTATTCTTTCTAACTCACAAGCACTCTCAAAATTTTCCCTCCTCAAAATCCACCCCCAGCCCCATCCTCTATTTCAGGATGCAATCTCTAGACTGACGTGCCTACCCTTGACCTCCGATACATGCAGTCTCCACCGCCCCTTCCATGTCTGCTCGCCCCACTGCCCCTGGCCATCTGACTTTTGCTCTCGCTCAGGACCATTTGTGTTTCTTTCTCCTGCCCCTCTGACTTGTCTGGTCTCATTTTATGGCTCTGGTCTCATTTTATGGCTCAAGGTTCTCTGTCTTTCCCTGGAAACATCCGAGAATTAGTCCTTGGCCATATCCTCTGTTTTATTTGGAGTCACGGACTTGACCTCTTCTTCCCTGGGGGCAGTCACTCTGAGCTGTGTGCATCCCAAGGACAAGGGGCTGGAGATGACATATAAACAATAACTGGATGGAGCCCACCTTTAGCTTAGCACCACCTCTGTGCCAACAAGCTATAGCTACACCCCACCTGGCTTCTCTGCCTAGTTTCCCTGCCAGAACAATCTAATGATTTGTACTTTTCACATTTCCCCCATGTTCAAAAATCTGCAATAGCCCTAGATAGGACTCATGTATAAAATTAAGTCGTGGACTCACAGATTGTGGAATGTGTGCTCTGAAGCTAACAACCTAAGATGCCACTTAGCTCAAATGTACTCATTTAAAGATCAGGAAATGAAGGCAAGAGGTGGTGACGTCATTGTTCACGAGTCCATATTTATTAGTGACCAAATTTGTTTAAACTACTAGTGAGGTATTCAGGACCCTCAATGGTTCAGCCTCATCCTACTCCTAGAGCGAATCACTTACTCTCTCTTTGGGAATAAATCAAGATATATCATTATTTCTCTAATATACTCTGGACTTCTCATCATCATCCTTGCTCATTCTCTCCCTGACATTCTTATCTCTTGTTCAATCACTCATTGATTTTTACATGCTCATGTTATTATTTAGTAAAAAATTACTTTCAATTGCTTAATATGTTCAAGGCCCAGCAGTTGGTATGAGGAAATTACACCTATTCTTCAACCCCATCCCCAGAGCATTCTTGAGTATGCCTAGAGACATTGATTTCTCTGCCATTGTGATGATAAGAGCTGTGGACTCCCTGTGCGGTGCTTTGGCTGAGGGTGGCTTTTGTGTCATATGTTTATCTCTTATTGAGTTCTGCCTTGAGAAATAGTCTTAGGAAACTCACTATTTACTCTAGGGCCATTGTGAGGACATTGATCCCTTGTGTAAAATCTGTTTAAAATATTCTTTTGAACACTAAATGCCATAAAAAATATCTTACCACAAGAAATGTCTGTACTTTTACTTTGGTTAGTAAAACTTTTATAAATTATTATGTTTTTCTTTTGGCTTCTCTGCCAGGAAGCTCAGGGTCAAATTATGACTTAATTTTAATAACCCTGTGGGACCCTAGAATTTGCATGTTTGTATTTCTACTTAATGTCTTGTCTTCACCTTCCATTCCAGTCCCCCTGATTTGAGTCCTTATTTAAATTTTCTTTTTCCTTGCATGGTCACATAAAGTACCTAAAATCTTTTGTGAAGGAAGTAAAGGTGTAAGTAAGGTATGATAAATATATATATTTTTCTGACCCTTTAAGTTGTTAGTTCTTGATTTTTTTTTGAAGATTTCAGTAAATTAGGGTCTATTTTACTCATCCTTTTCTTCTAAATCCTAGAAAAATGCCTTAGGCTAAAACAGGTGCCTAATAAAGTTTCATTGAACTAAATTGCTAAGAGTAGACCTACAATTCCCCAGGTGGTCAAAGTCAAGCTCATACACTTTCACTTTGTGTTTTATTTGAAGGCCAACGAAAGGTAGAATTTTGTAGAGGAAAGAATTCAAACTCTGCCTATTACTGACGGTACAACCTTGGATGAGTTATTTAGCTCATCTAATCCTCTTCTTTTTACTTTAATCTACAAACGGAGATAAGGATACCTTACTGAATTACTGTGAAGATTGATAGCCCCTGTAAACTTCTCAACACATTTTCTGGCTCATAATAGCAATCAGCACATGTTAGGCCCCCGCTCTCTCCCTCTCATTTTATCGAAAGTAGCACTTGGAAAAGGATAAGTGGATTGCTCTATGACCACAAGTAAGTCAATTAATTGTGGTGTCATCTGTAAAATAAATGTGGCTATTGACCTCATTCCGAAGGATATGAAAATTAATTGATGGTAATGCACATTGGGATTTTTTTTTGCTGAAAAGTGTTTAAGAAGAGCTCAGTATTATTATGTTCTATTTCATCATTAATATTATTTATGAATATTGGGCTGTGTCTTGTCCTGGTGTGTTTTATGCCTGTGGTCTTAATTGCATTTATTTTCATTTTAGTACCAACTTATCTTAATAAAAATGTAGATGAAATTCAAAAACATAGTTTCCCTCTTTTATATAAATTTATTTTTATAAGATAGATGATTTTACCTGTTTCAATATGCTACCCATGAAATACACATTAAGATAGATAGTAAATAATTTTTGTTAATTGTATTTGGATCAAGCTCAAGCATCTTTCAAGGTATTTAACTTTTACATCCTGCTTTTCACACTCATATTTTATGTTTATTGGTCTTTTTTAAGTGAAATTCTTCATTATGAGATGTGTGGTCCATTTCAGGTGTTAAATGTGAATGTTTCAAGTATTTCTACTAGAAAAGAGAATTAAGTAAATGAAATACATATTTTAATTTAATTTAATTTATTTTTTTTTATTAAGTGAAAGGCAGGAAGGCAGAGACAGACTTCCATATGCATGCCAAAAGGGATCCATCCAGCAAACCTCTACCAGGTGATGCTCTGCCTGGTTGGGCCACAGCTCTGTTGCTCAGCAACCAAGCTATTTTAGAGCCTGAGGCTGAGGCCATGGAGCCATCTTCAGTGCCAAGGGCTAACTTTGCTTGAACCATTCAAACCATATGGCTGCTGGAGGGAATGAATGAGAGAGAGAATAATTGGGGTGAGGGGGGAGAAGCAGATGTTCGCTTCTCCTGTGTGCCCTAACCAGGAATCAAACCTAGGACTTCCACACACCAGGGTGATGCTCTACCACTGAGCCAACTGGCAGGGTCTGACTTGCATATTAATATCAGGAAATACTCGCTGCTTTTGGTCTCAGATTGGGCCTGTTACAGAGTCCAAGTGTGGCACTTCTGAAAGTTAGGACACCTGCATTCTAGCTTGGCTACCTTCTAACTGTGTGACCCTGGGGAAGTCACTCTCCTGCCCCAAGTCTCACTTGTTGACTTGTCAAACACAAGGGAATCAGCCTCACTGATCTTTAAATTCTCTTCCTATCACAGTGTCCAGTCCTCTGAGATGGAACCACTGAGCCAACAGGCCCTACCTTTAGGTCTGCAAAGAAACAGAGATATTTCTCTTGATACAGAACATTATTTTCTGAGTCTATACTATTCTTAACCTTCCTGTCTAAAACTATAAAATGTCTTTCCTTTGAACTGTAGATTACTTAAAACTCGGCATATACAAAAGATTCAATAAATGTCTCAATTTAAGGTCCATGTGCTGGGCAGGATGTGGACTGGGCCAACGTTTTCTATGAGACCTCATTACGGAGGAAATGGGAGGGACATGGTTCCTATTCAGCCTTGAGGGGATAGAGATTTAGCCTTTATTTATTTATTTATGTATTTATTTATTGTTTTTAGGTATAGTGGTAATGGATATGAATTAATACTTTATCTATAGCCTGTGTGTATATATAGAATATTTACTTCTGGGAGATATCAATACCAGGAATTCGATGTAGACACTCTGAAACTGCCAGAATGTCTGTAAACTACTGAAGCTACTTTGCGACAAAATGCATTTTTCAGTTGCTGTAATGTGATGGTAATACAGAATTGGAAATCTACTCAGCTCTGGTACACAAGAAGCAAGTGACCGAGGGCACCGAATTTCCACTCTGGAAAATTCCATTGATGACAAAGGTGGCCAGACAATTTTCAGGCACTCCTCTCGATTACTATTGCTGGTCATTAATTTCTCCCCGATTCTGCAGAGTAGCTGTATTTGCACCATACTCTAATCACATGCTCTGTTTTGATTATATGAACACACGCAGAGCAGTCTGCAGACCGCACGGGTCTGGCAATGCATTTCCTCTACCACGTGCGTCTCTGATTGATGCCTCCTTTCCTTTTGGCAAAGTGAAAAAGAGAAACTCCTTATAAAACTTTTTAAAAATCATTTTTTTTTTATTTTTCTCTAAATCTAGGAAGCCATTTATAATGGAATTGGGGCATTTATTTATTTTTTTATTATTTATTCATGTTGGTTTTAAGGTGACCTCAGGGAAAGGAAGCGTGTAAAAAGTTTACACACTTACCTGATAGCTTATTTGTAATGGAGTCCTTAGATTCATTTCATTCAGGATATTTTGTATAAATGAATCCAAATGTTCACTGTTTTAAGACAGTGGTATTTAAAGCGCTAATCCACAGATAAGGAGCTTTTACAGAATCAGTGCATTGCTTTCTTTTTTGAGAAAATTTTGCTCCTAGAAAAAAGTTCCCTTAATGCCACAAACACAGCCAAACCTAACTCCCACAGAGCCTTGACTGTTAACTACAGGAATGGCAGCCTAGTGTTTCTACAGCTTAGGCACATTACTGATCCTTTCTGTGCCCCAGGCCCTGAGAACGATGGCGCTTGTCGAGTGGAGAGGGCAGGTATCAGCTCTAAGTGTGAGAGGAATAACCACGACTGCACCAGTGAGGGGGCACGGGTGGTACCAGCTGATGGCTCCCTAAGATAGATGCTTTCTGATAACTGGGGCTCTAGCAGGGGAAGGAAAGTTATAGTCAGAAATCAGACACATGGGGAAAAAGGGTGGAGATGGCTTCCATTTAGGAGGGCTGCCAAGGAAAGGCATAGATGTCCTCTGGCTTAGCCAAGGTTTTATTTGTGGCCAGGTGTTAAAGAGAAGTTTAAGGAGAGCTCACAGGTGACAGGCAGCAATCCCAGAAGGCCCCAAGAAAGTGTCTGTGGGGGAGGTGAAGGAGTGTGTGTTGACTCAGACTGGGGCACTTAAGACAAAGTTAGGATGAGAGGCTGGTTAAGGAGGGCTGCTCTAAGAAGGTACTGAAGACTTCCTGGGTGCTGGCAGAAAACAGGAAACAAAGCAGGTGGGCAGAAGTCCTGATGCTCATTGGAAGAGAAGGGGAAGAAAGTCTTAGCTCAATAATGTGATCCCTCAGGTTAGTTGTTCACACCACTCCCAGTGTCTCAGAGTATTGTGCCACTTTATTGCCTACATACTCAATTGAGTTGTTGTCAATGGACTGAAACAATACGATTAAACAGTGTTTGCTTGAAGTCTTATTATTATTCAGCATGTTTTCCCCCAAATATTTTATACCACCAACTGTATGCAGAAGACTGTCAGAAATGCAAATACAAACACAAATTTGTTACCTGTGTCCCTGAGTGGCTTTCCATCTTAGAAAGAGAGATTAATTCTGTGTAGAGGGACTACATTGGCAAAAGTATTTACCAAACTAACACAGTATATTAATGCAAAATAGACATTTCTTAAAGAACAAATGCACTTACTGCTTTCAAGGTCAACATGGGAGAACTGGTCTTATTTATTTGAGTTTTTGAGATGCTGAAATTTTGTCTTTATCCATAGCTTTATAAACATATTTCCCACCAACGTTTTCTCCTCCTTGGAAAAAATTTTTTAAGGAGAAAAAGAAAATGTAAATCAAATTAAAAAAAAAGTTAAATACTATTTTCAATCTGGTTAAAGTGTAAAGTAAATCAAGTGGCTGTTTAATTACTAATGAACATGTGACAACCATGGAGTTAAATATTAGATTTAAATAGGGCAGCTAATTCTCTGCAGGAATTTCATTTGTCTCTTTATATGGGCACTCTACCTAATGAACACATTTTTCTCCTCTTAAATTCAGGCGTTGTTATCAGAGCCTGAGATATTAATATACAGCCTTATATTCATTAATATTGTTGCTCATAAAAGACCTTTTCATATTTATCACCCTGAGTTCCCAGAGGCCCATGGAAGCCATCATTGCTTCAAACCACATGAATTACCCAGGGAAAATCCTATTAAAGTAGAACCTTAATCATCACTTGCATTTTCTATCAAGATGTATCTAAAAAGAAACTGTATAATATATTCATCAACATAGAATGAATAAACAAATAGTGGCATAGTCTTTCCATGGATTATTACAAAGTGGTAAAAGAATTACTACTATACTACTATTACTACAGACACACACACACACACACACACACACACACACTGTAACTCAATCAAACTCAATCTGAAGGGCATTGTTGAATAAAAGATGCAAGATATGGAAGAATGCATATAGAATGGTTCCATTTATGTGGGTTTAAAGCCAGGCAAAGTCAAACAATATCTTGTTAAGGATATATTGTTCCCAACCTATAAAGGAAATAATTGACACAAGTTCAGGACAGTAGTTATCCCTGGGAGGGGAATAGGGAAAGAGGACACAATCAAGAAAGAACATGATGGTACTTCTAAGTCCCAGTGACACTCTGTTCCTTAGATGGAAAGTTGGTTTTATGGGTATTCATTTTATCATCACTAATTACACTGCAGAGATAAGCTTTGTGTTTTTCTGTTTTTATAATGCAGTTTGCAGTCAAGAAAACCAAAAGTTTTAAAGAAAAGTTATCAAATTAAACCACAGTAACAAGTCCTTTCTGTGTTGGCTCCAAAGGCAACAGGAGATAGACAGGGCTTGCTCTTAGCCTCAGGGAGTTTACAGATGTGAAGTAATTGGGGGTAAGTCAGAAAGCAACTAGCATAAGCCATGGTATAATGGGGCCAGAGGAGGAGGTCTTTGGTGGGCAGAGTCATCCTGGACACTCTCTGAGAGAATGAGGACTTGAACTGGCCTTCGTGGGGCAAAAGCTGAGAAGAAGCTGGGAGATTATTTTTAGTTTTTACTGTATTATCTATATATTTTTATTTCTCTTGTCATGTTTAATACAATCTACAATTGAATTCTTCCACTGTGGTGTGGAAGAAAAAACATGGACTCTAGATTCAAGACAGACCCAGGTTCACATCCCAACTTCTCTGTTCCCACACTGTGGATTATTGACAATCTGTAAGACTCAGTTTTCCCACATGTAAAAGGCAGAGAGGAATGCTTTACAGAGTTGTGAGGGTGAAAAGAGAGAATCATTATTGGCCATGCCTTGCAAGCTCTGGAGGTGTCCCAATCTCTTTTTAACACTGCCATTCAGGAATGAGGCATTCAGAATAGAATGGTAGCCAATGACCTGGGGGCACCCTCATGCTAAAGGAGTTACTGTTTGGTATGCTGGTGAAGA
Source organism: Saccopteryx bilineata (assembly GCF_036850765.1). Lineage (NCBI taxonomy): Eukaryota > Metazoa > Chordata > Mammalia > Chiroptera > Emballonuridae > Saccopteryx > Saccopteryx bilineata. The sequence goes on along the minus strand of NC_089491.1, from coordinate 43,198,867 downwards.
GACACAAGCGCAGCACAGTTTTGTCCTCTCCAGTCTCCTTTTGGGCTTCTCCACCCGCGCTCCTCATTGCTCTGTTTTCCACCTCGCAGCGAATGGACTTCAAAGAACCTTTGACTGCCTCCTGCCTTGCTCCCCAGAAAGGCATACGGATGAGTGACAAGGGCCTGTGCTGCTCCATACTGAGGGGAGAGACATGCTCTTTCGCAGAGGCATCTACTCTTGTCTCTTCTTCGCCTTGGAGAGCCAAGACTAGGGCACAATCTTAGAAGGGGAACAAAAAAGGCAGCCTTTTAGTGAAGTCTAAAAACTTCTGACCTGACACAAAGGAGATGACTGAGGATCCCCCATGGTCTAGCCCACTCCCCAGTAGGCCAGAGCTGGGGTGAGGACAGAGCTCTAATTCACAATGCAATCTTGCATGTTCTCTTTCTGTCTTCTGAGCCTCTCCTCCCTCAGGAGTCTGCGCAGCTTAACAAAGAATTAGGGATTCCTGGCTATCTCTTCACCATTCCACCCCACTAGACACACAACTAGCAAATATATGCAAAGCATCTGGCTTGTAAGAGGCCTGCCATTAAGGTCCACTTCTTTCTCATTTCTCCCCTTTCCCAATCTGTGAAGTCCATTAATGACCCTCTGGAGCCAACAGCTAAGTCACTACTTTAGTTCTATCAACAGCAATGAATGAGCTCTGAAGAGCGAGCTGGTGCAGCTGCCTCGCAGCCATTTGATGTGGACCGTGAGGATGGACACGGGGCTTCTCCTTTGGTTTGCTGTGTGCAGAGAAGAGCTCAGGACGGGCCCCTGACCCCCCGCCCTCCGCCTCACCTCTGCGTGTTTCAATTCCAATCTCCATTCTGTGTTTGTTTTACAGTTGTTCAGCACATCAAGCGACATAACATTGTTCTGAAAAGGGAGCTAGGCGAAGGAGCCTTTGGAAAAGTTTTCCTAGCTGAATGCTATAACCTCTGTCCTGAGCAGGACAAGATCTTGGTGGCAGTGAAGGTAAGAGAACACTCCAGAATGTCTCATTCATTGTCCACAGTCACAGTAATGTGCGGAAGTGTTACTTTATTTTATTTTAGTGGCCAATTCAGGAGCAAATTATGTCCGCTATGAAAGATATGTTCAAATTCTTTTAACTGAATGGGAAGGCTTTTTGGGGCCCATCCAACTGTTGAAGATTCTTTTTAGGGGCAACCTACCAGTCTGCAGGTTGTGAATAACTCTGAGCTACTCTTCCAAGTCAGTTTTAACTAAATTCTGCATGAAGATCGGTGGAGTCAGACAGAATTCAACCAGCCTAAGTCTTGGAGGCTCAGTCAGTCTCCTTGGATTGCTTGGTTCCTATGCCCAGCTCCAGTGGACCTTGTCTCATGTTGGGGTTCTAGAAGGGAGACTGTGGAGTTCACTCCCTCTCTCAGCCACTATTCCACTGAGACCTTGTTATACCTTACCTTGTCCCTCCCAAATGTTTCCAAGGCCCTAGGATCTGGTACAGTGCAGGCAAAATTTCATCCAGGGGTGGATGGCATTTCTTGTGGATTCTGCCTCCCCAGCAGATACAAGGTTTTACCCAAATAAAAAAACCTGAAAGTACTCTATCATATCCATTTTCTCAGAAACTCAAAGTGAAGATCTGGTCTTCAATAAGATAAACATTATAAAAGGAGTAAAATTTTCACTGAGTTCTCTGAAACACAAGAATTAACAAAATAACACAAAAGACTCTGTAGATCCTTTACAAGTGCATTGTCAAAATTAAAAAAAAACCTCAAGTTATTAAATAACATATGTAAAACACTTAAGAGAGGCATATCTTTATAAAATTAATTAAGTGGCAAATAAATATGGACATAGCCAATGTAACAAAATGCAGCTTATTGAGTTCATAGAAGATGATTGAATTTTGTGGGTTTTTGTTTGTTTCTTTGTTTCTGCCAAACACAGAATATTTGTCTGAATGGCATTTGTTTACTGGTTATAACGGGTCAATTTAATTTTTAAAAATCAAATGTATACTCTCTTACTGTTACACTTAGCATTAAAATACTTCAGTATATACAAAATGGGTAACTGAGGAGAGAGATAAAATTATTCTTGAATTTACCCATCAAGCAAACTAAACACAGTTTCTGTTAAACTGTGCATTTGCTCGTCTTGTCATCAAAAGTAAGTAACCTGAGTGGCATCGGTGCTCCTAGACTCTCAGGAAAGACTCCTAAAGCCTGCACTTTGGGGTGAAGAAAGGTCAGACCTTTCTAGGGATGATAAATGTAATAGCTATCAAGTAAACATTATCTCACTGAGATAGGCAAATGGAAGGTGAGACAGAGAAGAGAGGAAAAGAGACACATGGGAAAGATGAGGTCAAGCGGGTCAAGGTGTCAGGAGTTCTGCAGTGACTTGGGGATGTTTAATCCCTGCTGCTGCTATTGCTTCATCTTTTCTTTCATTTACTCAAAAGGTTTGTTATTTTTTAAGCACACAATGTTCAGAACATTTGGCAGTGTTAAATCTGCAGTCTTTGCTTTCTTCTATCTTATTTTTTCCCCCTCTTTGGATAAATAAGACCAAAAGGTGCCTCTATTTTTATAGATTCATCGACTGATAAAATGTTAGAACTGGAAGAAGTTTAGGGAACATTTAATTCTAATCTAGCCATGTGTTAGAGATGCGGAGACAGAAGCCCGTGGATTTGGGTTCTGGGCCCATGTTTCCCACCTCTCCTTGGGGCCACCAGGGAGCTAAGTCGGGCCTTCAGACTCGAATTCACTTCATGGTACCCACAGGGTGAGAGGCTTTGAATGTGAGACAATCCTGGGAGATTAGGGAATCCTAGGTGACAGTGTAGGAGTCACTGAGAGACCTCAGCCAGATGTCAGCATAAATGCACAAAATTTCTTGGTATAACTTTTATCTTACTGTCATTCCTTATTCTGTTCCTGCCTCTCTGTACTTCTCATAATGCTGTTAAGGAGAGGGTGTGGCATAGCTAAATCCAGGGCACCCTCAACTCATATGTTCCATTTCTTCCCAAACACATGCTAAGATAGGACATCAGGATTTGGGCTAGTAATGCTGAAGGATTAGCCAGTGACAGTACTGTGTGCCCAGTTGTCCTTCCCACAGCGTGCATCCACCTGGGTATATCTCTCATCGCCACTCTTAGCAAACCTTCTCTCTGGTTTAAATCGCAATCATAGCCCCAATCCTATCTTGACCCAAACTCAGAACCTCGTCCTCATGCTCTTTTTGACTTTGCCAAATAAGTGTTTGCAAATTAATGATCTATAAGGAATGTGCTGTTTAATCAACACTACTAAACAAAACAAAACAAGAAAATGGATTTGCCCCTTTCTCAAAACCTGACCTCTCCTCTTTGCTAGTCCCTTGCTTGAAATTCAGATGAAACTATTATCTCAAGTAGAGGACAAAATGCTTACAGCACAAAAATTCATTCCAACTTCAAGGTTGCACATATGAGAAGTCTCATCTCACTGACCTTGAATGTTCATTTTTGGTGAAATCAGAGACTTTGTTTATGTTTGCTAGAGTGACTGCAAACTTCTGAGAAGATGCTCATTTTAACTTTTTGGGATCCAGAGACTGCAGCCATATAAGAAACAAGTCAAAATTTCAGACTCCAGGATGAATTGGATTAAAATAACACATGGATCTTTCATGGAGCTACCTTTCACCAGCCTGACCTGCTTTTTTTAGAGCTGTGGGCAGATTGGAAGTGTGTTCAAAGACTATGTGATGAGCCTGGAAGGAAGATTCTATGGTTCAGTGTTGTCTAGAATAAAGGGATTTTTCTAAGGAACGAAACCAACTGGACACAGTTTCCAGAGCCTGCACAGCCTGTCACCTCTGAAGAGTGGCTGCCAGGGCTGCTCTTCTGCCATTGGAGACACCCAGGGATGTTTGACAGTCTTTCTGCCTGTTGCCTAGCAACCCATACAGCATTGATTATGCATGCTAAGAAATAGCAGCTATTGTCCTTTTTCCTTTTCTAGAAGGAGCTGACTGGTTTGAAATCCAAGGCTTTGCATTCAGACTGACAGATGTCAGGTTTCTGTAAATTCTGGTGTTGCCTGCTCCAAATGATTTAAGAGTTTGAGGGATCCACAGGAACCGGTTTTAGATGGAAGTGATCCTAAGGCACATTCAGAGCACTCCAGGGTACATGAAGGCTGAGGTTGCTTCTCCCACTGTTTGGATTCAACCGATTGGCTTGCCCTTTTCTTAACATTTTTGAATGACCTTTTTTCTTTTTCTGAAATGGATTTATCAACCATTTTTCCCTTTACACTGATTTACAATAGAAGAACCCATAGAGAGGATGAGAAGTGGAGAGACCAGCATTTGATGAAAATGAGTCACTTTACCGTTAGGTGCCTCAATTGTCGAGGAAACGCTTCACTACAGTTCCTTTGCATTGGATGCACCAGCTATTTTTGGCTCTATCCAACCCGTGTTTCAGTAGTTACTATTTCTACAACACTTTTTGCATTAGGAATGCATGCTGATTTTTGTTTTTAAATACAGCCACAAGTGTTGATGAATTGATGGCCACTTCTCCCCTCTCCACTAACTCAGGTGTATTTCTAGAAACATCAAATGCCAAATATGAGGGACACCTTAGAAATCACTTATACAATCCAAGTCTTTTGTTCGATAAATAAAAGAACCAAGATCCAGGGCAGTCAAGTGACTCCGTCGAGGTGTGAGTTAAAGTGGGCGGAAGGTGCTGCACAGGAATACTTGACAAATGAGAAGTGGTGACATCTAAGTGCAGTGGGCACTCTCTTTGGGATCTAACTTAGAATGTTTGCTTTTCATGTTTCTGAATATCTTTTTGTTAGCAGAGAAAATAATGATGATTTTCTTCACCAAGAATTTGGAAGAGTTGATGGATATACCTTCTGACACATTACCATGAAGCAGCCACAGTACCATTCAACACATAGCTGCTGGTCCATGTCTGGAGGGCCCTAGCCCAGCACCTTGGTCCACACAATTCCCGCTAATCTATCAGATCTCAGTTCAAGGTCCTCTTCTTTGGGGAGACCTCCTCTTGCCTGCTCCCCATTTAGGCCAGACTCCCTTATTATATGATATTAAAACATCTATACTTGTACTTTATAGCATCTGTCAGGGTTGTTAATTATATTTGTGTTTGTGGGCTTATTTAATCAACTGCGTGAATGTCTGTCTCTTCCATTAGAGTGGCACATTCTTGAGGGCGGGAACAATGTCTTTTAGCACACATGGCCTAATATGTAGTAACAGGCAGTAAATACTTGTTAAATGAATAAAGGGATGGATGAACTGTAAAAAAGTAGAGTTAGCAGTTGGCATTTCTAAGTAAAGAAATAATTTGATGAGCTATTGATAGGCATAGAATTTCATAACTGAGAAGAACTGTAAAGAGAATATGTATGGAACAGTATAATCTAATAATCATTTTTAAAATCATTGAATCACTGTACAGATATGTAGAGCTATTACTGATACTCTTTAGCTTAACTCACACATTTTGCCAGTGAGTTAACAGGAACCCAAAGAAGATTAATGACCTACCCAAAGTCACACAGCTTGAACAAGGTCATTTAATGTCAGACCTAGGTCTAAAACTCAGGCCTTCTCATCAGTCTAATGCCCATTGTGCACCACACTTTTATTTATTAAATTTTACACCTGCCCCGGTAAACCAAATTGAAAAATTCAACACAATACCACTTATCAAATAATACAAAAGAGTGTGTTAATTGTGCTTATTTGTATGTAAGGATAAGAAACACTTTCATATTTTCCAAGTAAAAATGTAATTCAAAGGAATAGGTGAAAATAAGGAAAACTGGATCCCGGAGTGAGGACTTTGGCCTCAGGAAAGCATCATAATTAACTTTGATAAGAAGAGCAGTATAATGCTTATTGGAAACCAACTGAAGCTGGTTTAAACAGAGAAGAGAATTTATTGGCTCAAGCTACTGGTAAATCTTGCTGCTGGTATCCTGGCTGCCTGCAGTACAAGATCCAAGGAATCTATCTATCTATCTATCTATCTATCTATCTATCTATCTATCTATCTATCTATCATCTATCTATCATCTATCTATCATCTATTTACCTACAATCTTTTTGTCTTGGCTCTGTTACCCTCTAGATTGACTGCATTCTCAAGCAGGTTCTTCTGATACTATGGTAAAGCCTTGGCAGTAATGATTCTGAGCCTAGATACTGCCATCCTAGAAACCCAAAAGAGAGCTCTTCTTTCCCAACAATTATGTGGAAGCCCGAGGGCTGACTCCTACTGGCTTGCGGTTAGTTGTCACTAGGCCCTATGGCCAAGAAAATATTTTGATTTTCTAGGCCCCAAGGCACATGCATATTCTTGGAAATGCAAGATTGAGTCAGCCTTACTCAACACACATGACTAAATGTGGGACATTGGTTTCCCAAAAGGATATTAGATATGCTGTGGCCAAAAGCAAGTAAGAACTGCAGGACTGCTAGGTTTCACTGGGACTGGAACAGTTGGGATCCAAAAGTTCACTCAGGATTTGAGATACCCCTATGACTGTCCCTTCTTTACCCTCTCAGCAAGAGACATCAGGGATTATCCTGTAGGCTTCCCTGCTAATGTAGGCAGCTGCCTCTGGCCTCTGCTGTTCTCTGACATTTGACCACTGCCACCATACCAACTGCTGCTCATATGGTCTCTATTACTCACATTCACATTCCTCAACAAGGACAATACTATGTTATTTCACTCAGTCTTCATGCCAGACCACCTACCTGTTGTCCTGCCATCCAAGCTGGTCACTTGGCACAGATGAGGCCACCAATGGGAAAGAAGTCACTAAAGCCAGTTGTTTCAGAATATCTTGAAGGGCAGAAAAGGGTTTGAAAAGGAAAGCTCATTCTCTCCAACTCTGTATTAGTGAAACAATTCATAAAGGGGAGAGTACATCAAGCATTTGTCAATTGAAGTGCTCTTCTCAGGCAAGTTTCTTTCTAAGATTGATGGCTATTTCCTTTTTGTCTTTCTATTTTTTAGTGTGACAGTCATCATATCTGTACTCACATGTTGATTAATGGGACCCCCTCTCCTATTCATCCTTCTTCCTGTGCTTTGTCCCCACTTCTCCATTCACATCAGCATGTGAAACCTTGTTCCTGCAAAATGGAAATGGATGGTAACAAGATGAGTGTATTTAAAAGAACACTTGTCAGTGTACCCTAAAAATATTGTTCATCAACCTTAACAAGACATAATGTTGCAGAAAGTACTATCAACTCCATCTTTTTTTAATTAAAAAATTGTTTTGATTACTATTTTAAAAAAAATTTTAATTTATTGTGGTAACATGATTTCAAGTGTCCCACTTAATATAACACCTTCGACACCCCCCCACATCATGCCCCCATACCCCACATACCCATGCAAGGTCTCTTTCCATTCCCATTTTTTATACATCTCTAGGAACAGAAATTGTAGAATTCTTCACAGTGGCTTGTTAAAAGGCTAAATCATCCTTATGGTCCAGACATTGCTTAATTGATTTCTATTGTTCTTCAGTGTAAGTACATTCTTCCCTGATGTGTGTGTTGTGTGTATGTGTATACACACGTGTGTGCCCACATGTACTGTAGGATGGACAGTGACACTGCCTTGTAAGAATCCCTCCTGCACTTGAGTCAGGGAGGCTCCAGTTATTAAGTCCCAGTAACTTCAACTTTTAACCTCTGATGGGAGATCTGTTTTTTGTCTTGTTAATTTGTCTTGTTAACCTTCTTTCCTGGCTTATCTCCAATTTATTTCCATTTTTTCAGAAATGTTAAAACCAAAACGATACATTTTACTGTAATGAGGATTCATCTGGTACCAAACAGAGCTGGAGGATTCATTTCACACCCTTGCATCTCTGGGACATAGTCACTGCAGTAGCAGTGCTGCTTTTTAATGCCTTTTACATGATAGCCCAACTCCTGATTGAGCCACACAGTACATGCTCCACCAGCTATCAGAGGTCCCCAAACTTTTTACACAGGGGGCCAGTTCACTGTCCCTCAGACCATTGGAGGGCCGCCACATACAGTGCTCCTCTCACTGACCACCAATGAAAGAGGTGCCCCTTCCCGGAGTGTGGCAGGGGGCCAGATAAATGGCCTCAGGGGGGCCCATAGTTTGGGGATGCCTGGGTGAAATTGTCTCAGACAATTGGATACTGGTGTATTTAAAGCATATAACTATATTGCAGTTGTCCATTATTAGAGGCCAACTTCTGATTCATTCTTTTGAGTCAATATTTCTCTATGAGTTAGTTTCATATTTCTCAAAGACTTAGTATTTGTAGTATGCAACTTGATATAATATGCATACATAAATAGTCAATTTTATCCCTCAAATTATTGTAAGTGTTTTAAAGTATGTGAATTAGAACTTAGCCTCATGTTTCTCACTGGATGGTTGACCTGTTAGATTCTGCACCATTAGAGACAACATGGCTGTGAAAATAAATATGACAGCAATCAACACCCTCCCTATGAATTTTGTATTTGAGGCTGTCACTTGATACATAATTAAAGTTCTTGTAGAGGCCAGCTATATATGATTGAGTTGATATGCACTGAGTGTTAGTTTATAGTACATAGTGAATACTGTCTGAGTGTTTGTGATCATAATTATTTCCTTACAATAGTTTAGTTCACTTTTACATTTGTAAGAATGTGGTAGAGTCACCTATTGTACTCTCCTGAATTTCTGAGATTTTCTTTGTTATCAAGAAATTCCTATTTCTAAATTTATTAAAATATACTCTTCTAAAGTTCACTTTTAATAAGAATTTATTAGAGGCTTCCTCTACCTTTCTTTAGAGGAGACCCAAAAGTTAGAAGAATCATGCAACATTGTGACAATGGCTTACTCTAAGTACGTATGCCTGTAGGAGCCTTATTGGAAGGGTGTCTGCCTTCGTTCTGTTTCGGTCTAGCATTGTTTCCTAGCATTCCCAAGAAGTAGGTTGACCTATTCACAGCTCAGCAAGGTGGTTTTTACAGAACAGTGCTGTCCAACAGAAGTATAATGTAAGCCACAAATGTAGGTAAGCCACATTTGTATTTAAAAATTTTTTAGTATGGGCCCTGGCCGGTTGGCTCAGTGGTAGAGCATCAGCTTGGCGTGCAGAAGTCCCGAGTTCGATTCCCGGCCAGGGCACACAGGAGAAGCGCCCATCTGCTTCTCCACCCCTCCCCCTCTCCTTCCTCTCTGTCTCTCTCTTCCCCTCCCTCAGCCAAGGCTCCATTGGAGCAAAGATGGCCCAGGTGCTGGGGATGGCTCTTTGGCCTCTGCCCCAGGCGCTAGAGTGGCTCTGGTCACAACAGAGCGACACCCCGGAGGGGCAGAGCATTGCCCCCTGGTGGGCAGAGTGTCGCCCCTGGTGGGTGTGCCAGGTGGATCCCGGTCAGGCGCATGTGGGAGTCTGTCTGACTGTCTCTCCCTGTTTCCAGCTTCAGAAAAATACAAAAATAAATAAATAAATAAAATTTTTTTAGTATGTACAATAAAAAAAGAAAAAAATGGGTACAGCTAATTTTATTAATATATTTTCATTAACTCAACATATCTAAATATTATTACTTCAACATATTAATATAAAATATTAATGAGATATTTTACTGATACCAAGTTTTCAAAATCTGGTGTGCATTTTACTCTCACAGCACATTTCAATTTGGCCTGGTCATAGTTCAAATGGCCACCAGCCACATGTGGCTGTTGGTTTGCATTTTGGATAGTATAGGTCTAGAGTAGATGATATCAGATAAGTAAGAGTCTCCATTAACAGCAGATCATGACCCAATGATCCTGACCCAGAAGAACTTAGGGATGGTATCAAACATTCTTATGCATCTTGATTGCCTTATATAGGAGTTTACCCATTGTTATCTGTGTTTTAAACATGGTGGTAGGCCTGGGCCTAGTGAGGTCTTACCATAATCATCTCTTCTTTTTAAAAAATCTTTCACATTAATTCTGTTTCTATGATCTTTAAAAAGTATCAGAAAAGACTAGAAGAGCATTATTATAAAGAAAATAGCACCATCTCTGTTTTACCCTGTGTGTCCTAAACCACATTCATTTTGAAATGCACAATCGTTTGTCATGTCCTACAACATCCAATAATACAATGATTCCAAATAAGCTCTCTTGCTTCTACTACTAGCTTCATGTTAGCTTTATTATTTTACTGAAGCATGTCAGATGAGTGTTAATTTTATCTTTCTTCTATTTTACTTTAGTAACTTCTCAGTTCTTTGCTGAAGTTCATTTTCATGCTACTCCATTCTTCCGGCTCTGAATCAATGTGTACTGCAGGCAGCAGCTCACGAGCTCTGGATGAGACCTTTCCCTTGAGAATGTTCTCAGAAAGGATGGCAGCTTTGGAGTGTCACAGAATTCACGGAAAATAAGAAGAAATGAGGTTACAAAGCAGACACTAGGAATAAGAAAATAGCAATGCTCAATGATGGGGCAAACATGCCTGTCAAAATAAACAAGTGGAAGGAATTGTCAGGGAGGGAGGCTGCCACCTCACGTCCTTTGCCAAGAAACTCCAAGAACCAGCCAAGCCTCCCTTAATTGAGTAAAATGACAATCAGCCGTGGTACTGAAACAGAGATGGTTTTTACAAATAAGGTTGATAGCAGGAGCTTTCCAACTTCTGATTGCTGTCTGGCTGTGGCTCCACCCTTAGAAAAACTCTGTCCTTAGAGTGCCAAATTCAAAAGATGATTTTTCCCAGCTCGTTACCACCATATTTTCTAAATCTCTTAAAATAGAATTGAATCGTAATTTAGAGAAAGAATCCAACATGCAAAAATGGATGGGCATGTAGGATGAGGCCTGTGAGATGCATTTGCCCCATGAATAGTGAAATCTTCTCCCTTAGATCTTAAAATGTTACTGAAGCACAGCTTTTGAAATTGAATTAAGGGTGAAGACTCTTCTTATAGTAGTTTGCTTTGGGGGAATAGAAATATTAGATCCTTGTTAACTCTGTCAGTTAGGTGTCCCCCCCAAAAGGAAAATTCTGTCTCCTGTCTTCTCTCCCAATCTATCCCTCTACCATACTATGTGACATTCTCTCCTCTCCCTCACTTCCTCCTTCTCTCCCCCTCTTTCCCTCTCACACACATGCACACACATTCCAGGCAGAGGGATGAAATGTGCAGAAACAGGGAAGCATGGCCTGGTGTCATTTGGGCAGCTCCAGACATTTCACAAGGTGGAAGCCTAAATTTCAAGAGAGGCGTGTCAAGAAGAGATTGAGCTGGACAGAGATGCGGAGGAGCTGGTTCACTTAGGATATCGTGTTTTAAGCTTGACTTGTGAAAAATAACATATGGGACTTATCTCCCTATTTGGGTTTGAGTGCCCGAGGCTGGGATTTGGGTCCGTGTCTTCCTGATGCCACCACAGCCATGGCTCAGTGACTGGCAGAGGATAAGAGCTCAACTCTTGTTTGTGGCATCATAGGCAGTGTTGCCCTGCTATGACACATCAGGGTCAGAGTAGTCTGAGCTGAGAACAAAAGGCACCTGGACGTCTTCACCTTGGAAGCATCACTTTTCCAGAGCCAACAGTGCACCTGGGCACCAGTGGGAGACGGTTGTTAGAGGGCTGCATGATAAAGCTGCCAAAAGAGTCATTTTCAAAGCTGCAGTATGGGTACATGAGAGCTTATTGTACCCTTCTCTCCACCATTTCAAAACGATAAACTCTTTAAAGGGTTAAATGAGCAGAGGGGAAGTACACATAACATCCTAAAAAGCGCATCAGTCGCCAACATGGGAAAGTCTGATCGTAGTTGAGTCCAGACCAGGGTCAAAAGGGATGAAGGCGCTAAAACGCACATGCCTCTGACTTAATGAGCTATCTTCTGTGCAGGTGCCTTGTTCGCTGTAATGCTCTGCGCACTCATGAGGGGCTTTTCCTCTTATTAATACAAGTGTCATTTCCTCAGGAATTAGGCCATTTCCCAATTTTTCATGTCATCAATGAGCTGAACTTCCATCCTGTCCTGGAACCTTAGGGCACACTGAAGGAATGCCTTCTCCATGCAACCTTCCCTTTGGTGTCCTTCATTTACGACATGCTGTTTTCTCCCCTCCCTGCCCCTCACCCCCAGACGCTGAAGGACGCTAGTGACAATGCCCGCAAGGACTTCCACCGCGAGGCAGAGCTGCTGACCAACCTCCAGCATGAGCACATTGTCAAGTTCTACGGTGTCTGCGTGGAGGGCGACCCGCTCATCATGGTCTTCGAGTACATGAAACACGGGGACCTGAACAAGTTCCTCAGGTACAGTGGGGTGAGAAAGGGGGAGGCAGGAGGTGGGCCTGAGGTGGGAGGAGGCCTCATGGTTCAGACAGCCTGGGTTAGAGCCTCCTAAGTCATGGCTGGCGCTCACTGGCTATTTTCTTTCTAAGAGAGCTGCCCCTCAGGTTGGACAGCTTGCAAAGCTTAGTAAATGTGCTGCCTGTGATTTTTGGGAGATGGTATAATTTAGGAGGAATAGGCACGATGTTAGGGGCAGGTAACCAATTTGCACCTTCCCTTGCTGGTCTTGTTTTCCTTATGTGTAAAAAAGGGTGTGATATTATCCACTTAAAGGGCTAGTGTCATTCATGACTGTGGTGATGGGAGGTAATTGATAAATGCCCCACACTCTTCTTCTCTGCCACATTTTCCTGGGACATTTATTATACCTTCCAGTCATGGCCACACCTACACTTCAGTTCCCCTCTGGTTTCCGTGGGTGCGGAAGTGGGCTTTCCTCCGAAATCGGTGCCAGCAGCTTCCTGAAGTTACTGGAAGGTTCAGAAACTGCGCAGTGTGGGTAACGAGTGAGTTACAGATAAGACAATAGAAGGGACAGTGCACTGCTGTGTTTGGAAATAGGATCACATGGCCATCTGGATCACTTTCACCATCTCTAGCCTCATGAATACATGTGTAACTTGGTTCTCCTTTGCTGGGACAGGTCCCCTTTCTCTGCTTTGCCTCTGATGGTGTGGGTGATGGAATGCCAGGTGAGATTAGGAATGTGGAGCCAATTCACGGTGTTCAGAAACAATCACCCTAATCCTGCATTAGCCAGTGTCAGCAAAGTTCTCCTTGTAGCTGGTAGGAGAGTACTCCTATCAGCTGGTGGTGATATATGATGGTGGCTCTGGCACATCGTCTTGCCAGACCTAATGTGAAAGGAGAAAAGGGGATTACATTTGGTTGAGGCCTAGCTGCTCATAGGAATATTTTTTCCTTGTTCTCATGCTCTAGGCTACTTCTTTAATTAAAAATGGTGTTTTACAAAAACTATAGCATAATAAATCCACATGTTCTCACCTGAATACAATTAAATGCTTTTGTAAATTCAGACTGTGTGTGTACATATAAAGATGCACCTCTGTGTGTGTGTGTGTGTGTGTTGATTCTTTCCTTTTTAGCTCCACCAACCTCCCCCGAGCTCTCCTTCCTGCCTTCCAAAACTAGCAGGCACCTGGTTCTCCCTTGGCATCTTGCATAGGGCATGAAGCTATTGGAAACTTCCTTGACTCAATTTCAGAATCTACTGAACTCTGGGAACAAGAGGTATTCCATGCCAAGAATCGGAATCTCGGGTGCAATACTGTGCTATGAACAGTCTATCGTCTCTCTCTGAAAGGGAGCCCAGCCCTTAAAGTGCCATGAATATTTCCCAAAGTCACTGGCACTGCCCTATGAAGACAGATGCCTTCTGTTTTCTTCCCACTCTTTTCATTCATCCAGAGGGCATCCACTGAGTACCCACATGGCCAGGCCTCTGCGAGGTTGACTGGGAAATGAGGGGGAAAACACAGACGTTGTTTTCAAGGAGATTAGAATTTCTCCGCGTAAAATCTTCCCAGAATTTCCTTCTAAGGAGGAAAAGATAAAAGGCTTCTCAAGCAATAAGAACTGATGTTTATGGAACCTTTCTAACTATTTTAACTGTTATAAATTGCATAAACTTTATAAACTATTATTACCATCGTTCTAATTTTATAGTTGAAGCAACTGAGCCACCCAGCTAGTGAGTTACAAGGCTGAGATTCAAACCCACAGCCTCTGGAACAAAACCCATAGTTTTTCACCACTGCAGTACTTCCCCTTGTGGTGCCTGTTAAAAGATCAGAAGGAAAGTGGTGCGCTATGGGATTCCAGAGCCAGAACAGTGCGGCTGAGTGCCTACCCTAACCCACACGGGAAGAGTGCAAGCCTGGGAAGGCTGAGCAGCCTCCCTGGTCAGAAGCCGGCTGAGCTTTCCTGCTCTCCATGCCAGGGTGCTGATGGTGCTTTTTCTGCTCTTGAAGCATGTTGTCCTGAAAGAGATACGTTTTTACTTCCAAGAACTTCAGGGTAACCTAGGGAGTGAAACAGAAGGCTGTTGTGTTAACTTTATTTATGCTTTTCTTAAAACTTGTTTAGGAGACTCATCTGCCCTCTATTTGCAGAGGGACTTTCTGCTGAAGGGAAGCATCTGGAGGCTCCTCCCATTAGAAGGAGGCTTGTTCAGATACTCAGAAACCAGCAGGCGCCTGCCTCACCCCACACACAGCGGCAGTAGTGCAGAAGGCTTTGGAGGGCTGCCAGCTTCCTGGCGCCCACTGAGTGTGGAGCTGAGGAAGGGGATTTGTGCAGAGGTGGCCTTTTGCACTGGCCTCTGTCTTTTCCTTTTCCCTGGAGTCTTTGCAATGGACAGATTCTTAGAAGGGTCTGTGGCAAATCGACAACTTACTTCACTCTTTGCACTAAATCTATGAAAATTTCATCGTGTCCTGGATTCTCTTGGGTATTTCAGGCTTTCTCGTGGTTTATGTGCTGCCCTCGGTCCTTCTCCTGGTATTGAGGTCACATAAGAGCTCGGCTCCTGTAATGAGTGAAAACATAATTACTTTCCCTCGCGTCTTAGTGCTGGGAAAGGTTGGGCCTGAGTAACCTTTAGTGAGGTGGGTAGGGCCAGTCCTGTGGAATCGCTAAGAATGCTGTCACAGGCCAATCACAAAAAAGAAATGCCCCAAGGGTAAAGTTCTGTTGTCACATCACAGCTCCATTTATTTTGTAAAGAGGATCTTTGTTGGCAAAGCCTTTCTCTGGTTTTTTTGTAAACAAAAAAATTATTAAATTTATTGGGATGACATTAGTTAATAAATTGTGTAGGTATCAAGTGTACAATTTGATAAAGACATCATCTGTATACTGTTTGTGTATTTGCCACCCACAGTCACCATATATGTGAGACCCCCTTTGCTCTTTGCATAAAGGTGAAAGGAGACAAAAACATTAAGAAAGAGAAGAAGACAATAGCTACTGCAATTTGGAAATGAGCTGACAGCATAAATAGGGGTAATTTGTGACAACAAAAACATAAAAGGGCCTGACCTGTGGTGGCGCAGTGGATAAAGCGTCAACCTGGAAATGCTGAGGTCGCCGGTTTGAAACCCTGGGCTTGCCTGGTCAAGGACATATGGGAGTTGATGCTTCCAGCTCCTCCCCCTTCTCTCTCTCTGTCTCTCCTCTCTAAAATTAATAAAAAAAAAAAAAAAAAAAAAAAAAAAAAAGGGGTGGAGGAGTAAAGGTCTGGCTTTTTGATGAAAGGTGCCAAAAAAGCAACTTCATTGTTCCTCACCTCAGTGTGCGCTTGGGAAGGTGCAGTCAGAGTCTCCACTTCACAGAATGAGGAAACAGGTCCAGACAAGTTCTGTAGCTCACCCTGACTCAGAGCTAGTGCCTTAGGACAGGATTCACATTCAATTCTGATACCCAGAGCCTTGCCTGCTGTCCTGCAAGACTTCTTGCTCCAGCCAGAGATTTTGAGCAGAAGAGATCCCCAAGGCATGTCCCGCTATTGCTCCTCAGTGTCGGGAGGAACAAGAGGAGGTCAGGAACTGCGGTTTGAGTAGAAGTGAAATAAATGTGTTAGGTCTTGCCACATGCAAAGAAAACAGGAAGCTTGTCCCTAGGAATGGTTCAATCAAATGGCTAGAGATAGAGGGGACCTAAATGATCATACAGCATAATATCCTTTTGTATTTCTGACTAAGGGGAAATCACACACTGGAGAAGTTAAAAGGCTTCCCCAGATCATGGTGCTAGACACCACTGAGACTGGGAAACTTTCTACCTTCTGTCCAGTGCTTCTTCTCTGAGAACACGAGAACAAGATCAGATGACAGCATGCTTTGGAAATCCAAGAAAGGGGGAATCCTGTGGGCTGGATCTGTGATGGACAGCGAGTAAATGCCTATATTTGAGATAACTCACCTCGTTTGAGGTGGGACTGGTGGGTGAGGGGAGGGGCAACACCGGATGAGGGTTCTTGGAGAATTCTGACTCTCTTATTTTCAAATACTCGTACAGCTCTGGAATCCTGGTGGTATATGCACCACTTTCAAATTCATTTAAAATCTTCTACATTTATTTTTTGTGCCTCAAACTCTCTGGAAAGAGATGTCATTGGCACTGACATGGGGAAGGAGGAAACCCGTGATGAGGCTTTTATTTCTTGCCCTGCAGCGCCCCCTCAGGCCACCAGGGGCAGTGACACCAATGTTGGTTCGCGTAGGGTTCCTGAGTGGGGACTGCTGGAACTGATTGTGTATCCTAATGCTGGGACCCTCCCCTCCCTGAAATACCTACCAGTGTTACATACCTTAAATCACTGATTTTCAACCAGTTGCGCCACAAGAATTTTTTTTAAACATGTAATATTTATTTTAGTCAGAAGCACTAACCTCTTTTCCCTTAAACTGTCAAATAAAAAAATATGACTACAGCCAACACAATAGCAATCTGTTATGAATAAATCAAAATTATAGCCTTTCTTGGCAAAAAAAATATATGTTTTGGTATGGTGCAGAATTTTGGTAATTAGTTTATGTGTGCCATGAGATTATAAAGGTTGAAAATCACTTCCTTGAATCATTCTACAACTGGGAAAAAGCTGGTGTGTAAGATAAGAGAAAGAGAAGATATAAAATATCATATTCTACCCTCCACCCCCTCAAAAAGTATAAATAATTAAACTTGCCCCCATGAAAGAATAAAGGTGGGGTGATTCAAAGGAGCGCTCCTATGTGTCTGTCGCCAGTGAGTGTGTTGAGCTAGAGGTCAGGGGGCACAAGGAGATGGTGTTGTTCACAGGAAATGAATGGACAAGCTAAGGATGCTCTGGGATTCTGCTGAGTTGGGCTTGTGATAGTTGAAGGCAGCTTGGAAACCATGCCCAGCTGCAGAGGTGGACTCGGAGAGGCCATAGGTGCCAGCTCTGGCCCTGGTGGGCGCTCTGGAGGGATCGTCCTGGGTGGGGAGTGCTCAGCCATAGCATGTGGTGGGAGGGAGAGCTCGATGGCATTGCTGTAGGCAGCTGAGCACCCTCCCTATTTTGGTTTTGTTGTTGGTTTTTTGGTTGTTTAGCTTCAGCTACCTACTGCTTTTTAGGTCAGGGTCTCTGGTCAGTGCCTGACCCCAGCATACTTCTGAAGCCACTAAAACATGAACAAGTCTGTATGTTGGGGGTGAGGGGGTACCATCCAGGCCCACTTGGCCCTGGGAATTCTAGACTCCCTGAGAACTGAAGCTGGGGTGCTTTGAAGTATAAACATGGGTGAAGCATCTTTCCCTCCTCTTTGTGCTGAGTTCGGCAGCATCTTTCAGCACCAGCAACTGACGGGGGCAAAAGGCCCCTCCAAGCAAAGTGTTCCAGCAGCAGCCAACTCCTTCCATGTTCTCTGCAGGGCACACGGACCTGACGCCGTGCTGATGGCTGAAGGCAACCCGCCGACAGAGCTGACGCAGTCGCAGATGCTGCACATCGCCCAGCAGATTGCAGCGGGCATGGTCTACCTGGCGTCCCAGCACTTCGTGCACCGAGACCTGGCCACTCGGAACTGCCTGGTTGGCGAGAACCTCCTGGTGAAAATTGGGGACTTCGGAATGTCCCGGGATGTATACAGCACTGACTACTACAGGGTGAGTGGCTGCGCCTTCCAGGTGACCCCGGAGCCCTGCTTCCCTGGGAGTCCCTGGTTGTATTACTTTGCTAGGGCTGCCATAACAAAGTACCATGGACAAGAGGCTTAAACAACCGAAGTTTATTTTCTCAAAGTCCAAGGTTAAGTTGACTGCAGCTTTGGTTTATTCTAAGGTTTCTCTCCTTAACTTGCAGACAGTACCTTCTCTCTGTGTCCTCACATGGTTTTTCCTCTGTGCGTGCACGAGCTGTCTCTCTGCATGTCTAAATTTCCTCTTCTTATGAGAACGCTAGTCTGACCATCCTAATGGCCTCATTTTAACTTAATCAGCTCTTCCAGGCCCTATCTCCAAATACATCCATATTCTGAGGTACCGGGGGTTAAGGTTTCAACACACACATTTGGGGAGCGCACAGTTCAGTCCACAACACCTATGCTTCTCTTTCCATGGCTTTTCAGGGCAGTGTGTGATGTCCCCGTGAGTAAAGTCTTCAGCCTGAGAATTTTGCCAGGGAAACCTGGGGGCTTGGGAAATTCCTGGAGGGCATGAGGTTAAAGGATTTGGAGTTTTGTACTTGATTCTTTGAAATTATGTTTGGAGCACTTGTTTGAGATTTGACCAAAGATGTACTTGTTCACAGAAAGAATAGTACACCAGATCTTGAAAGTTCTCACACAGCTCTATCTTGGTTGAAAGTGGATTAGCTGGTGGCCATCTTGGTGGGATGTGAGAAGTTCCATCCCGTCTGATTCTGAAGAGTCCCACCTAGCCTACCTGGGGTTCTGCCACTAGAAGCACGAAGGGATAGAGTTACAGACAATAATGCAAATCCACTGATTACCAAGAATTGGGCCCTTTGGCATGTTAGTTTTGTTAGCTGAGACCTTGGGACTTGGGTATGAGAGAAAAGAAATCCTTCTGGAAACCTTGAAGTCATGATATTGAGAGTGAAAGTCCAAGTTCTACCACCTCAAACTTTCAGTTTAGTTTTCTTGTTTTCTGGGAATTTCAAGTGGAGAAGAAGAGAATAGGAAATGAAAGGAATAAATGTGCTAAATGTGCTGTATGTGTATAGCCTAAGAAGATAAAATGTATAGCTTGACTTTCATAATAAGGTAGGACTGGTGAAGAAAATGCCTGCCTTCGTCTTTGCTCTGCCCTTGATGATTTCTTTTTGAGGAGGAGCCTTCTCAGGCTTTCCCCATAGTTCTCACCACAGTTTCACTCACCCCCAATGCCTCTGCACTTTAGCTGAGCCAACTTCGCCACAGTTAGTCTAGGACAGTGATTTTCAGCCAATGTGCCACAGCACACTGGTGTGTCACAAGACATTTTATTTATTCAGTTATTTAATTTACTGATTGATTTTAGAGAAAAGGAGAAACAGAAACATTGATTTGTTCCTGTATGTGCCCTGACCAGGAATTAAACTGCAACCTTTGCATATTGGGACGATACTCTAACCAACCAAGCTACCCTGCTAGAGTGCAAGCGTTTTGAAAACATGCAATAGCTGACTATTTAGTCAGGGCACTGACCTCTCTTCCCTTATATCATCAAATAAAAAAATGACAACAGCCAATACAATAATAGTGATTCAGTGTGAATGAATCAAAATTGCCCCTATTTTATTATCAGGTCAGCAAAAGTTATATCTTTTGGTGCACTGCAGAATTTTAGTAATAGTTTATGTGTGCCATAAGATGAAAAACTCTGAAAATCACTGCTCTAAGACAATGAATCCATTGCCTTGATGTATAGTCTTCTGTAGATCATTTTCTGAGGTTTTTTTCCTTTGTTACCTCCATAAATATTGTCCACATTTTGCAGAGCAAAAAGGATTAGAGACCAAATTTAAAAAAATTCTCTTTCTGTATTTTTAGAAAACATGAGCATAGTTTTAACTTCAAGTGTTCAACACGGAGCTTTAAAGCACCTGTCCTGAATCTAAGAATGGCTCGTTTGTTCTAGATATCTAAAATGGAGAGGGGTGCAGTGTTTTTAACCAACGGATACGTCTCGTTTGTTAGCTCTGCTTCCTTGGTGGGAGGTTGGGATGGGAGCATCTCCCTGTCTCAGGAGAAGGACATGGTGCTTTACTAAGGGAAAGCTTTGCTGATCTTCATGAGCCTCTAAAGGAGAAACATGTGACCCAAGCAACAGCATTCTCTTTAGCAATAAGTTAACCAAGGTCTCAGGGTGCCTAGCCCCAAGTAAGTGCCCAATAATTGTTTGTAACCATATCATTATCCAAATCTATAAAGTTATGCTTTATTTTTAAAGCCAGAACAGAACAAGGTGGAATCTAATGTCCTTTTCTACAACCTCTAAAAAACTGAAAAGCTCAACAGTTTGAAGATAAGCCACCCATTAAAAAGTTGGCAAAGGATTTAAATAGAGATGTCTCCAAAGAAAATATACAAATGGCCAATAAGCACATGAAGCAATGCTCAATATCATTAGTCATTAGGGAAATGTAAGTCAAAACCACAACGAGATATTACTTTATACCCACTGGGATGCCTATAATAAAAAGACAGAAAAAAAAACAAGTGTTACCAGGGATGTGGAGAAATTGGAACCTTCATAAACTGCTGGTGGGAATATAAAGTGGTGCAGCTGCTTTGGAAAACAATTTGGAAGTTCCTTGAAATGTTGACCACAGAGTCACCATAAAGCCAGCAATTCCACTCCTAGGTGTATACCCAAGAGAATAGAAATCATATGTTCATGCTAAAACTTGTATGCAGATGAAATAGAAGCATTATTCATAATAGCTGTAAAGTGAAAACAACTTAAGTATACATCAACTGATGAATAAATAGAAATATCATAATCTGTACAGTATAATATTATTTATAAATTAAAAGGAATGAAGTACTGATTCATGGTACAACATAGATGAACCTTAAAAACCTTATGGCAAGTGAAAGAAGACAGGCCTAAAATGTCACGTATTATATGATTTCATTTATATAAAATGTTCAGAATAGGCAAATCCATAGAGACAGAGGGTAGATTAGTAGTTGCCAGGGGCTAGAGGCAATGGAGAATGAGGAGTGACAGCTACTGGATATGAAATTTCTTTCTGGGATGATGAAAATATTCTGGAATTGTATAGTGGTTGTTTAGTAGATTTGAAAATACACTAAAAACCATTGAATATGTATGTTCAAAGGGTAAATATTATGGTATGTAAATTATATCTCAATTTTTAAATATTTGAAAAGTAAAATACTAGCAAAATAGCAACAACATTGGACATAAAGAGTTCGTCTTGGCTGTTTACACATTAAAGCACTGTCACTTGTATCTACCATATTTTATCATTTGTTAAAAAAGAAACCCTCCACTTAGATGACATAACCTGAAGTTCTTCCTTCTGAATTGATTGGAGAGAAGAATGATCCCCAGTTCCTTTATTTGTTAAATATTCTTGGAGCTATCCCAGTCATTAAGAAGTATGCTTCAGTTTCCATGTTTATTCAGCCCCTGTCCCATTCCCTGGTCACTACTCAGTGGCTGCAGGGTTTGTAATGTTCGCTTGGTTGTTTGTTCCCACTGAGGAGGAGAAGGAACCAGCCTCATGCTGGCCTCAGTTAATAGGTGGAAAAGGTGGGTGAGGGAGTGTCAGACCTGGCAATGTGATAGTAGACTAGGAAAACAAAGAAATGAGTGACTTCCATTTTGCCTTCTCTAAAATTTCAAAGTGATGATTCACCTTAGTTCCATGAAGGTATTTATCATCATGGAACTTGTTTGCAGAATATTTTTTGCATGTTAAAACATCAAAAGCACTATCAGTGGAATCAATTCCGTTGAGTTGATCAGATGGACAAGCAGAAGCTATTCTCTCTGTTTGTAGGTGAGCTCCAGAATGTTTCACAGTGACTATTTCCGAGAACACTCTTTGCTTTCATGTTAGTTATCTGCCTGTTGCATCATCTATAAGCTTGGCTTTAAACCCCTCCCCACCACGGTGTCTCTTTATCTGCTCCATCACGGCAGCTGGGAAATGTGTTCTCCTTACAGTTCAGGTTTCTCATTCACAGGAGCCTTTTCTTCCTTATTCTCCTCCAATCTTTGCCAAAAGCCTGTATCCTCCAAGGTTATGAGCTGCTGTAGCTGATGCAGCTCATCATCACTTACGTTATCCATCCTTTCCACCATAGTAATGGGGGAGGATTTGTGCATTAGCCAAAGCTATCTTATACTGAAAGATGGCGAGTAGGCCTGGAGTCCACTGTATTGAGGAGTAATGTGTCCCTTACCTTTAAGTAAAAACCAGTCCCACTGGCAGCCTGAGCCTTCTGATTGTGGAGGCTCGTGAGGTGACCACAGCTCTGTGCAATCCGGCACAGGACGGGTGAGTGGCAGCTGTCCTCCATCATGGGGAGCAGGCAGCACCAGGAAACGGCTGCCTCAGGCTTGCACCCTGTTGCAGCTGAGCTAATTATATCTTCCCAATGAAGGAAGAAATCGGAACACTCTATTTGCATTGAAACCAGCCTGATAGGGTGGGTCCAAAATTACTCTAGCATTTATGTCCTCTGAATCGTTTTAATTAGCTGCTTTGCAGTACTCTTCTTTTATTTCATTTCATTTCTTCCTTTTTCCTTCCCATCACTGGCAAAACCTGACATTTAGGAAATAGCTGAACCAGATTTTTGTCACATTCTGCTTATCACAGACCTAGGATCTCACACTACTTGGTCATTACTGTGCCACAGTAGATCCACTGGAATTTTTCCAATGTGTACTTTGGTGTTTTTTGCTGGGTGGGTCCCACGTGTGCTTAAAATGAATGTAATCTGCTGGTGAATAGAGGGCCCTAAACCTGTGAAATTCTAGCTTTTATGTCGTTCTCTTGTGGGCTTTAGGTTTATGTTGGAGTGGGAAATTCTATCCTTTAATTCATCACCACTTAAGAAGAAAAGAAAAAGAAGCAGAATAGGCAAATTGACTTAGGGTGAACATTTAACAAAGCAAATGAATATAACACAAGGCTGTGGTCAAAATTCTAAAGTGTTAAAAGGATACTAACAACGAAGTCCAAGAAATCATCTTTGGGAACTCAATCCCAGTGTGTAGGACACAGAGAGAAAAGAAGATGGGTTGTACTAAGATCAGCTGATAGAACAAGTAGCAGAAAGAACTGATTTGAAGTTCAGGACATTTCCATGTCCACTCTGGAGTAAGAAGAGTGATGAACTTGAAAATAAAATCCTGAACCACAGAGAAGAGAAGGCTTAGATCATTTAAGAGCTGGACAAACACATAAGACATAATTAAGAGTTAACTTTCATACTTCACTATTTGAAAAGGATGTGTTTATTTTTAAGCAGTATTTTCATGTAATATAAATATTTCTAGATAATATAGGTAGATAAACAGATTAGATAGATAAATAGAAAGATAGATAGATAATAGATGATAGATAGATGATAGATAGATGATAGGTAGGTAGGTAGATAGATAAAATGATAGATAGATAGATAGATAGATAGATAGATAGATAGATAGATAGATAGATAGATAGATCAGTCTTGACTCATTCCACAAATGTTTTTAGTGTGTGGTTATATAAAATGCCAATGTCATTCCCTCTGTGAGGAATATCATTGAATCTCCCTGGTGAATGCCTGCTAATTCTTAAGAGGCAGTTCCAGCTTCACCCAACCAGAGCAATTGCTTGCAAATCTGTGGTCTCTCAATACTTTGTGTGCACCAGCATTACAGCATAGAGCGCATTGCATCATGGAAATTTGTTCATGTATGTTTCTCACTAATATGAGAGCAGGGACAAGATAAGTCCTATACAACTTTGTATCCACACAAACTGTTTATACTAGGTAGCCAATTAGTGATTGTGGAACAGGACACATATTGGGAAAAATCACTCATTATAAGTGAGTCTTCTTAGCCTTGTTGATGACTCCAGAAGATACTCAGATTTACAGATGGGCCTGGCTCTGAGACTAGGAGCACTGACATTAGGAAATAAAGCTAAGTGTATAAGGATGTCCTTATCTCAGTTTCTTTTCAATGGAGAACTCAGAGCTAAACGTATTTGCATTGATACTATAGTAGAAAAACTTCCTTTGGTATACTCTGCCTAGAATCCTTAATAAACAGGCGCAGTGTTCCCTTTAAGAGAGAGTACTATTCTTTCCTGGAAAAGAAATGTCCTCTATGTCATTAACTTTCTTTGCATGCATCATTCCCTTATTTCCCCCCTCAATATATCTTACACAACGACTCTTAACTTTCACATGAGCTATTAGAGACCTTTCTGTTTGCAGTTTTTTGATTAAACTGGACCCAGAAACATAAGAGGTTATTTATGTTATGAAATCATCTTCAATTTATATCCTCTGCAACACTTAGAGAGAGCACAGTTTAGAGAAACTTGTCTGCTGGGGAGAAATCAGAACATTGAGATCAGGCTAATTCTATATTAAACTAGATTTACATAAATTGTTTTAAGATTCTGAATTGGCTTAGTTTGTATTCAAGCTTTGCTAAGAACCTTTTCCATATGCTCTGGAGTTACAATAGTGTTGGTGAGTGTCCGTTCATTCATTCATTCATTAAGCACATATTTATGAAACACTAAATGAGTTGCTGTGCTAGATACTTAAAGAATCCACATATAAAAAACACATAATCTGTGACTTGAAGGAGTTTTCAGACATGTGACAATATGATAAATGCAGTAATAAAGATAAGTACTGACAACACTAAAGGGGAAGCCACCAGCCTACTTTGGGAAATCAGAGTAGGGGTCATAAAGATAAGACATTTGAGCTGGTATTTAAGATATAAATCCTAAATTGTTCTATTGGCAAGAAGGCCCTGGGCCAAGAAGGGAGTGAGACATTTTTGGCTTAGGAGGTAGCATATGAAAAGAGATGGCAGTGTAAACATCACAGGGTATATGGCCAGGGAATGGGAACTCCTTTGCTTGTATCTGAGGTCACAAAGTAGTCTATTTAGGCTATTATCAGATTTCACAGGGACCTGTTTGCCATGCCAAAGACTTTGGATTTGGTCCTTTTGGCAGTGGGAAGCCACTGAGAGTTTTTACGCCAGAAAGTGACATGTCAGATTGTATTATGTCAGTTTATGAAAATAGATCCACCCAACAGATCCCCATTCCTGTACATACTTGATTGGTTTAGAGCTGTGTCTCTCAAACTGTATCTATGAGCTGTCAGTGGCTGTCCAGCAGTAAAAGAGATCTGTGATCACTAGGTAAACAATAATTTTCTTGCTCCGTAACTCCTCAAAGTCTTTAATCTGTACTGTGCTGTGTGGCCTTTTAAGAAATGTTATAAAAGTGGCTGAGGTCAACAAAGAAGAGTTGTCCTAGAGAACTTTTGCCCAGATCCCTGGTCCTATCCATTTCCCAACCATTGAAGACTGTTAGCAGGAGGTGGAATAAATCCTCTATGTTTTCTTCCCATCTTCTACTTCCTTTCTTCCTGAAGTCAATAGCACATCCACTTTGTACATAGAAGTACTATGGGTAGAAATTAAGTATTTGTTTAAATGCACTAGTAGGAAGGTAGATCATAAACCATTGACTTGGATGCACAGGAAGATTCTGATTTCTCAAAATACTGAGAGGTATCTTCAGCAGAGACTGTCTCCCTTTTCTTCCCCAGTTTTGAAGCAGTTAGGCCTCAGCTTTCTTATGCTAGTGACGTTTCTTACTTTGGTATTACTCAGACCAGAGTCCCTTAAAAAAGGAAGATAGCAACAAAGAATTAGTTGGGGCATAGAGGAAAGAGAATCAGACTGGGGTCCTAGAGGCAAAGGTTCAGATAGTTCGTTTGCCTTTTCTAATCTTATGATTTTATCAGTTAAGAATGCATTTAGCCAAAGGGACATATGCTACTAGTGGTGGCCTAAGCAGATAGGGAGTTGGTTTCACTCACATGACAAGAAGTTCACTGGTGGGCAGTTTCTCAATGGTTCAAAGGCTTGCCAGTGTCAGACCTATGGCTTGGCACTTGATATTGTCTTGGTTTTTCTCCTTCATGGCTACAAGATGAGTACAGCAACTCCAAGGATATCAAAACTGCAATTAGAGGAAGAAGGAGGCAAGGTGACTGCCGGGAGCAGATCGTTTCCCCCTGAACACCTTCTTCTCATTAGGAAATGTCTTTCTCAGAATGTCCTTTCTGGAAAAACTCCTCCTTGAACCTCATTGTCTACTAGGTGGGTCAAGACCAAGGGCTAAACTCACTTGCTCAGATCAACGTCTAATTATCAAAGACCTAGACAGACTGGGGTTCCATCATGGGGTAAAAAGAAAGTGAAAGCAAATGGTTTTAGGGAAAGAAAATAATGTCACTCTCACTTTATGTACCATCCTAGCTTCTGTTTCCTTATTTGCAGTGAACTCCTTCCTTTAAAGGTTGTTGAAGACAATAAATTGAAGTGGCACATAATCATTGCTTTTTGATCCTCAGTATGCAATGCTTCTTTTTAAATTAAAATGGTCTCTTTCTTACTGGTATTGAGCCATTTGATTATATGTGATCTGGTATACTTTTATCCTTATTTCTTATGCTTGGATTTCTTAGATTTGTGAGCTTATAGTTGTCATCAGTTTGAAAAAATTTTCTAACAATTGTTCAAATATTTTTTCTGTTCCCCTTTCTTACCTGATAGGGACTCCTCTTAAAGCCTCCTGAAGCTGTCTAATGACTCACTGAGCTCTTTTTATGTTTTTAGATTCTCTTTTCTTTGTGTGTTTCATTTTGGATAGTTCCTATTATTCTGTCTTCAACTTCTTTTACCCTTTCTTTTTCAATATCTAGTTTTTTTTATTACTTCTATCCAGTGTATTTTTTATCTTACACATTGTAGTTCTCATTTCTAGAAGTTCAACATGGTACTTCTAGTTATATTTTTAAGAATATGAATGCATTTATAAGTGTTTCAATATATTTGTTTGTAATTCTACCATGTATGTCAGTCCTGGATCAATTTTCATTGGTTGATTTTTCTCCTCATTACGGACCATATTTTTCTCCTGCTTTGTATGCCTGGTAATTTTAGATTGGATGCTAGATATTGTGAATTTTATCTTGTCAGGTCCCAGATATTTTTGCATTCTCATACATATTTTTGAGTTTATATTGCTTTGAAACAGTTTGATTCTTTGGTGTGTTGTTATTAAGATTAAGTAATACCAGACCAGTGGTTACTTTAGAGCTAATGATTCCCCAGGACTGATGCATAATCTACTGGCTACTCAATTCCCCATAAATCATGAGGTTTTTCACTCTGCTTCCTGGGAATCAGCACTAGTCCTGGTTCTGTGCGAGTACTGGGAACTGTTTTCACTGATCCCTTTGGATAGTTCTTTCCTAGCCACTGATAGCATCCTCACATGCATGCACTGATCAGTACTCTTCAGAATACTCGAGAGGCACCTTCTGTAGATATTCAGAGTTTTCTATGTATGCAACTCACTCTTCTTTGGCATTCTTCCCTTTGTACTCTAGCCACCTTGGCCTCCCCAAACTCCCAACTCTATCTTTTCAACTTAGATAGCATACTGCATTCCATCTGGGTTCCTCTCTCTGCCACCTTCAGTGAATTAAACTTGGTGATTATAGGACTCATTACAATTATTTCTCACCTATCAGGGGATTATTGTCCTTCATTGCCTGTTATCTAGTGTCTTAAAATAATTGTTTTATTTTAAATATATATTTAGGCCATATTTTGGTTGTTTCAGGTGAGAAGGCAAATCTGTTTTCTGTTACTCCACCTTGCCTAGAAGTAGAAGGCAGTTGCCATTAGTCTTAGTGATATGTCATTTCAAAAATCTATCAGTGAACCATTTATAAACTGCAGTGAAGAAAACAAGTTCTCCCACCTCTTTAGAACAGCTACTCCCTGTGAAAGCTTTTTCCCCCTTTTTAATTAAATAACTTACATTTACATAATACTTCTTCTACAATTAAAGTTTTCCTGCCTACACAAGATTATTACTTAAGTAGGAGAGTAGATTTTTTTCCATCTCCAGTGAATATTGAGCAAGAGGAAATTATCTTAGCTTTCCTGTTACCTCTGAGAGATTCCCCAGACTCCAAATGTGAATTGGTTCAAGAAAGCTTTGGAAAAGATGTGCGGACAGAATATTAATAATGCTCCCCACTTTTCACATTTCCCCACAGTCTTTGTCCTTTGGTCAGGGACAGAAAACCTTGAATGTGTAAATGATTGAATTAATCCAAGACAGTGTCATGTTTTATATATAATTTTTAGCCATGCCTCTTTAATATATAGATACCGAGTGAAACATGTCTGTTCCCTAAAGAAAACCACAGGTCTCCTGGGGAATAGAAACAAATAAATCACTCTAATATTAGGCAGTGTGATACATGTTGTAAAGAGTAGAAATAAATTGATTTTTACTGGGATATAAGATAAAATCTGAAAAATTCTTTGTAAGAAATAAGATTTGACCTGAGTCTTAAATGCAGAATAGCAGATGGGATGCTGTTGAACTTATAGACTGAAGTTATAAACAAGACTAAATGACCTGATTACAAGTGCTTCTTGGGAAGAACATGTATCTTATGATTTTGAACTCGATAATGCCTCACGCTACTAGACATTTCTAGGTTCTTCCTGATTATGATAATTGCCTAAAAAGAGATTCCAAGAAAGACTGTGTGATATTCTTCTTGGAAGTCTTTGAAAGTAAAGATGCTATCCACCATAGTGGGTCTTCCGAATGGAGATCCTAAGTCAAAGCATGACTTGACTTTGTCTTTCAACTCTCCATAAAACTTTCCTAGAATTCTATATTCACATAGTTATTTCTTATTTCTGCTTGGTCCATTTGTTCAGATATGGAAAACTATAAAACTCTAAGTCATTCACTTTGTATTGCATACAGATGTTGAATTACAAAACTGTACACCTGAAACGTATAATGTTATATAGCAATCTTACCTCGATTTAAAAAAGAAAACTCCAAGAGATTGTTACAACAACCTGACCTAATATTGGATTTGTATACAGACATTAAGAACACCAGACTGGGCCTGACCTGTGGTGGCACAGTGGAAAAAGCGTCGACCTGAAAATGCAGAGATTGCAGGTTCGAAACCCTGGGCTTGGCTGGTTAAGGCACATATGGGAGTTGATGCTTCCAACTCCTCCCCCCTTCTCTCTCTCTATATCTCTCTCCTCTCTCTTCCTCTCTGTCTCTCTCCTCTCTAAAAATGAATAAATAAAATTTTTTAAAAAACAACACCAGACTGGTCCCTCTGAGGAGCTGTATGTAGCTGCTCCTCTTGGTGATCGTCCACTAGTAGTCATAAGAACTTAGTGCAGCCATATAACCTGAGGAATTCTACTTATGAGACAAAAACAAATCCTCCAGCGGGATCTACTAAGAGAATTTTCAAACACAAAGTTGTCTGTCATACCCAACTGTGGGACAACTTCTCAAGTTCTTTTCACACTAATGGAGGCATCACAGTGTTATTTTATCTGGTAAGAGGGCCTCTCCCAGTACTGAGTTCCCAAGCTTGACTGAACGCCTGAATAGCTCAAACTGCTTTCTTCAAAATCTTGATTACAAGCCCTCACCTTAGATATATTTTCTGAGTTTGCATCTCTGGGAGATGAGAGTGGGAATTTATATTTTAAACAAGCTTCTTAGGTGAGTCTGATGTGTGATCTAGTTTAAGAATCATAATGACTCCTCTCAGCAGTGTGTACAGAAAGTAGCTATGGACATAACATCATTTCATCTATGCTAAAATTCAGATGGTAACATTACAAAAGATCTTAATCAGCACGCTGCAAAAACAGTTAGATGCTGTTAACAATTTTCTTGACCCGTTATTTGCCTGATGGGGACTTATTACATTAATTAATGTATTTTTAGGACTTCCAGTGGGAAAGATACCTTGAATTTTAAGCACCATACATGCTGCTTACCATCAGAACCTAGATTCATTGAACTATGGCATTTCCGAATTGGTAAATGAAGTATTTCTTGAGGATCTCCCCTCCTCCTAGGCAGCGAGCTCGGCTCGTTCTCTAGTTAAGCTTTATCAAAGACAACATGAGGCGAGAGAGAGAGAGAGAGAGAGAGAGAGAGAGAGAGAGAGAGAGAGAGAAAGCAGCAGGTTCAAATCGATGTGACATGTTCCTGGACAAGCCAATCTCGGAGCAGCGATGCCTCCCTCCTGCAGGGAGCCAGGGCTCCCCAGCTGTCTGGCAGTCTCGGAAGACCCCTGCTGGCCTTCTCTGTCACTGCATGGTTGTATATCTGTGTGGGTGACTGGTGGGGGCCCTGCACAGGAAAAGCAAGAAAAGGCTTGTGAGGAGTCAAACAGCTTGTCAAGGTATCCTTGTGGGTGTCTATATTGAAGTGTCACAGTATGAAGGCATTTTATTAGCAGCTATTTTAGAATCCCAACACTGAAACGGAATAGTTTCTTCCCTACATGGCATTTCCAGGCTGGCTTCCTCCCTCACAGTCTTACGACAGCATCAGCCATCTCCTAAGGGGGTGGAGAACATGACGCTGGTTGCTTTAACAGCCAAGCCTGGCTATGTGGCCCACGCCCTCAGCCCTGGAGATAATTTGGTTCATTCACATGTTGCTGATGACGGGGATACGGCAGCGGAGGCTGAAGAGGATTCGGGGCTCCTGTTCCGCCTGCGTACGGCACAGAAAACTTCCTGGGTTTTGCAAGGATTTAAAAAGAGTGTTGCCCAATTTTAAGGGCACAGGGGGAACATTTAGCCCAAGGTGAAATTGCAGAGTGAGTTAAGTCAATATTAGCATGTTTTCTTGCAGCTACCTCAGGTGCTTGAATTCTTCCCAGCCAGCTGAGGGCAAGTAGTGAATTTATTCTGGAAAACTCACTAGGCTTCATTGTAGGAAACAATTATCACCTTAAAAGACTCCTGTTAATGTCTTAAAGGGTTGATATTGGGTCTTGTAAAGAAGACTATCATTTATTAGCCTCCTTTTGTATCTTATCTTAATATGTAACCTTCTCAACCATCTTTAACAGTATACAGATGAGGAGAACAATTATTCAGAGGGGGCAGTCACTTTCCTGGGATACTATAGCTTATCTAGGTGGCAGAGCTAGCATCTGAACCTCTGTTCTCAAATTTAAAAGCCATGCTCTTCCCACTCTGGACCTCTCTGATGCCCTCAACACAGCCTGGCTCCTCTAGTCGTCTCCTTGGGGAGTGGAGAAGAGCTGTCTGGCGGATTCTCAGAGCTCTCCCTTAGTGGTCATCACAGGTCCACCTGGGACACTGAGCTCAATGTGTAGGACAAAGTTTTAGAGCTTTATTGGCTGAAAGAGGAAAAGGAATACTTTTAATTTCAGAACTATAACCTTTCCAATGGGGAAAAGGCTTCAAAACAGCCAATCTAATCTCCTTACGAAAGAAACCTGGATCCTTTCCAGATTCCTAATTTGGTGAATATGTTGAGGAATGCAGAACTAGCGGACCACAGACCTTTATATGGTCTCCCCTGCAATGTGGATGCTGTGTGTAGCTCTGAACAACTCATTTAACTTCTCTAACCCTTACTTTCCATCTTGTAAAACAGCAAACAGGTCTGCTCTGCCTGTTACTCAGTGCTGTCATGCAGCCACCATGGAAAGTGTGCATAATTGTATATGTATGCAATTATTATTGTTATTATTTGTGAACAGAGACAAAGCAGAACCCTATGGCACAAGCTGGGCTCTGCCTTTCACGTTTGGAGGAATGCTCTCTTGATTAAACATCCCTGAATCTGGATGGGTTCCTAGGAATGTGAACGCTGTCTCAGATCTTTCTAGAATAGGTCCTTGGTGTTGCCTTCAGGGCACATGCATTGGCCATCACACTTTCCATCTCTTCATGCCTCCTGAATTTATGATATACCTCCCATGAGTATTTTACGGCCACTCTTCATGCACTGTTGGTCAACCCTCCTAGGCTATCATGATGTTTGTGAAGTTCTGAGATGGTCAAAGGACTTCCCTACTCCTTACTTTCTGCTGATTTGGACTCTGTTTTGTTTACTATGCATTTAAAGGCAACTTTAGCTGCCACCACAGAAAGCATATTTTAATATTCTGTGTGATATGCTTTGTTTGTCTCTTTCTGGCTGGCCCAGAACTATCACTTGCTTATCTTTTGTCAGCCATTATGAGTCATAACTATTTGCCTGGGCATGAAACACATGTCATAAAGAGAAACCATCGTGGCATTAACCACACACCCTGTAGCACAAGTTTGACTTCGAGGACGCAGACAGGACTCTGCCCTTCAGCAGTCTGAGGAAGCCCAGGGACACTTTCTCCAAATAAAGCTTTAAATACATAAAATGCAGAGCTACAAAAGAGTACTGTTACACTGAAGTACAGTTATATGTTAAATATGTGATATATTAATGCATATGATTTTGATAAAGCATTAAATAATGAGATCTGGTGGCAGTTCTAATAATCACTGTGATTTCAAAGTGGTGAACATAAATGATGTTTTGAGATAGCTGGAGCAACAATAATGTGGTTTGAAAATATCTGACTTCTCCAGGTGACACTTCACATACTCTTCTCATATGACTATGATTCATTGCTTACATGAATTGAAGTAAAAGTTAACTTTTTGTTTGAGATTAGTGAAAATTAGATGCAATCCAGATTCAAAGAATCCTGTGAATTCTATCTATGGGTCTCTTGAGGGTCTGTGCATCATAGGAAAATAACTCCTACATGAGAGCATTGCTCAATAGTGCACGAATACTCATTAATCAGGCATAATAGAGTCAGGCTGGTGGAGAGTGTCAGAAGCATTGAGAGAGAGGTGGGGTAGCATGAAGAGCAGATCTCTGAAGCCCGACTTTCTGGGTTGAAATCCCAGCTCCACTTCTTACCTAACTATGTGACCTTGAACAAGTTGCTTAACCTCTCAACATCCAACTTCTTCAACTGTTAAAAAAGTAAATGGCAACAACCATAATACTTTTTTCAAATTGCCATTGTGAGGCTTAAATGCACTTTAAATAGTGCACACCTCAGTGTTGGCATTTTATGTGTCAGCTATTATTACTATAATTATACAATAATTATAATAAAGAGAACATTTAAAAAGAATATCTCAGAAATAAATAGCATTAGAGTGAGTCAGCCCTGGGCAGGGCAGCGGTGAGCTGGGCAGGCACACGGTGGTATTTGGCTGGCTGTGAGTTCAGCCTATGTTTCTTTACCTCTCAATGATACCATGGGGAACTTCATCAAGAGTCTTGATGAAATCAATAAATTTCATGCCTGTGGCAATCTCCTGTCTTCTAGCCTTCAAGTTTACTTTCCAGGAACTGGACGATCATTTGTTATGACTTAATCTTGATACATCCATGCTTGCTCCTGGTCATTACTGCCTCCTCTTCAAACCATTTTTCAATAGCTGCTGTTAAAATTCAGTCTGGGAGAAATGTCATCACGTTCAGTTATCAGTTGTTCTGGAGTCCTGCTTCTTCACTCTGTTTCAAAAATCGTATCAACCTTTGTCCATCTCTCTTCATCACTTTTGCTTCTTCCTTATCCCTACTTCCTGTAGTCTGCACGAATATCAAACATAGTGTTGTCAAGGGGAGTAGGCCGGGCCATTATTAACCAGGCCTGAAGACACACTTTTTTAAAAAAACAACTTTAAGCTCTCTATTTATCTCATTTCCCTTGGATTTCAAATTCCTCTTGACCATATTTATTCCACGTTTTCTAGATTGAATGTCAATTCCCTTGATGGAACAGAGAGAATCACAATAGAAACTACATAGTTAACTCACTCCACAGATACTTTTGAGCACCTTATGTTGCAGTAGGAAAAAAAAGGTGAGTAAAAATAGACCCATCCTAGCCTAGTGGAGCTAGGGGCCCAACTGTGGAGCCAGGCATTAATAAAATACTCCAAATATGTGTAAATAAAAACTGTGATAAGTATCGTGAAAAAGATGCCCTGGAAGCTATAAGAACCTATAACAGAGAATCCGACCTGATATCAGAGCTCCTAGAAAACCAAGGCAGGAATCTTTGAGCAAGTTTTGTAGGCTGGGTTAACTAGACCAAAAGAAGAGGAAAGTACACTAGACAGAGGAAAGAAAAGGAAAGACAGCCCTGTGGCAGAAGGAGTAGAGTGTGGTGAAGGGAATGAAAGAGGGCCAGTATGCTGAGCACAGAGCATGAAGTGCAAAATTGAGTTGGAGAAACAGAAAAGGACTAAGTCACATAAGACCTTGTCAGACATGCTAAGGACTTTTCATGATCATGAAACAATGGGATGTTGCTAAGAGTTTTAAGTAAGATGTGGGATGGTGCAACTCTGGAGAGCCAGAGAAGCTGTATGCAGATCTGTTAAGGGCTCGTGCAGAAGCTTAGGAGAGAATGGCATGGCAGTCAAGGGTGATGCCAGTGGACCTCACAGAACCAAGTGAAGAGAATCATAAGCTATTTAGGAGGCAGAATTGCAACACCTAGGAGTGGATTGGGTATGAAGAGTGAAAAACAGAGAAAGGAGTAAAAAATGAGAAATAGATTGCTGACCTGCATAATCAAACAGACGGTAATATCATTCACTGTCCTGGTTTTGGAATGAGTTAGGGAGAGGCCAAGAATTCAGTTGGGGACGTGTTGAGTTTGAGGTCATTTTAAGTCATCTGTATTTCAAAGCTATCTCTAAAAAGTAAGAGAGCACTCAGAGGAGGGTGATCAAGAAGTCTGGGAGCATGCTATAGGAAGGATAAGTGAGGGAACTGGGGGCATTGGGATGAAAGAAAGGAAGACCTAGATGTGAACAAATTAGTTGTCTTCTGCCCTGCAAATGAGGACACTGGTTCCAGAGGCCAGAACTGGGACTGTTGGGTAGAAGTTTTATGAAACAGGTTTGGCACAATGTAGACATAAACTGCCTAAGAGTGAGATGCCTTGCCAAAAGATAAGTCTTTGTCATTGGAGGTAAGTATCTAAACATAGGCTTTCTATCTTCCGTGATGCAGTAGAAGGGACTCTTTTGTAAATTGTGAAACCTAGTAACATTATGGAGAGGTTTCAGTAATTGATTCTATAAACAATTTCAATGTCATCTTCTTATGTGTATTATAACCATTAATATAACTACTAATACTAAGTGTGCTGTAACTATTAATAAAAACTAGTGGAAGCCAACGTGCTCAAGCAAGTTGTATATAAGATTTTAACACATCGGACAACAGCAAAACTTTAATGTGTGTTTGTGGTTTGATAATATATACTCATAAAAAGTAGGGAATGTTTCAAAATGAATATGAAGTGATAAAATATCCCCTACTTTTGTGAGCAGTGTATAAATGTTACCAATTTGAGGCTTTAGAAATAAATTCATATTAAGATGATGGACTTTTATTTGATTATATTTTGGAGGATTTTATTGTATATGCTGTACATAACTTGTACTGACCTTTATAACTCAAAGATTCTATGATTTTTATTCTGACAATTAAAATCGGAGTCTCATTTCTATAAATTATTTTAACCCTAACATAAAGGCCATGACCAGATATATATAGGTCCTCTGTGCACAAAGATAAATTTATAGAACACTTTGTTTTCAGAATCAAATGGAGTTCCAACTCACCCTATGCTCTTCAATAAGCTCTCATTCTACAGCTCCCCTCTGCTTCTTTCAAACTTGCCAAACTTCATCTGAGCTCTCCAAGGCACTGATTATATGTACATGGACTCCTCTAAAAAGTTGGAAGCTCAGTATCTCATTATACTTAAGACACAATTATTTAAATAGCGTAAGGACAATGTCCAATAGTTTCTCCGTGTCATAGAGATGAGAATTCCCAAGTGTTCGTAGCTTTGAAGCACGGCTGGCTGTGTATAATGAAGTGGCAGTAGTTAAGAGACAAAAAGGGAAATGGTAAGCAGATCAGGAACACCCAGAGGATGTTTGATTCAACTTTTTACCAGATGACTGCTTCACTGTTCTCCAAACTCTCAGAAAAACTCACCAACTTTGCAGGAGAGAGGACATTCACCCAAGGACACACTTGGCCATCACAGTGTTCCCTAGTTGCTCATTCAGTGCTAGAACACCCAGTGTGTCCTCAAATACTCTCACTGAAATGGATGAGAAATGAATAGGTATATGGGGGTTTAGTTCAACCCCTTGTTTCACATTCCAGATTTCTCATTTCCCAAAACATATACCTCAAAATCTTTTCAAATAAGAAACAATGTTGGCTTGCTAACAAAGTAATACTCCTGTTATTAATAAGGTTAACTTGTCTGTGGTTCATGAACCCAAAGTGTTTTAAGTAATGATTTCTGTGAATTAAGTGCCACCTGTGTGATCTGCATGTCATCTGGGTAAACCTGAACCTTCTTGGGCCTCAGTGTACAAGGTCTCAATTGTGGAATGAGGACAGTGTTTGCATCAGATGACTTCTAATGTCCTTCTAGGTTTAAAATGCTAGGGTCAATTCTCAGTTCCACTGAATTAAATAAAAATATTTTCTGCATAGAGAAGACTTAAGGGCAATTCTTCAAAAACATAAAAACAAACAAAATACACAAAACCATAGCTATGTTCTTCTGCAAAAGCTGAAGATTTACTTAGCGGTATTTTTAAATTTTTTTCTCTTTGTTTCCTGCTTATCAGCCAACTCCCATGAAGCATTCAGAATTTTCTTCTGAAGTGTTTATTGTCTGGCCTGACAGTTAAGAGGATTGGGTGATATCATTTTTTTCTACCTCTTCTCTGTTAGAGGAATATCCCTAGTCAAAAGAGTTTATTTATTAGCCTTATGCCAGTTATTGTGGTTTCTTTGTCTTGGCTGTATGAGTTTATGAAATCCATAAAATGACCAAAGTCTGCCAGGGTATATAAAACCTGATAACATCTCCTTCGTGCTAGATGATGTTGCAGATCAATATAATCTGTGGATAACCAAAGATGCTCCTCATGACGGATATCCTAGCATGATAAGAAAGCAAAGGCACCAAGGTAAACACAACCATGAAATGCTCTCCACTAAATCGTACAGCCAAGGCAGCATGCCTGGTGCCCATTGGCGCTGTGCAGATAAGTTAAACATTGCCAACAGTTGTCAATGTCCTTCTTGAAGATCTGTTTTATAGCAGGTCATTTAGAGGTTCAGAAGATTAAAGGTTTTGCCTGACTTGGAGCCAGATAGCCTAGGAGTTTTCTTACCTTTCTAAGGCACAAAGCAGGGAGGACTCCGATCTTCGCACTCTCCACACCTTACCTGTAAGAGAACCAACCTTTATTCTTTCAGCATGGAGAATGGGCAGGATGCAGGATGAGATGTTTTGGTAGGAGGTTTTTATTTCAGATTAGTGTTTTTTTTTCATAGACTAACCTTGTCCAGTTTTTCTCTTCCCTCGGTTCCCACTCCCTGTAGGTCGGCTAAGAACTTCCCGGTGGAAGTAATATCTCTTTTTCTCCATGCTCCTGTTGGCTTCAGCTGTCCCTAAGCAAGCTCAAGGAACTCACCGGCTGTTTAGGAGTTAAGAGTAGCAGGCTTGGGCATCCCTGGGTGTGGCACATTTCCAAGAAAAAAAAAAAAGCTACAAGTGAAAAGAACAGTGTGGGAAAGAAATGTCCACTTGAATGAGATCAGGATGTTCTGAGCTTTGTCCTGGTGCCGCCTGACGGGGCTGCAGCTTGGCGGTGCCAGGGGGCACTCGGTGCCCTAGTCAGCTCTGGGTGTACCTTGGAAGGCAGCACCTGCCCCCTTGGGAAGAGACATGAGTGGCACAGGCAAAGAAAGGCCACCCAGGGGGAGTTCCCAGAGGAAGGAAGGTTCTTTTGAGGAGTGGTCAGCAAGACATTCTTAGTCTGAGACGCATGAGAAGTGGAGCTCTTTTTCTCTTTCCCAAAATGCAAATAGCCTTTGTCCTTGGAATTAGGAAGATGGGTTGCTAGGCAATCACTTCTAAACAAGCACTTCCCCTGCCCCTTTTTCCTGACCCCTGGAACAATGGAGACTTTTCAGCAAATGGAACCAAAATGGAGAAAAAGACATGGCAAAAATAAAAATGGAACCAAAGATTATGGAAGATCTGGCTCATAGAGTATGGGAAGAAAAATGTAATATTAACAAGTTGTGCTGTAGGCAGATCAAAAGGGCTTTTATTTTTTACCATCACATTGGCATCGTCATCACAAGCCAAGTGACACAGGCAATGGAACAGCCACTGTCCCATGCTGATCACGTGACTCAGGAAATGACGGTATTACCAGTTAATTAGGACTTCTTGAGTCTCAGTCTCTCTACCAGGGAAACAGTATTTGGAACTACATATTTTAACAATAATCTTTTTAACTTGGCTGGGTAGCTCAGTTGTTTAGAGTATTGTCCTGATATGCAAAGGTTGCAGGTCACAGGTAAGAGTCAGCCAATGAATGCATAAATAAGTGAAACAGCAAAGTCGATGTTTCTCTCTCTCTCTCTAAAAAAAAATTAATAAATAAATATTTTAATCTTTTTAATAATTCCCATATTTTCTTTTTTTTATTTAATTTTTATTTTTTAATTTTTATTTTATTTATTCATTTTAGAGAGGAGAGAGAGAGGGGGAGAGAGAGAGAGAGAGAGAGACAGGGGGGAGGAGCTGGAAGCATCAACTCCCATATATGCCTTGACCAGGCAAGCCCAGGGTTTCGAACCGACGACCTCAGCATTTCCAGGTCGACGCTTTATCCACTGCGCCACCACAGGTCAGGCCCATATTTTCTTAAATCCTGTCAGAGTCTTGATAGAAAATAGTTGGTACTGAAATTAAGTACTAGAAACATATTTGAAGAAGAGGATTCCTTACAAAAGTGTAGGTAGGTTTTAGGGAAACCACAAAGGGTACTTATTGTAGGATCCTCTCATCCCTTGGTCTGAAGCGACAGGGGAGGAGAGTGGTTACCTAGAGAGTCACCTGAGCAGGAGCTGTGGCTTTTGGTGGGAAAATGTGGCTAGCCAATGATGACTGTGTATATAACCTCCTGTCCTCTGAACCCAGTGGGAAGCTGGAGAGCAACAGACTGAACCCAAGTGTATTAGCCAGCTCAGGCTTAATCAACAGCAATTTATTTTCTCCTAGTTCTTGAAGCTGGAAGTCCAAATTTGGGGTGTCAAGCATGGTCAGTTTCTGATGAGAGCTCTCCTGGTTTGCAGATGGTCACCTTCTCACTGTGTCCTCACATGGTGGAGAGAGAGGACAAGCTTGCTGGTATCTCTTCCTCTTCTTATCAGCACTCCAGTTCTGTTGAATCAGGGCTTCCCCCTTATGTCCTCATTTAACTTTAATTTCCTCCTCAACATAGTTACATGGGAGGTTAAGGCTTTGTCTTAGTCCATTCGAGCTGCTGAAACAGAATACCATAGACAAGGTGGCTTAACAAACCAAAATTTATTTCTTACAGTCTAGAGACCAGGGTACCAGCATGGTTAGGTTCTCAGTGAGGGCCCTGACCTTCCTCAGCATGTGCACGCAGTGAGAGAGGGACACATTGACAGAGAGAGAGAGAGAGAGAGAGAGGTCTTGTCTCCTCCTTTTATAAGGGTATTAATCCTATCATGAGGACCCATCCTCATGAACTGACTTGAATTACTTCCCAAAGGCCCCACTTCTTAATATTATTCTATTGGGGGGTTAGAGTATCAACATATGAATTTAGGAGTTGTGGCAAAATTCAGTCCCTAGCACCAAGTAACAGTTTAGAGTAGACATTCTGAAGACCACAATGCTAAAGACCTAAGAGAACCAGATTATATCACTAGGAAACTTACTAAAAGATTGTCATGTATACATTTGTGCGAGGCCTGCTATTCTTACCTCTTAGTAAAGCCAACTAAAATATTGTGAGATCAGATGACCTGTCCAGAGAATGAGTATGAAAGACACAGGCTGGCTAACCTGCTCTATTTGAGAGAGGCAGTAAAGACACTAATTTCAAAAGAACTATACATATGACCTAGAACTCTGTTATCAACAGCAGGGTTTCTTTGGCTCTTTTCCATTTTAAATGTTTTTATAGTAAAAACAATGTTATAAAAATATTTTTTACATTTTAAGAGAATAAGCTAAATCTATCCCTAAAACCATGTAAGTATGTTTGCATATTTGTACACACAATTCTCTTGTCGTGTACCCTTTATATACGTGTATGTACATACACAGACATAAATATGCATGTGTGTGTGCGTGCGTGTGTGTGTGTGTATAGTTGATTCTTATTATGAGTGGTAGTTTTGTTCTGTAAAGTTGCTGCAAACACTGAATTAGGAAGTCCTGAACCATTGCTCCTAGGGGACATATAGGATTAGTTTCCTGTGGACCCGTGGTCCCAACATTTTTGTCAGACTATCAATACATAACCCTATTTACATGTGTTTCTGTTTAAAGACACATCTTATTTAATATATGTAGTTGATTCATTAACATGGACTTAATGGCAACAGCACAATAGCTCATGCCTGAGTACAAAGTATTTAATACACGTATTTTCTCTGTAAAGTACATCACAGCCTTCCTGCCTTAGGAACACTTGACGGCACTTCAGCACTGTGCTTGTGGATCATTTTAATCAGTGAAATCATGAGCAAAAATTATAAATATGCAAAAATGTGGCACTAAATTGACCACAAAGAAGATGCTGATTTACGGTTTGAGGGCTCAGAGGAGAAGGCTGAGCAACAGCTCACTCTGCCTTAACCAGGAAGGTCAGATGATGCAAAATTTTTGCTGCTCTGCATGTGTCTGTGAATGTCTATCAAAGCACAGTGACTATTCATTTGGAAGTTACAAATAAATTGTAGGGGGTAGGCAGAGGTGGATTAAGTTCGGTTGAGGCCCCAGGCGCAGAAGAAATACTGGGTTCCTTAAAAAAAGAGAGATAGAGAAAATAAAAATACATGTTAAATATATATATATATATATATATATATATATATATATATATATATATATATATATATATATATATTGTATTTTTCTGAAGCTGGAAACGAGGAGAGACAGACAGACTCCTGCATGTGCCCGACCGGGATCCACCCAGCACGCCCACCAGGGGGCGATGCTCTGCCCACCAGGGGGCGATGCTCTGCCCCTCCGGGGCGTCGCTCTGTCGCGACCAGAGCCACTCTAGTGCCTGGGGCAGAGGCCAAGGAGCCATCCCCAGCGCCCGGGCCATCTTTGCTCCAATGGAACCTCGCTGTGGGAGGGGAAGAGAGAGACAGAGAGGAAGGAGAGGGGGAGGGGTGGAGAAGCAGATGGGCGCTTCTCCTATGTACCCTGGCCGGCAATCGAAACCGGGACTTCTGCATGCCAGGCCGACGCTCTACCACTGAGCCAACCGGCCAGGGCTGTTAACTATATTTTTTAATAAAAATATTATGTACTATTAATGTTAAAAGTGCACATATGAAACCAAACTTGGCGTAATTAGAGAAAAGTGTAAAGTTGTGGTTTTTCGGGTCCCTTCAGTAGTCGGGGCCCAGGGCACATGCCTAGCATCTGCCATTAAATCTGCCTCTGGGAATAGGAAAATTTGCAGATACAGAATTTTTTTTTTTTTTTAAAATGATGTTCTACAGTCTAAATGTACACGCACATACATTGTGTAGTTGTAATCATCTTGAACCTACCATGTTGATTCATTTTTTGTGCCTTGTCTTTTATTATAAACATTTTTCTTATTACAA
Organism: Saccopteryx bilineata; assembly: GCF_036850765.1. Lineage (NCBI taxonomy): Eukaryota > Metazoa > Chordata > Mammalia > Chiroptera > Emballonuridae > Saccopteryx > Saccopteryx bilineata. Next base: position 43,157,042 of record NC_089491.1, on the reverse strand, counting down.
TAATCATTGGATAACAATCATTTTTGATGGCTAAGTGATAGTCCATCTAGTGAAGTTGCCATAATTAACCTAATTGTTACCCATTTGGGGGCTTTCAAGTTTTTCCTTTTCTTACTTTCTTAAATAACTGTGCAGAGCACATGATTGCATGTCAGACTTTTCTATTCTCTTCCATTGTTTACCTAGGATAAGCTCCAGTAGTGGACTCACAGGCTCAATCAATATAAACATTATAAATCTTGATCTATATTGTCATCCTGCTTTTAAAACAATTGCATAAGTTATACCAGTACATATATGAACATTGCTAACCATCAATTCCTGGTTGCTTTGACTGCATTCAACCCTAAGAAGACTGGTGGTTATATGAAAAGTTCTGCAAATTCCTAACTATCTAAGACACTGTCCCCAGGCGTGAATCTGTATTCCTTTGGTTATTGATGCATGATCTCTGTTCCTTTGGGGCAAGTCAGTAAGTTAACAGCCAAGAAAGTCCCCTGCCCACCATCTTTTCTAAAAGGCAGAGTGAGTGGCATATCTGAAGGAGAAAATTTCAGATTGAGCTTGGTGAGTATGTCCAAGATGGGGCATCAAAGCTTTTGTTGCTGAATATGTTCCTCAGAGTGGACATAAAGGAAGAACTTGGAAGGATGCAAACAGTTTCCAGGGTGAGAGTGGGAGGGAACAGGTAGTCGGGAACAAATCCTTCAGATATCCATGTCAGGTTTTTGTTTTGTTTTGTTTTTGTTTTCTTTTTATTTGTAGAATCTGGAGAGAATTTATGAAACTCACAAATCAACAAACATGTATAATATTACATGCTTCTTCATTAAATTCTACAATGTGGCTTTCAGAGAAATCTTGTAAATCACTATTTTAATTTCTTCTACTAGATTTCTGAGATCAGATACATCTATAAATTGTGTAAATATATATGGCAGAAGTTAGTTTGTAAAATCTAAATTTCTCTATTACACAATACACTTGATGTGCAAAGGGACCAAGCATTACTAATCTAGTTCTAGCTTTATTTTTCTCTGAGCTATGCACAGTCTAGCATATGAATTTGTGACTTCATATTAACTCAGTCCATGCAGGTACGTGCATGGATCTATAGTCTCACTCATAGAGAACATTTTTGCATTACAGACACAATGGAATTTTAACATACTTCCTGTCTTTTGAAATGAGTTGTCTTTGCGATATACATTTTACTTACTTAACACATCCCAACACCTACTTGAGGGATAATTTAATTATAATTCTGGCTCTACCAGGTTTGTATATGAGTTAAGACAGTGCCTTCATTGGCAGAGCAGATCTGTTGAAGGCACTGGAGAGGACAGATGGCAAAACCAACATCCCAATTTTTGTAGCACATCTTTGCTATAGGTCAATTCTCTGCCTGTGTGTTTTCAACATTTACATTTTGAGATCTGGATTTTTTTTTTGCTTCTAAGTGAATATTTCCTTAAAATGTATGTGTTAAAAAGTGTCTGTGTATATGTAATTGTTCATGTATATGTAATTAAACAAATATCTCTTTCCTAATCCATTTATTGCATTTTATTCTGGAAACAAAGTAGTTTATGTAACTTACAGTTCAAAGGATATAAAAAATTAGAACTTGCTGATTTTTTTCACTGTCTTCCTAAATTAATTGAGAAAATATGAGATGCCAATGTCCTTTTTCTCTATAAATGGAAGAATTGTATTTTTTTTAAAAAAATAATATTTCATTTTAGCCATTATGTTGACAAGATAAAAAAAAGGAGTTTTGGAGAAGTTATTTTGAAATGCCTTTGTTTTGAATCACTTAGCAGTTTAACCTTTAAAATGAAAGTTTCTGGGTTTTTATTGATTATTTTGAGGAAGAGCCTATGCTGCCAAAATAATTAAATTGGCTTAGCAAAGAATTTAGCTAATTCGTTGGACAAGGGGCCATCAATCCAGTTGATTGATTGGTATTATGTGGAATAACTAACCAAGGAATTTAATTTCTGAAATTTTTTCCAGCACTTTGTTATTGCATAGACATTCTGATTAATGAAAATAGAAACTACTTAAGAATGTTTTGCATTTTCTTAGTGCTTACATGTAATACCATTTTTCATTTTGATTGGGTTGGGTTATGAATTACACACCCTCATGGAACAAAGTTTCAGAATTAGGTGTCAGTATTAGAGGTTTAGGAAAGGGAGCGGAGTTTGGTGGCCTTTAGCCAAGACCTCTTTTAGGAAAACCCACCTACTGCCACACTGACAGGACACATGTCAGGTTTCCCAGGTGGCTCTTACTGACTGAGGGCTAGCGAAGCACAACTGGACAGGATCTTTTCTCAACAGGACCTCGATCTTAAATGAGCAGGAGGAAGTATCTAATCTAAATCTACTTGGTAGTCCCGTGTCTCTCTTCTGCATGCTAAAGCTATCATCACAGAATTCCTTAAGCTTTCCTCAAGTCCAGCTTATCCTCATTCTAATCTTGCCACTTACATTTATTTTTGGCTCCTCTTACTTCTTACTTACCAACCAATGTGTTCTAACAAAATTACCCTTTTGTGCATGTGCCACAGAATATAAAAATGCATGGGGTGACCAACACTTTTCTAGTACATGGGATAGCTACTGTTTGATAGTCACGTGACCAGTTGGTTTAAAGGATACAATTTATGTGCTTTGACTTAAAAATTGTTTCAAAGATAGGCTGTATCCTCCATTAATTTCCATTCCATAAAGATATGTAGACAAAATATAATGTATGATTATCAAAGAGGACAAACAACATGCAGTTAAGCAAATTTTCTTTCTCAGAGTGAGTCTGGATTCTTCTAATTTTTGCCTCACCCCACTTTTGTTGGGTGATGCAAGGGTAGGAAACTGGGAAAGGGTACTTCGTATTTTTACCCTACTGATTTGGGCCTTGGTGGTAACATCATTTTGCAGGTGCATAAACTAAAGAAAGAAGGCTCCTGGCCCTGGCCAGTTGGCTCAGTGGTAGAGCGTCGGCCTGGCGTGCAGAAGTCCCGGGTTTGATTCCCGGCCAGGGCACACAGGAGAAGCACCCATCTGCTTCTCCACCCCTCCCCCTCTCCTTCCTCTCTGTCTCTCTCTTCCCCTCCCACAGCCGAGGCTCTATTGGAGCAAAGATGGCCCAGGCGCTGGGGATGGCTCCTTGGCCTCTGCCCCACGCACTGGAGTGGCTCTGGTCGCAACAGAGCGATGCCCCGGAGGGACAGAGCATCGCCCCCTGGTGGGCAGAGCGTCGCCCCCTGGTGGGCGTGCCGGGTGGATCCCGGTTGGGCGCATGCGGGAGTCTGTCTGTCTGTCTCTCCCCGTTTCCAGCTTCAGAAAAAAGAAAGAAAGAAAGAAAGAAAGAAAGAAAGAAGGCTCCCAAATGTTCCCAATTCTAGTCTTAAAAAATTACTACCTACTTGCCCTTTAATAGCATCTTATACCAAATTGCTGTCTTTTAAGTTTATAATCACTTCTGTTTCCATGGTTCCCTGAAAACTTAATGAGCTCAAGGTAAGATTGATGAGGAGGGAAACAGCATAAAATGAAATATGCAACCACTTAAATGCAGGCCTTGCCCTGGGATTAGCATCAACCAATTCCAGGACAAAACCACAGAGCACCTGTAGTTCTTTGAAAAGTACTTTGAATGACAGCTGTCAAGACTTCCATCTGGGGATTTCCTCTGTTAATTGAGGACGTCACCATTATTTTAACTCTTTATCTGACAATAAAAAAACTCTTTTGGAACCCTTGAGCTTGTTCTAATTATGGAAATTGAGGTCAATTACATTTTTATTCCCTTAGAAAATAAGTGCCAACCATTTGAAGAGCACAGTGATTACAAAGTGTTCTTCAATTGCAAATTTGGACTAGTGTAAAGGTGACCTAAGCTCTATGAGCCCGGATCCTACTGGAATTGGGTATCTATATGTGATCAGGCCCTAGAAAAGCTTAGATTTCCACTGTTGAGTGTGACAGTCTGGTTATTTTAACACTCCACTCCCCACATTATATGATGGGAGTGGGGTGAGGGACATGATCACCATCATTTTAAATGTGAAGATCTATTGTGAAAAGAAAGGATAGAAATTTGGGTAGAAATTATAGATAAACTGATTTGAACTCTTTCTAATAAAACTCTTCTGACAATTATAGTTGATGAGAGGCAGTGAAACAGTAGGTTTAGGAGCAGGACCTCTGGAGTCAGACAGAGAGAAGTTTGCATTTCAGTTTTCCCTCACGACCATATGATCTTAGAGAGGTTGACTATTGTTTTAGAGCCTTGGTTTCCTCGTATCGAAGATTGTGAGGACAGTATTGCTTATCTTGGGGCTGTCGTAAGGATTAAATGAGATAATTTAGTTGTTACTAGCCTCCTTGTTCTAGAACAGTGGTTCTCAAACTCTAGTGTATGTGAGAGCCCCATGGAAGCCTCAGCAAAGCAGATTGCTAGGTCCCAGCCCAGAGTTTCTGACTCAGTAGGTCTAGGGTTGGGCCTGAGGATTTATGGTTCTAACAAGTGCAGATGTTCTAGACTTTGGACCCCTCTCCGAGAAGCACCGCTAAAGGGTATGACAAAAGTAAAATGTATACCTTGTACTCAGATGTTTGAAAATGAACGGTAGGTCATGAAGAAGTATTTTATGTGTAAACTAGCAAGGGCGTGGTGCTGAGTGTCAAGGTGCCTAGGTTCCAGCCTTGTCTTTGCCACTGATTCACGTGTTGCCAATGGAAAGCCTTTCCCCCTGTGCATTTCCGCTTTGGTTGTCTTCCTCCTGTCTCTGCGGCAGGCTGTGGTGGAGAGCAAGTGAAAGAACTGGAGTCACAAAAGCTTTAAACAGTATTAGTGTATGAAACAGTAAAACCATAGAGTTGCTGGTGTTATTGTGGGCTCTGAGCATGGCTTTGCCTTCCTTCACAGACACAGGAAAAGGAGATAAAAGATCACTTACCTGTCCTCACAAAGGTGTTTACACAAACAGCTGGACCCCGTATTAATATATTATTGGTATTCAGATAAATCAGGCACATAGAAATCACTACTGAGGGATGAACCAACCTCTTGCTGTTATTTGAGTGCCCCTTGTCCACAATGGAAACAAAGTGAAGTTGCCCTTTCTGAATCCTTTTAATTTGTATCTCTATTTAAAAGAGCTACGATCAACTGGCTGCTTATTGAGGCTTACTAAGGACAACCCTCTCTGAGCATTTTGCAGGTGCAACTTGTAAAATTTGTCCAGCAACTTCATCATGAAGACACTCGGCCTTACGGGAAAAGTGAAGAGGCTCTGCCTACATTCACACATCAATACATGTTAAAGGCCAGGAGTTGAACCTGCATAGTATAAGGTCTACTGGAAAGTTCTGTCCGTTTTTGGAATAAAACAAAATACAAATTTTTCTTACCGTCAATAAACTTATTAAATAATATATTTCCACACCAATCCTATCTTCCGAATATGGTCCAAAATGGTTTGCTGAGCTGAATTAAGCCTTTCTGCGATCTCCGATGTTGTCCGAAAAGGATCTTGCTCGAACATGGTCTTAACAACATCGTCATTGATCAAAGATGGTCGCCCAGAACATGGCTTATCAGAAAGGTCGAAATCACCTGTTTCAAATTTTTCGAACCATCTTCTGCATGTCCTATCAGAAACTGTACCTTCACCAAATACTTTCAATAAATTTCTACATGCTTCTGTATCATTTCTTCCTTGTTGAAATTCATAAAAATACAGTGGCGTAAATGAACTTTATCAGTAGCCATGGGTACACTATGGCTTCACACATAAGACTAACGTGAATCAACTTTGTTTTAGTTAATTTGCTACGTCAGTATGTATACATTAAGTGATAAAAATAGAGAGGCACACATGCTCCAAATAAACATGTGTTTATGTGTCAAAACTTGTTGTGATAGAAACAGACAGAACTTTCTGGTAGACTGCACAGCCTCAGATCTTAACCATCCCTCTACCAAGGAGCTAATGGCCATGCACTTGACTTATTAAGGGTGATGGCTATTCACTAATGCTCACTGTTTGGTATAATATGGATAAATTGTTATTGTGGAATATTCCTGAAGAGTAAAATCTACCCTGCTTGAATTGCTTAAGCATAATTTTAAGTGAAGATTTTAAGATGCATGATTTATTTGCACAAAATTAATGTTCATGTGGACATCATTATGAGCAAAGGGAGTGTCTTTTAATTCCACTGAAATTAACTAAGGCTCCTTGTTAAGACAAAAAGGGCCCGCCTTCCAGGAGCACCCAGTTTAGTTAGGAAGTGGGACTACGAGGTGTTTTGCGGTTTTGCTGCTGCAGTTTCAGAGATGAATCATGAAGCCAGAAAAGGCAAAAAAGAGGAGGAAACGGGTGAAGAGCACTAAGAAAGACTGGTCTCTAGGACTCTTTGAACTTCTAATGAGCAAATCTATGAAGCTGGAGCTTTAATACACAGAGATGAGTTCTGTGTTCTTAGTGGAGCCCCCGCCCACACCCCAGAGCTGAAAGGCGGCCGCTATCTGCAAGGCTCATATGAGCAGGTTAGATTACAGTTGTTATGTGGTCGCTATTTGAAGGCCAGTGACAACTATTGTTTGGCAAACGGCCCACAAACCAATATAAAATTCTAAAGCCCTTTCCAGTTCAGACCATCTGATAGTAATTCTTTAGAGAGATGGCTCCAGTCACCTCGGAAACGGTTTTAGCCATCCTTAAAACTTCTTCCATTTATAATAGCAGGATTCATGGTCGTTCACGTGTCTCATTTGTTGGTAGAATTCATTCCTTTAGATCTACCAAAGCTATTTGACAAATTGTTGGAGAGAGTGAGCGGGAGAGATACAGACACAGTTGAAGGGGACAGAGAGATTGAGTGAGAGACCTTGTGCCCATAATTGGGGACTTCATTGTTACATTCACTGTATTTAATAAGTCCACAAAAGAGATTTTAATTTAACTGTTCCACTCAGGACATTCTGAGATATATCCAAAAACCATGTAAAGGTATCCTTTAGGTCAGAATAGATTATTTTATAATTGGTCTTCAGGAAATGTGGAGTCAGTTAGCTAGGACTGTTTCTTATGAGGACGAGGAAGAAAAATCACACTTTCCCCTGTAAATGAGATCATATATTTGACATCTTTTGATTTTTAAAAGCAAGCATTGTAGACCTCAAAATGGCCTAATTTTGCATTGCAGGTTGAAAGGCAATTGTTAGGAAGTTCAGCCTTTTAGCTTACCCACACGATCCCCCCATCACTGAAAGGGCACAGTGCAGTTTGATGTCAACCAAGCATCTGGTTAAATTGGAACGGCTCTCATTGGTGCCTGGCAAAAAAAAGCTTGTTTGGGTGGGAGAAATGACCCAGAGACTACATTTAGGTAACTCAGGCACATGGCTTATGACTCAGTTTTATAAAATAAAGGGATAAGAACCCTCACCTCTGTTTTGCTTTTTAAGTTAGGAAAATGCCAGTAGTGATGTCTACCCAGTGCAGAGTGGAACGCCGGTCCTTGAGGAAGGCAGTGAATAAATTCTTTCTTCTGTCCTTTCTTTTTCCTTTTCTTTGTATTCCCCTCTTCGCTTCACACACATATGAGACTCATGATTCATTTTTGAGGAATCAAAGGGTAATGAAGCATTAAAAATAAAAAATTCGTAACACTAAGATGAGCAGTTTAAAAGTTATTTTTCTGAGCAGAAGCATTAGCTAAGCAATGGTGCAAGTGAGGAGATAATTCTGTGCCTACTTTTCTCCCTAAACCATTTCTTCTATTGTTTAACTTACCACTACTAAATAATACTTACCAGGCAGACAATACAGATTTTAATTTATTTTTACAGGAAGAATTTTAATGGTGGAACTTCTAAACATTTATTCTTTTTACAATTCTGGTCCACATATAATCAATACTATATATTCGCCTAAGTTGTGGATTTCTAATTCGACTCCTTAAATGCTACAATTACTTCCTTAAATTCATCATCTATTTATTATCATTAATTAACAGATGCTTATTTAGCCCCCTCTGGGCCTTGTGGGGACACAGATATGTATCAGTATGGTCCCCATCCTATATGAGTTTTTATTTTTTTTAAAAAAATCAAATGAATTTGCCTGACCTGTGGTGGTGCAGTGGGTCAAGTATCAACCTAGAATGCTGAGATTGCTGGTTCTGAGCTTGCCAGGTCAAGTACACACAAGAAACAGATACTAAGAGTTGATGCTTCCCACTCCTCTTTACCCCCCCTTTCTCTTACCTCTCTCTAAAAATCAATAAATAAAATCATTCAAAAAATCAAATGAATTTGATAAATATTGTTTAAGGTATACAGCATGTTACTTTAATACAGATATATTGTAATATGATAGCAAATGTAGAAGACTTTTTAATCTACTTAGAAATGCAAAGTACTGTATATTCATAAAGTGATAATACCACAAAGTTTAATCTGATTAAATAGTTTTATCAGAAAGAGTAAATGCTAGATATTCTCATGGATTAGGAGTTTTCATAGAGTGCTATCAAGAAGCCTGAGCTATATCTTGGAAGGAGTTGACAAGATCCAGAAGAAATATGAATACAGTGGTACCTTGAGATACGAGTTTAATTTATTCTGTAACTGAGCTCATCAGTCAACTCATATATCAAACAAATTTCTCTCATTTAAAATAACTGAAATAAATTTAATCCATTCCAGCCCTGTGAAACATTCCCAAACCAATCTAAATTATGAAAAAGACGTTTTTAATTAAGAAGCACACATGTATACTTTACCAATGAATAAAAAAATATATGAAATAAAAGAAAAAAGTGTTATTTAGTACTGTATTCTTACCTTGGAGACAGACGAGTGCAGCTAATGGAGGTGAATGGCGGAGGAGAAGGGAGGGAAGAAGGGATGCAGGCACTGTAGACACGTAAACTAAAATTGCACTTTCTTAACACTGAATGTAAACTAAAACTGCATTTCCTTTAAACAAAACTAAAACTGTACTTTCTTTACTTTAAACAAAACAAAAGCTGCACTTTCTTTACTTAAAATGAAACCACAAAAACTTAATTGTAAAAAAATAAATTCATTTCCTTAACTTTAAACTTAACCTAAGCTTAACATTATGTATTTTTCATTTAATCTTTACCTGTTTTTGCCTTTTTGGCTGCACTTGTGGCACTTTCACTTGCAGGATTTTTGAATAAAAATCCATCCAAATAGGTTTGCTTTTGCCTGCCTTTTAAAATGTTACAGAAATGTGACAAACAAATGTCATTAAAAAAGTGCTGAAGCATAATCGGTTGAATCTTTTTCTGGGTGTTTCTTTTCAATAAAACTTGAAAGCTTCTCCCACATTGCCAGCATGTCTTTAATTTCACTTGTAGAAATCACTTCCTCCAATTCTACCTCCTCCTCACTACTAATCTCTTGCAGAGGTTCCATATGTTGCATCATCTGTAGCTCCTTCAACTCCTCAGTTGAGAGTTCCTCCTCATGTTCCTCGACTAGCTCGTTTACATTACCCTCATCTACCTCCAGACCCATTGACTTTCCGAGGGACACAATGTCCTCCAATGCTTCTACCTCGGTCTCAGTCTCTGGTTCGAATCCTTTGAAGTCCCTGTCTGCAACAACATCAGGCTATAACTTTTTCCATGCCAAGTTCAAGATTCTTCTTGTAACCTCTTGCCATGCCAAGTCAATAATGCATAAACATATCACGATGTTGTCATGATCTTTCCAAAACTCTCGAAGGGTTAGATTTATATTCTCAGTCACCTCAAAGCAGCGGCGGAACAAGTGCTTTGTGTAAAGCTTTTTAAAGTTGGAAATGACCTGCTGATTCATAGGTTGCAAGATTGAAGTCGTGTTGGGTCAGAGGTAGAAGACTTTCATGAATTTGTACTCATCGATAATGTCATCTTCAAGACCAGGTGGGTGGGCTAGAGCATTTTCAAGGATTAGTAATGCTTTCATCGGGAGTTTATTTTATTGAAGATATTTCTTCACTGCAGGACCAAAGATGAGATTTGCCCATTCAATAACAAACTGCCGTGTAACCCATGCCCTAGCATTGGTGCGCCACATAACCTGCGTTTTTTTTTAAGAATCTTGTGAGTTTTAAAAGTTCGAGGATTTTTGGAATGATACACTAGCAGTGGCTTTACTTTATAGTCACTGCTAGCATTTGCACACAATGCAAGGGTCAGATGGTCCTTCATGGCTTTATGGCCTGGCAACTTCTTTTCCTCTGCAGTGATGAAAGTCCTCTGGAGCATTTTTTCCCAAAACAATCCTGTTTTGTCACAGTTGAACAGTTTTTGGGGGATGTAGCCTTCCTTTGCAACAAGTGCAGCAAAACGTGTGATGTACTCCTCAGCTGCCTTAACATCAGCACTCGCAGCTTCACCATGCCTCACCACCGAGTGGATGCCAGATCTCTTCTTGAAATTTTCAAACCAGCCGTGACTTGCCTTAAACGTATCTTCTGCTGCCTCTTTTGAGGTTGATTATTCTTTCTTCTTCAAGTCGCCATAAATAATACGTGCCTTTTTTCTTATTACAGTCTCCATCACTGTATCTCCTGCCAGCTCTTTCTCTTTCACCCATACCAGCAGAAGCTTCCCCATTTCTTCATGGATATTTGTCCTTAATTGGGACAGAATTGTAGTTCCTTTTGCTGGATTTGCACTTTCAATGGCATCCTTTTGTTTAAGGATGGTACAAATTGTAGATGTATTGCAGTCATATAGCCTTGCCAGTTCAATCACTCGTACATCGCGCTGTTTTTCTATTATTTTTTGCTTCACTTCTATCGACATCATTCTCTTCTTCCTCTCACCACTGTCCTTTACACTCACTTTCTTCGACCCCATGATAGCACATAAAAAAAGTTAGTAAAAAATGCAAAAATGATGCAAGAACGAGTACAGCACACGAGATTTGACTTAATTCTGTGGGTAACACGTGAGAAAGAACGAGATGCTGGTGTTGTGCTGCCAATACTGGACCCATGCGCCAATGCACCAACTAGCAGCAGCTTCCCAAATCATGACATGTATCTTGGAATTTTGCTTGGATCTTGAACAAAAATACGGACCGAGTTGCAGCTCGTATCTTAAAAAAAAAAATCGTATGTTGATCTGCTCATATCTCAAGGTTACACTGTACATGTCCCAGGAAACATAGCCACAGCAAACAGAGGCAAGAGAAGTGCTATAGACAGACCTCCATGACTGTAGCCAAGGGTTTTTTTTTTTTCTCTCTCTTTTTTTTTGTATTTTTCTGAAGTGAGAAGTGGGGAGGCAGAGAGACAGACTCCTGCATGTGCCCAACTGGGATCCACCTGGTAAGCCTACCAGGGGGTGATGCTCTGCCCATCTGGGGCATTGCTCTTGTTTCAACCGGAGCCATTCAAGTGCCTGAGGTGGAGGCCGTGGAACCATCCTCAGCACCTGGGTCAACTTTGCTTTATTGGAGCCTTGGCTGTGGGAAGAGAAGGGAGAGACAGAGAGAAAGGAGAGGGGTTGGGTGGAGAGCAGATGGACCCTTCTCCTGTGTGCCCTGGCTGGGAATTGAACCCAAGACTTTCATATACCAGGCTGATGCTCTACCACTGAGCCAACTGGCTAAGGCCACCAAGGATTTCTTTAATGAGAGAGATGTCTAGATGTCAAGTCCTTGAATGTGCATCTACACAACAGGCAGGTTGACATAACCTTGGGGGCCCTGTCAGTGTGCCAACCCACAGGCCAAAATGCCAAGGTGCTGAAGGTACCATAAGTAGTATGTCTGACAGAAAATGACCTAAAATGACAAATGCCTTTGATATTAGCTGGGAGTCTGGATTTAAATCTGATACTTGGATCTATCTGCAAAGAATCAGGCTGTCTTGGTGCTGGGACAGGAGTAACCTGATTTTCCAAATGGAAATCTCTAGGATCAGAGAACACAGGCAACTTGGCTACTTAGCAATAAATCAACAAACTAACCTTAAGAAAACAATAGTGGGACTAAAATAGTAAAATTAAAAGTTCTACAGATGTACCCACCCATTCCACCCTACTTCTGCCCAAGGCACTGTTTTGTTTCTTGGTAACACGCCTTTTGTTTTTGGCACAAGATACTTTGATACACTTCTCAGAGGGATATCCTTTTGCAATCTCCAGTTTGTCACCACGACAAAATTCTGTTCTTTGCTACCTAGAATCATCTGTTCCTTATTCATTCAGCCAGTCATTCATGTCTTTATGAAGCAAATATTTATGAAATATCAATTTTATTCCAGGCATTATGCTTTTCATTCTTATTATTCCTATTGTACCTGTGAGTGGAGAGCTCAAAGTGAAAAGACCTTGAAAATACTATTTAGTTCTTGACATTCAGCCAGTCTTGGAAATTAAATAAATACTCATATAAGTAACATTCAGTTACATTATTTCTAAAATTGTATTTGTCAAACATGTTTTAGGAACTGCTGAACAACACATATAATTGCACACAAACCTGGTAAATCATGCAGAATTTTGTGCAGTTTAGAAACGATCTGCCCTAATTTCCTTCTTTTCCAAAAGGCACGAGTAGGACCAGGCTTCCAACCTTTTCACTCCTTGGCCAGTACTCCTTCTACCTCATTAAGCCATCACTTTGAAAATATCTTCTTTGCAGTCTTCTTTGAAAGTAAAGCCAATTTCCTTTCTGAATAAAGTGTCCTCACTTTCAAAGATTTTTTTGAAAGCTAATTTATTTAATCTCCCAAGAGGCTCTGTTATACCCAGAAAGCGTTGTGCGGTGGCACCCAGAGAACATGCACTTTTAGCACTTAAAGTTCCCAGTGCAAAGTGAGCTGGTTAAATCAAGGATGGCATCCCCCAATGTTGATGACATCTTTTCATTTTTTTAATGTTTATTTTATTGATTTTAGAGAGAGGAAGGGGGAGAGAGAGAGAGAGAGAGAGAGAGAGAGAGAGATGAGGACATCAATCTGCTCCTGTGTGTGTCCTGACTGAGGATCGAACCAGCAACCTCTGTGCTTCAGCATGACGCTGTAACCAACCAAGCTATCTGGCCAGGGCAGATGTCATCTTTAAAAAAAATTTTTTATTGATTTTAGAGAGAGAGGAAAAGAGAGATATAGAGAAACATCAATTTATTATTTCACTTATTTATTTATTCATGGAATCATTCTTGTATGTGCCCTGACCACGGATTGAACCCACAACCTTGGTGTATTAGGATAACGCTCTGTCCAATTGAGCTACCCAACCAGAGCCTGGTGGCATCTTTTGTTGGGGTTTTCTGCCCCTCATTTCTTGCTCAGGCAGCATAGGCTTTATCTAACACAGTCAGGCTGGTCCCAGGGATTAAATCAGATGATGTGTGTAGTGCTTTGGAAACTGGAAGTAAGTTGCAAATGTTAAGAGATTGCTATTATTTCCAATACTCTCTAAAAGAAGTCCAGGCAAATACTCATCTTTGTATTTCTGGCGTCTGGCAGAGTGTGTTCAATAAATATTTGTGGAAAAGAAATGAATAAAAGATTTGTCAGATGTCACCTTGAAAGCCAGGGCTTGGGAGTCAAGCATGTTACAAAGTCTTTGTGTCAAAAATGGCATCAGAGGGAGAGAGGTGAATGTGACATTGTTGTGTATCTTATTTAATACGACTGAATGAGGCTTTTCTTTGCACCACTTGCTGCATCTGAAAACCAATTGCCTCCCGTTTTTTGTGTGGGTTCCAGTGCTTCAGTCTCCAAGCACAGGCCGGCTCCTGCTCTCAGGGTTTCCTGCCTTGGATCTGAAGCCAGCTCCCAGCCCTGGCTTGTTTCTGGGAGTTGTCAGGCACAGATAAAGGCATGGCGGAATTTGCCCACTCCTTTGAGAGAAGGGGTCTGTCAGAAACACAGTCAGCTTGTGTTGGCCTTTAGAAACTTTCTCCCACGTTGGTCCCAAAGAGAACATTTGTGCGTGTGTTTGCTTTGGTTTTGAGAACGAAACACCCCTTTTGGCATTGTGTGTGCCAGCTCCTTAACGCTGGGGTGTCTCAGAAATGATGCCATGGGCTCGTGACGCAAAAGGCCCTGCCTTGCTTTAGAAACAGGAAGAAAAGGGACCTGCAGGGTAAACAGAAGGGAATGAATTGAAGTATTTCAGAAAAGACTGAGCTTCAGACAATGCTAAGGGACTCTCGGGACTTAGAGGGGAATTACCAAACACCCCGTCTGTTGTTTTTGTTGTCCTTTTAAAGGGGATACTGAGGCTCTAAGTGCTGTTGACTTGCCAGCTTTCCCCTTAGCAACATCAAGCCTTGGGTCATACTGGGTGGGAGCAGGCTGCCTTCACAGCAGCACCTGACTGGCTTCTCCCCTCTCCTGCAGCAACTCAGTGAAGAGGCATACATGTTCGATTGATGTATTTCCTCTTTTTTCAAAGCAGGCATAATTCTGTTTCAAATACAACTTTCTGAAAAGCAAAACCAATAATGAGACCCTCAGTGACAAAATCTATATTTTGATCATGGCCTATTCAATCTCTGTACCTACCATATTTTGGTGAATCCATAAGGAACATTGTATTAGAGATGCTATTGCAGAATTGTTCCTACCCCTATTCTTCAGCACTGGGTACCCCGTGAATGAGGTGATTTGAATATGTAGGTGGTGTCTTATGGTGTCCAGCCCTATCTGGTCTTTCCTTTGCAGATTTACGTGTCTGGATGCATGTTTGTATAGAGCAGCCAAGGCCCTCAACCAGGAAGCTCCCCATATTCAACCATATCATTCCCCAAACCTTTGTTCTCCCTCTCCCTCCCCTTTGGAGCCCTTCTTTGGAAATTCAACAGTGGAATTTTTTCTCCCTACATCTCTATGGTGAGTTTTCCCAGCATTGGAAGGCTGGGTTGCCATGGCAGCAAGCCTCCTCCACTGGGAGCGGGCGATTTCCGAAGAGGGGATTGTTGCAGTTGGAGGGAGGGGATGAAGAGTCATTTAAGTAGGCCGATTAGTATGCAGGACCAGTGCCTCCTATTACAGCTCCTCTCACACAGCAGCCAGTGCTCGCTGAGTCTCACCGCTGAGATGGAATGGAGCAGGGTTCGGGGAACCTCCCCACAAACCTGTCTGAGTGAAGCTGAGCACAGCCCTGAGGGGATGCAGACCCTGCTGCCCCTTCCTCCTGCATCTCCTCCTTGCCCTCCTCTCTTTTGCTTCCCTTGAAAACAGAACTGCTTGGAATGTCCCCAGGGTGTGTGTATGATGGAGGGGGGGGAGGAATTGGAATGTGGAGTAGCAGTAAAATCTATTCTCAAAGTTTCAGATACTTATTTTTCTGGTTGTGGGCCATCCACCAACCAGAACGAGAGACAAATATAGAACATGTCCTGTGATTTTGTTGGCTCTTTGATACCTGGGGGTAGCCAACTTGGGTGATATTAGAAAAATGAAAATGATCAGACTTTCAAAAGAAGCAGTGACTATGTAGACAGTGCAATAGAATCGGTTTCTTGAGATCCAGGACAACGCAGGAATGAGGGACCTCTAAAAGGCACTAGAATGGAAACGTCAGCAAAGCAGAATTCTGAGATCCAGGCAGGGCCTTGCTATGTGGTTAGGCAATGTGAGCTCCCTTGGAGCTTGGGGTTCAGTATGTTCATCTGTAAAATGGGCTTGTTAGAAATGTTACTCCAACCCACTAGCTGAAGTTCCTTCTAACGTTCTATTAGAACATGTAATAGCTGTCAAAAATGTTTGGGCCTCCATTGCAGAAAGGTTTTCTGATCTTAACAGTCTGGGAAAGCTGAGAGGCATTGGGATGACAAACTTCCCAGAAAATCTGTCCTGAAGGTAGAAACTTGATGCTTCCTCCTCTGTCTGTATACTTTCTCCAGGCACTGCCTGCAGTTCAGAGGACATTTTTAATAACTCACTGCTAGAGCTCCTGCCCTCAGCCCACTGTGGCCTCTGCCGCTGCTGCCTACAGCCAGATGTACATTATTATCCTCTGCTTCCTTTTCCCCTTATTCCGTGTCCAGATCCTGTGGATGTGATGGTTTCTTCAGGGTTCCACTTGGTGCCCAGTGTCTGGTGTCATGCCCAGCACAGAGCAGCATATGATAAATATTTACTATCCACCCTGCCTCTGTTTCCATCCCTGCCCCGCCCACTCCAATTTGACTGCTGGTCCCGTTGCTCCTATCAAAGAAGCTTTTACTATAATCTGATTTCCAAGTCTGTAGGTGAGTTCATTGTACTGTGCCAAAGTCAGTTTTCTGGTTTTGAAATTGTAGCTGTGTAAAGCTACCATTGGGAGGAGCTGGGCAATGGATACGTGGGACCTCTCTGTCCTATATAATGAATTGAGTCTACTGTTAGTTCAAAGTAAAAACTTAAGAGAAAAATAAAGCAGCTCTCACTAAGCCCTCAGTAAAATCTCTTTGGAGATCAAACCAATGGGCATTTGCAGTGCTCGTCTCATGGGACAATTGTCATCCTCTCCCTCTTTCTTGCAATGTTCTCTTTCTTCGATACCACACCGCCACATTTTCCCCATCTACTCTAGCCACTCTTTCTTAGTCTCCTTCACAGGCAAAGAGCTGACCATTCACTTGAAGTTTCTCAAGGCCCCCTTCTAGTCCACTGCTCTTCCCTAAGCTGTCTCCCCCATAGTCCAGGCATCGGTGACCGTTGCCACAAAGATAACTTGGAAATGTTTACTTCTGGTTCAGACCAGTCCCCTGCACTCAGGTTTCCTCTTGAATACTGTAGTGGCTCCTTCCTCGCAACATGGTCATCTTTTCCCCATTCCAACAGTCTGTATTTTGACTCCCATCACTCATATGCCCCAAGCCAATGGTAGTGTTTCTTATCTTACTGAATGGCTGTTGTTGCCAATTCAGCAAGCAAACAACGATACACTCTCTCCACCCTCACCACCACTATCCTAGTCTGAGCCACCAACCTCTTTCCTGGATGACTTAGGAGCAAACTTCCAACAGTTTCCTCTGCAATCTTTGCTCTACACAGTGGCCTGAGTATTCTCTGTGAAATGCAAATCTGGCCGTGCTATTCTCAGTTTAAGATTTTTACTGGATTCCCATTGGCTCAATAAAATCTTTCACTGACCTGTAAGATCCTGCATGTTCTGGTCCATATTCAGCTCCCCAGCTGGAGCCCCTTTAGGCTCCTGATGCTTAATGCACTTTGGCTGTGCTGGATGTCTTTAAGCTCTTCAGACACATTTTGTTCCCTCTTAGCACAGACTTTGAACGTGCTCCACCACTATGCCTACAATAATTTTCCTCTTCTTTTCACTTAGTTATTCTTACTTACTCTTCAGGTCTTGGCTCAGATGTCATTCCTGCATGGAGCCCATTACCAGCCTTCCACCCAGAGTAAAGCCTTTTAGTATAAGATCTTATGCAATGCCAATGTTCAGCTGGGACATTAGTTGCAAAAATTAAAATAATTTGGCAGAAGTTGATAAACAGCCACCACCCTGAGTTCACTTTCTTCAGATACTAAAGAGTTGCCTCCAGGCACAACATGGAGCCCTCAGGCCCCAAGAATTGTGAAAGTCATGGTTCATTGGTGCCTCTTAGATATTTTGAAATCTATCCTATTTTTATGTATCATCAACCTCTCCTCTACAACATTTATGGCACCAAAATTGTATGCTTGTTTTGAGATTATTAGATTAACATCTCCACTCCAAGTTCTAGGAGTGTGAGGACCATGTTTGCCATAGTTTTCTTTGTGTTGAATACAGAGTAGGCACACTATAAATATGTGCTCTATAAATGAATAATTTAGATGAATGAACAGACCCTTCTCAGATGTCATCCAGTCTGACCCCTAAGGCCCACAGAGACAAAGCTGATAGTTGCTAAACAGAGCAGAGGTGAATACTAGTGGCGAGCCCAGATAGAAGCTCAGTGCCCGCCCCCCACCGAGAGCTCTTCCACCCCCTCCCCCCTTCCTTCTTCAAGGAGACTTGCAGAAGACACCCTTGATTGCTACTGTCCCCAGACTCGTTCAGCGCTTCTGGACTCTTTGGCATCCCACATCCTCCATCCTGTCGTCATGACCTAGTTTTAGACTTTGAAATTCAATCGTTGCTGACAGAATCTGTGTGTGGCACTTTTTTCCCCCCTGTTCTCTAAATAAAGATTAAATCAGGATGGTCATGTATAGACCGTCTCAAAATAGTGCTTTATTTAGAGAGAGAAGGTGTTAGTTATTACTGGCATTTAACATTTGTTGAGTGAACAAAATCTGCTGAACATTGAAGAGAACATGGAATTAAAGAGTTCCTGCCCGATGTGTGCTGTGGCCTAAATTAGGCCCAGACGAGTCAGTAACATGCAGCAAGGATGGATCTGCACAGAGCCCACCGGCAGCTCGAACTGGAGGGGTAGGAGTTTTCCTGAGAAAAGCCATATTGTGGTCAGGACTCAGAGGTAACCCTCTGACCATTTTTTAAAATAGCAAAGTGAATGATAAACTCCATGTGGGTCCTTAGAAACAGAACAGTCTTGGAAAAATCAGCTTAGGTTTTTGTTGTTCCAGTTGTTTGCCTTGCAGGGCCATCACTAGGAGAAATGCAGGTCATAGAGTCCTACAGAGATGCACGCAGTCCTGGGGCTCCTGTCTCGTGCCCTGTGGCCAGCCTACTGGCCTGAACACCCTGTGCAGGACTGCATTTCCAAACAGAGTGACTGCATAGGGTTGTTGTTTCAATAATTGCAATATTGGTAAAATTGAAGGAAAGACCGTTTGGTTGGTTGGTTGGTTGATTTTTTTTTTTTTTTTTTTTTTTGGTGTGGCTTAAGAATCTCACTCTGATCTATCAGATTCCATGAATCCTAGGTGCCCAAGCAAAGAGCCTCTATGACTTGTGTACATTCTGAACTGAATCCACATGATAGTCCCAGCAAACTGGGGCTGATTTTGACCTGGGAGCCACGTGATGCTGCACTGGTTTTGCCACACTTGGGCAAGCCATTGACCCAGTTCCTTCATCTGCGAATTGGACATCATAAAGCCTAGCTTGCAGGGATGTTTCAAGAACTACATAAATTAACATACGTAAAGAGCCAGCATATGGCCTGAAACACGTGCTGGCTGTTGCCAGCTCTGGAACGCATCGTCTTTATCCAGCCAACTAAACAGAAACCTGAGATCAGGTCCAAATTTAGGGTAACAGTTCTAGACTTGTAAAGTTTTTTTTAACCCAATAGATCACATCCTCTTGTATCAAGATAATTAGCCTTTAATAAGGAACAAGAAGCACATGGACACTTGAGATCCAAGAAGTCAACAGTTCCTTCCTAGCCTCACCAAATGTTACAGTCCTGGGAAAATAAGGGAGGCAGATATTTAAAAGGAAAATATCTGATTGGACACGAGTCCTAAATATAACAAACTGCTTAAAATTGTCTTAGCAAAGAGCACTATTTATATTGTGAACTGCTCATCATACTCTTTCAATTTGAACATTATTGTGAACATATGAAGCTGCTGTACACAGGTCATAAAAATGTCAAAAGAGTGAACAGATTTAGCATGAGATATTAACCTTGGGGAAAAGTATTTCTAAAGATGTTACCCCCTTCCCATTAATGTGAGTGATTAAGCACTTGAAATATATTAATGCAGCATGAAAGATACTGCTGTGAAAAGACTCAGCAATGACCTCCATCACGGGGTCTTGCCCCACCAAGCTTACAAAGGAAATATTTAAGGCCTCTTGTCAGGGAGAGCTGGAACAGAATTGTGACTCTGCCCCAGGTGTCTGTGAGCTAGTGAGAAAAGCACGGATACCCGGAGGTAAGTCATTTCAGCTCAGCTCTGCAGATAGAAAATGGAGCTGCTTCCTACTCTTCCTGTCTCTGACTTCACCAGGGCAAAGGAGAGATCCTGCCCCGGGGCTCGGAGTCTGCTCTCACTGTGTAATTCCCAGGAGAGGGTGCAGGCTGGTGCCTGGACACCGTGCAGTGGGAGGTAGCACACCCTGGATTCAGGCAGAGAGCTAGGGCTCTATTCTAGGAAACTGCTAGCCTTGGCAGGCCTTTCATGCTGGACCTGCCACATATATTATAGTATTACATGCAAGATAAAATGAAGAGAAACAGTGGAGAAGAAGTCTAGAGAGAGTTACAAAGGGGAAAAGGGAGTGAGAGGGTAGCAGATAACAGCCTCTCCCCTACCTCACAGGTGTGCACATCACAGCAGGTTCTCTGTGGCTAGGCTGATTTCCTAGTTGTCCCCACTGATTGGCCCCCTTTGTCTCTGTGGCTCTTTCCAGGTTGGTTAGTTTCGCTCATGTGCATATTTACCTGGGGCCTTGTCCCCACTCAGTTCAATGACTACCAGAATGTGTCTGTAGCCCTGTCTTGACCTGGCCATGGAGGTGAGCATGTGCACCTTTTGCCAATGAGAGGCTTACAGAACTATGTAGGAAGCCAACTAAGGATGAAGTCTCTGTCAGCTCTTCATTTGCTGTTTTCTTAATAGTGTAATATTTGTAGAGAAGACATGGTAGCTAAACAGGGTATGTGCAGGGCCAGGCAGGGCTAGGTTTTAGACCAGGGCACTAGCACGCTATGGTCGGCATGTCCAGCTAGTGGTAGGGGATTAGCCTAGGGCAAAGTTGGTTTCTGAGATTATAAACATTCTCCAGTCCAGGCTAAGGGGTCAAGAAGAAACTAAGTGCTCCTTGAATTAGGTAGACCCCCAAAATGAGGAGAGTCTTATTCACAGATACCCCAAAGTCCTATAAACTAGGAATTTGCTATAAGAAAATTTTCCTGGGGACAGAGACTCCGGCACTGAGCTGGTGTTTAAAAGCACAGACCCAGGTAACTCTAGAAATCTGGGAAATAAGGTTGCTGGAATAATAACTAGAGTGGAAACCAAGCAGAATTTCTACCAGAAAAGGGACTGCCTAGAGAAAGTACAACATCGTGAGTTTTGAACTTGTGAGCTAGGGGCATGTGGTGGCCAGATCAGACACTTGCTACTCTTGGAGCAGGTGAACAAGAGGAGTGACTCAGGTATAAGGTGGCAGCTGAGTGGGCAGCAAAGGGACACTAAGTTGGCCTGACATGGAGGTTGATTCTGTATTTAGCAAGGCAAATTGAGGAAAGGGGGGGGTATAAACTGGGGTTGCTTTAGTAGTGATGGGTCTGAAAACCTGGGTGGGAAAGATGGGTCTAGCCATGTTGTGATGACAGCAGAAGGAAAAGCCAGCGGAGTCCTGGTGCCTAACCACCTTCTTGTAGCAGATGCTTCTTATGCACTGCTTCCGTTCCTATTGGCTTTGCCTGTCTTTGGGACCGCTAGCCATTTTATTCTGTCCTTGTCTTTGTAATGACCACCTACGTATGGTTTCCTCAACTGACATCACAGAACCTTGCATCTCGCCCACATTACGTGCGTATCACATCACGGTCTGCTGAATCCTTGTTAATGCTGAGATATGACTCCAATGGGCTCACTCTGATACTCATGCATGCTCAACAGGGAAGAGCAGGGAAGACAACATTCAGTGTTGGAATCTTTGAGCAAGAGGAGACAGGAGCCTGAAGAGAAATCATTATCTGTTCTTCTCTTCAGTCAGACTTCTCTGAAACCCAGTACTTCCTAATGCTTCCGGGAAGAAACCTATAAGCGAGCAGTCACAAGGACACCAAGTAGTAGCTAGTGTAGTTACTCTTCTTAGTGCCTCTCCATCCTTCCTTGCCTCACTCTTGCTTCCTTGGCCTTGCACTCCCTGAGAAAATAGGAACGGGTAAGCTTTGAGCTTGGATTCTACTTTATTAAACTTGCACTTAGAATTGATGTAAGGTGAATCCACTCAGGAAAGAAAAGGAATTTGTTACTGGAAGGACCTCATGTAGGCATGATATAGTGTCACCCTGACATGATCATGCAATCCAGATTCAGATGATATCATTTTAGTGAAGCCTCAGTTATGTGAAAGTTTTCCCCAAATGGACCCTTATCTATAGTTGAGGTTGTGAATCTCATTTGGGGGAACCCCTAAGAAGAAGGCTTTCCTTTGTCTGAGCCAGAGAAATTCTTCCCTCTTGTCTTCTGACCTTGAGGTTCTTCGTTCATCTTTTGAATATTCTCAATTGCCTCTCAGGGCCCCTCTCCTTGGCTCACCTATGAGAACAGTTACTTATTTATAAGTGTAGGAGGACACAGTTGAACACCTCGACAGCCTGCAAAGTTCATTTCAGCCCTGGTGTTTTATCCTTTCCCACTGAACACTATTTCAGTAGCCTAGTAATGAAGCTATCTCTTTGACAACTGCCCAAGCCTGTTGGAGCTTGTAAGAATAAGTCATACGACATTCACTGTTCTCAGTTGTGAATCCTCCTCATTAGTAATGTATAAAAGCTCTTTTTTGCACTGTCCATTATAAGTCTAATAACTTTCAAAGAGAACTGTTATAATGAAAATCATATTCTAATAGCTTGAGCTATGATACTGTCAACATAGTGGGTCATTAAGGCACAAATCATAATAATTAAAGACACTTCTCACTAATATCCTCTAGTCCTTTCTTGACTTAATTTATTCTAACTCAGCATCATCGCTAGACTAATATGCCCACCATTCTTACACTCCTCTTTGGCAAGTTTAGCTCTCAGGTTCTTAACATTAAAATAAAAGTCTAATTCTTTTTAAAGGTAAAGAAACAGTGTGTGCATCCATGGTAAACTTAACTGGTAAACTTAACGTCATCTTGGTGAGAACGGTTCTGCCCACATTTTCCTGGCCTCTTTCCCAAGCACTAGCTGGGTCCCCATTTCAGAAGCTCCCAAGCAGTTTCCAGTTTCCTGTTTCTTGTGGAGAGTGGACTTCCGGCCACAGTCACTTCCGCCCTGAGGCTAGGCAGGTGGACCACTTTGTTCCACCATCCACCCTATTGTGTTCTCTGTTGGTTTCCTGTGAGCCACACTTCTGTATTCACTGCTCAGAGTCTCAGTTTCTCCAGAGCATCCCCCCACACACAGCTCAGTGACCAATGGCAACCACTGCAAAGGCAGTTCAGGGCTAGTACCTCCTTTCCTGAATTTTTAATAACATGGATGCAAACTATGCAACAGAGCTTTGGTAACTGCTACAGCTGACCTCATTGTGACACTTTTTTAAAAAGAGACTTTATGTTTTAGAGTACTTTTAGATATTCACAGCAAAATCAAGAAGTGACAGCAGATTCCCATCAATCCCCTGCCCCCACCATCGCACAGTCTCCCCCACTCTCAACATTCAGCATCAGACTGGGACATTGTTACCATCATGAACCTACATGGCCACATCATTATCACCGAAAGTCCACAGTTTATGGAAGAGTTAACTCTTGGTGTTGTACATTCTGAGCCTTATGATAAATGCATAATGACATTATAACGACATATTGTAGTTTCATTGTTCCTAACAATCCTCTGTCTGCCTGTTCATCCTTCCCACCCCACAAGCCCCTGGTATCCTTTGATTTCTTTTTTACTGTCTCCATAGTTTTGCTTTTCCTGGACTTTCATATATATAGTTAAAATCATATAGCATGTAACCTTGTCAGACTGGTTTCATTCACTTAGCTAAATGCATGTAAGTTTCCTCCATGTCTTGCTGTTCACCTTCAGCTACAAAACGCATTGGATCCAATTTATAGCTTCATTCTTCTGTTAAATTCAAAGCTTCCTCTTCTAGTATCCCAGGTTGGACATCCCTCTGCTCCTCTTCTATCTCTAGTTCCTATGAGGTTAGAGACTGGGAGGAGGGACTGAGGATAAAAAGCAAATATCTCTTTACTTCTCAGTTGTCATCCTCTCCTTTGCTGCCACTGTTTCATGGCCAACACCTCTGTGGATCAGGTGTCACCCGTGGACAGGTGACATAGACAATGTCCACTGTGCCCACTTCTCCTTCCCGCATGGTGGGTGAGCAGGCCCTCCTGCTGGTTACTTTCAGCTCCACCATCTCTCTCCATCCACTTCCTTTTTCCTTTACAGGACACACAGTCTGCTGCTGAAACAGAAGCCTAAATGCAAAGTGAGGTGTTCATCTCCTCTTCTTAAGGTACCCCAGTCTTTAGGAGGACTGCTCTTGAAACCCCTTACTTGATTTCAGGCTGAGAATGGGGGGAGCACAGAGAAGGGGAAGGGAAGGAAATGACCTCCCTCCAGGAGCATTCCAACAATCGCACTGATGTTCTCGCTCGCTCCCCTCCCCACTCCTGTCCCCACTTCTGTCCCCACAAAGACAGAGAGGGCAGATTATCTAGGGTGGCGGGTGGCTATTGTTGGGCTCTTTCTATTATGGGAGCAGGAATCTGATCCAGCTGTCAGATACTGGGCCGGACTCTGGCTGATGTAGACTTCCTTTGGAATATTGGGTACACAGAGTTCTTTTTCTTTCAGCTGAAAGCCTAAGTTTTTAATCCAGGGGAACACTTGAAAAAGCCCCACTGAGTAGCTTAATATAGGACATCAGCTTAATATAGGAGGTGTACAGAGAAGGGGACTTCACAGCTGCCCTCATCCGAGCATTCAAACAGTTAATGACCTATTAGCCACAGTGTCAAAAAGCCAATTATATCAAATATGAGATCCTTGTGCCACAGTTGACCCTCACCTTTTCTTGACCTGCCCTTGGCGATGAGCAGGCAGGCATTATCTCCTGATATTTAAATACAGTGTTCAGGCCACCTTTTTGCCTGCTTCCCCCCAGCTTTTCACTTCCCAGATTCCAGTTTTCTTGACCAGGACATGGGTGATATAAATGCAAAGCAAGCCTGGTCGTAATTTCCGAAGACCCCAAGAGGATAACTATGAGAATGAGGCCAGTTCTGATTGGCTGAGTTTTCATTAGCAGAGATCATTAAGAGCCTGACCTCTGAGGCTCATGGTCCATGTCTGGTGTGAGCCTCGGATGTGTGGCTATGCAGGGCTGCCCAGACACTATTATTTGCTGTGGTCTCTCTGCAGTGTTTTACTTTATAAAGATCGCCTTGGGTTCTTCTTCTGCTGAACCTAATTCTTCCCTCCAGGAGTACCCATCTTTCCCACTCTAAAACAGTGGTGCAACTTTAGTGATTTAATTTAGAGAGGCAATGAAGTGACCATTAAAGTGTTTAGCAAGTGGATAAAAAGCCTTTCACAAAGTCCTCAAAAAATAAGCACCCTTCTGAAACTTTTACCAAATATAGCCTATAACAAACTAACCACCAGAACATATACTTTTATTTTTTTTATTTGACTGTTCCAGTATTCAGTTTTATCCAAAATACTTACAGTGGTGGTGTAAAAGGTGAAATCTGAATCCTGGCGCAAGGAGGAAGGTCATTGAGCGAGTCATTCTGATGGAGTAGAGGCAGCAGAAACAGACCACCAAGACCACGAGGGAGTTTCTGGGGGCAAGATGAGGGTGTCTTCAAATGATGCTGTCAGCCTCAGGTCAGGCCAGAGTAGGATGAGAGGAACTCAGGTCAGTGGCCTGTTGAGTTGGGATTAGAGCTGAGAGAGCAACAGTCTGGGTACAAGCATGTGGCAGCTTAGACTCATGGGTAACAGCAGAAATGGGCAAGTGGGAGCACTCAAGGTCTGTTTTGCAGGTAGAGCTGAAAGAACCCGCTCATGACTTGGATGGGGGAGGGGAATACAGGAAATAATCAATGATGGCTACTAGGTTTTTAGGTTTGAACAAAAAACAGTGGTTGTTGATTGGGGTAGTGGTGCTATTTTAGGGGATGGGGAAGACGGAAGGAGGGATGGGCTCAAAATGGGGAGGAAATTGGAGGACATTTAACCCTTGGGTAGGAAGATGGACCACCATTGCAAAAAGTGGTCCATTTAAAAGTCCAATGTTCTTAAATTGGGAAGCATCTCTGCCTTTCCCTATAGTGTCTAGTTAATTTGCTGGGCTTTATTTGTTTGGTATAAACCTTGTCCTTTTCTAGAGTGTTCTTATCTTCATCTCTAAAGACTATTCAGAGCTGAAAAGAATTGTCATCCCCAAGTCTGGGTTCATAGAGTAGATTGTAGTGCTTAAAGACCTTTATGTGTTTCATTAAAACTATTTCTGTAAATGGGTACAAATAGGTACTAACCAGTAAATATAGTACCCTAAATGCCAATGATCTGTATCTAAATGGATGTTCTGGTATAAACAAAATGTAATTTTTGGGGATAGAGATCTTAGAAGGAACAATTTTGGGGGGAAAAGTTCAGGGGGTTGACTATAGGATTGAGAGGCAAGAAAGAAGGTACACAGAGAAGGAATGCTGATGGACCATCATTAAGGACTTCAGCATTACAGAATCTTTTCTTCCCTGAGATTCCGCAAGGACAGTGTTCTTCCTCAAAGGAAACTAAAATTGTTTTCGGAGTCAAAGGGTGACCTGAGCAGGAATGTGATCATATAACTGGTGGAGTATCAAGGAAATAATCAGGAAAAACAAGATAATGTAGAGGGAGTCTCCTACTCATGTGCTGGCAGAGAGAAGCACAGAGACCGTTTGCATAAATCCTGAAGCTAAACACCAAGGGGGTTATCACTAATCATTCTGAGAAACTCAAGACGACATCTGTGCCACTGAAGAGACTAGAAGTAATAGGATCCCTCTACTGCCCCTTCCTCCTTCCATTGAGAGAAAGGGTGGGAAACCTATACTGTCAGACACACTTTATTTCCTAAATTGATCCTTTTCTGCAAAATAAAGCATTGGTTACTGCTGCATTGCAATGATATTATTATTGAATTCTCTGGATCAGGGAAGAAGTAATTTCCTCCACAGTGCTCAGAGAAAGAGGCTGATAGGTGCTTTAGCTACTAGCTTGCATTGCTGGCCATGCCACCAGGTGGGTTTGGGGAAGTAGTGCATAATAAGGGGTAAAATATCAAAGAGAAAGAGGCAAGATTAGTGGATTTGTAACATTTGTCTTTCGTTGCCACCTCAGATTCTGATTTCATGGTTTTGCGATTCTTTGTTTTAGTATCCCTACTTAGTAAATGGTAAGTTAGGTCATAGATTATGTAGGGTTTTTTGGTAAAGTCCCATAATATTCAGTCATTTGCCTTGAAATACTGTTTGATGTAGCATACTACTGAGACGTAAAAGTGAAGATATAAAATCAGGACTGATATGGACATACAGTTTTAGATACACACACTCCAGTGCAGCTGTACCATTATACAAAACCCACCAAGGGTGGCCCCTGGAGCAGTCCACCTCCTTTCCCAGCATGCACTGCCTTGCCACAATCACTCCATCCATAGTGGTCTTCATACTGTTCCAACATATTGAGGTTGCTTCTACCTTAGAGCCTTTGCGCCTGCTGACTGGAATGCTTGGAATATACTTCCTCCTGAGTTTGCATGTCGTGTTCTTTCACTTTATTCAGTTCTTTGCTTAGATATCATCTGCTCAGAAAAGCCTTTTCCAACCTTCCTATCCAAAAAGCACTTCCGCTCTGTCCTTTCCATCCTCTTACTCTGTTTCTTCCCAGTGTTTATCACCACTTGACATGGTCGTGCATTACTGTCTATTTATGCATGGTCTGTGTCTCCCACTTAAATGAGAGCTTCATGAGGACATGGGACATAGAGCAATCATCAGCTTCTTTTTTTTTTTTTTGTACTTATCTGAAGCTGGAAATGGGGAAGCAGTCAGACAGACTCCCGCATGCGTCCGACCGGGATCCACCGGCATGCCCACCAGGGGGCGATGCTCTGCCATCTTGGGGCGTCGCTCTGCCGCAATCAGAGCCATTCTAGCGCCTGAGGCAGAGGCCACAGAGCCATCCCCAGCGCCCGGGCAAACTTTGCTCCAGTGGAGCCTTGGCTGCGGGAGGGGAAGAGAGAGGCAGAGAGGAAGGAGAAGGGGAGGGGTGGAGAAGCAGATGGGCACTTCTCCTGTGTGCCCTGGCCGGGAATCGAACCCAGGACTTCCGCATGCCAGGCCGACGCTGTACCACTGAGCCAATCGGCAAGGGAAATCATCAGCTTCTTAATCTTCATGCGGACATACCCCAGTGCATAGGACAAGGCCTAGCACCCAGTAGGTAGCTCAGTAAAGTTTTGCTGAATGAGCAAATGATACAAAACAGATACATGATTGTCAACACAATGACTGAAAAGATCAATCTATACTATGTGCAATGAGGGTTTGGGAATCCAACATTTGTTATAATAGCCTTTCTTAACAGTACCTGCTATGGTAGACATGGACAGTTCTTTGAAGATGGGGGTTTGGCTTTTAGCTTAACTTCTTTAGACTTGGGTTGCTCCACAGCACTCTGGTCGTGGTTTAAGATTATGGAGCTATGGTTTTAGGTGATAGAGTGTGGTTCATGCAGCACTGGCTTGAGGGCTGTGGACCTCTTCTCATTAATCTCCATGTGCCCCATTTTCCTCTCTACCATCACAACCAAGCATAGGCAGTACCATGCCAAGCCAGCTTCAAGATAAGCTTCTCCCACTTCTAAGCATCTTCCACCCGAAGCCCCTTCCATGGGAACTATGATGGGGCCATAAGGGGGTCTCTGTAAGCAGGATGGCTTCTCCAAGTGCAGTTGCGATGGCTAATGGGACATACCACAGGAGGTGCAGAGAGAAGGGGACCTCAGGGATGGCACTCAGCCTTTCCGTTCTCGCTGACTTCTCCTGGCACCATCACACCCTCTCCTCAACCGAAGGGTCACTTCAGCCCATTAATATTGACTTGCATGGCTTTTCTTAGTAAATTATCCCATATGTTCATTACTCCATGTACAAAATATGTATGTTTCCATTCCTTATTGCAGTTTAAATTAGAAACAGGTGTCACTCTCTAAAGTAAATTGGCTACTGTTCATTCTTTTCCTTCTCCTCTCTGGATGTCCCTCTAGGCTCTAAGGGGCTCTGCCGAGAGCCCTGTGTTGAGCAGACAGGAAGCTGCCTTTTTATGGCTGTAGTGCCTTGTTCTGTTCCCACAATTATTTCATACCAAATTGTCTATCCACAAGTCCCAAGGCAGCCAACAAATATCTATTGAGCACTCAAGGACTAGGGAGTGCTTTCTTTCATGGACCTGGCGATCTACAGGCAGAGGGAGAGAGCAAGCAGATAACCACACAAATAGGCTCATTATTATAACTGATTGGTGCTAAGAGGGGAAAGTAAGCTGCCTGGTACTCTAATCTGACTGATTTTTAAGAGTATGGTATTTAAGTTAAGTCCTGAGGGGCAAGAGGAAGTCAGCCAGGGAAAAACTGAGGCACTGCATGTATGAAGGACCGCAGGTGAAAAAGTGCTAAGCATTCAAGACCAAAATGGATGGGAAAGGGGGAAAAGCAGAAGAGGAGACTGGGCAGGAGGCGCTCAGATCAGCCGGGTGCTATCAGCCACTGTGATGACTTTTCATTTTAACTTCAGGGTAATGAGAAGTTGTTGAAGAGTTTATAACAGGAAAACAAATGCTTTGATAAAATTAATATTTTAAGACTATTGCTCTAGCTATTACATGGAGAGTGGATTGGAAAGTGGTAAGAAGGGAAATGAGTCAACCAGTTAGGAGGCTGTCACAGTAGCCTACGGAAGGTAATGACAGATCAGGGGATCAAAGTGAAGGTGGAAGGAAGCAGGCAGACTTGAGATGTCTCCTGAAGGATGTCATTGGAACAGCTTCTCGGAGTGTTCCACCAGCCCTGACTGTGCACTTCAGGACTTCCAGTAAGTGAGCAAAGCCCCCATGGCTAAGTCAGGGTCTCTGTCACATGCAGCTGACGGAGACCCCCGACTGATGTCATTGGAACAGCTTCTCGGAGTGTTCCACCAGCCCTGACTGTGCACTTCAGGACTTCCAGTAAGTGAGCAAAGCCCCCATGGCTAAGTCAGGGTCTCTGTCACATGCAGCTGACGGAGACCCCCGACTGAGGGACTCTCTTCATCCCTGCGTGGGCTCAGCTTGTGGTTCCATGTGGTTCAGTGAAATAACATGCGTCAAGTTCTCTGCTGTGCCTTGCACATGGCAGGCCTGCAGTAAATGGAAGCTAGATGTTGAATCCTGGCCACAAAGCTACACACAACTCAGCCATCACAGGCCCCTTGTAGCTGGTGGCCAACTTCTTGTTAGGCAACTACAGTGAAGAATTTGGGTCTCAATCATCTGCTTCCATGAGACCCTCAGGACAGAATGGAAAATTCTCAAGCATCCCAATATCAACGTTTTAGTGGAAGAGATGTAGCACCAGTAGATTTAGGAGTGGGCTAAGCCCACCAGGATCACAATCCACAGCTGTATTTCCACTGTAACATCAATTCTCCACCTTGCATTATGGTTATGAAACACACTCTTGTGGTCAAAGACCTAATCCCTCCCCCCCTTTTTTTGGATTTTTCCACAGTTAGAAGCAGGGAGGTAGTCAGGCAGACTCACGCATGCGCCCACCAGGATCCATCCAGCATGCCCACCACAAGGTGATGTTCTACCCATCTGGGGTGTTGCTCTGCTGTGGCCTGAGCCATTCTAGTGCCTGAGGTGGAGGCTACGGAGCCACCCTCAGCACCCGGCCCAACTTTGCTTCAATAGAGCCTTGGCTGCAGGAGGGGAAGAGAGAGACAGAGAGGAAGGAGAGGGGGAGGGGTGGAGAAGCAGGCGCTTCTCCTGTGCATCCTAGCTGGGAATCAAACCCAGGACTTCCACATGCCAGGCTGTGACGCTCTACTGCTGAGCCACTGGCCAGGGCTAAAGACCTCATCTCACTTAACGTTGCTTCCCCAACATTGCTGCAGACAACGAAATGTACACTAACTAAATACAGATTTGTTGAAATGTACTGAAATAAAGGCATACAAAAAAGCAAGATTAATGATATAGTACCCGTGGATTGAGTATTACCACGTAAACCATACTTTATCTCAGCTAGCACCCTTGAGCCTTGCAGAGAAGACTCAGTAAGTATCATTTTCCCCATTCTGTAAGTGGAAAACCTATAGCTTAGAGGGGGGCAATGACTTGCCCAAAGTCATGTGGAGAGTCTTGTAAGCACTGAAAATAGAGCCCTGGGTTTCTGATACAGTTCACCATGTTGAACAACTCCAGAAAGAGGCATTTGCATGGGCCACAGTGTGAATGGAGCCCTCAGAACTATGCAGTGAGCAGGAATCCTGGTGCAGGGCTGTTTCTGCTGTCTCAAGGCTGTTGACTAAATGTTTAGTTTTGTTCACTTCTGGCCATTCAGCTGTTTAACAGTGCTTTTAGAACTTAGCCTATTAGGGAAGGGTATAGGCCTGATTTACCCTTGTAAGGTTTTATTCAAACCTTAGGAGATACAAAGGAGAAACTCTAAGATATTAAATAATTTATTTATATTTATTTAATATTTATTTATATATTTTTAGTTAGTAAGTGGTTGAGGTAGACATAAAACCAGGTTAGTTGACTTCAAAACCTGTTCACTTTCTGCCACCAATGTCTCTCAAATCCAAGTCTGGGTGGACTTTGGGTACAAGATGATGTGTCCAGATCAGAAACTCATGAAGCCATAAAACAAGCATGGTCTATGCTTCTAAAACCTCAACTTTAATAAATAACTTTGGGACATATTATTACTTTTCTTTCTTTCTTTCTTCCTTTCTTTTTTGTGAAAGGAAGGAAGATGAAAGATAGACTCCTGCATGGGCCCTGACTGGGATCCATCTGGCAACCCCTACCTGGGAGCAATGCTCTGCCCATCTGGGGCCATGCTTGCAACTGAGCTATTTTTAGCACCTGAGGTGAAGGCTTGAGGGAGCCAGCCTCAGACCCTGGGCCCAATGTGCCTGAATCAAGCAAGCAATGGCTCTAGGGAAAGGTGGGGGAGAGACAGGGAAAGGGGAGGGTGGAGAAGCAGATGGTCACCTCTCCTGTGTGCCCTGACTAGGAATTGAGCTCAGGATTTCCACATGCCAGGCTAATGCTCTACCACTGATCAAACCAGCTAGGGAATTATTACTTTTCATAATGCATTGTGGAGTCTAATACAAGAATTATATTAGATGTTAAAGATGAAATATAAGATTTTAAAGAAATGCCACACTTGCCACAGTGTGGCACCTTGGCTCACAGACATGGTCCAAATTACTCCCCAAAGCCCCAGCCTTTTATTTACTTCTGCAGTTTTGGTTGCTTTGTGGAAAGGTTTGAGAAACAGCCAGGTCCACCAGCCTAGTTTTCCCCAACACTGAGCTGCCCCTCTTCCCTCTACACAGAAAAGCTGCTGGTCAGAGAGTGAGTTCCAGTTTCACAATTGCACAACAGCTGCTGCTTGTCACAGTCACTTCCCATGGGTACATTTTATCTGTAGTTATGCTGGGAAAGGCATGAGAAAAGTGAGTTTTAAATCTAAGCCAATCTTTAGCACAGAGCATGGCACATAGAGTGGGTGCTCAGAAACTGAGGGCTACTTTTATTACATGATGTCTTAGCCCTTGTGAGCATGATGAGAAATTATGGTCTCTAACCAAGCTCACAATCTCTATGCATTACATATATCACAGAAATTGCCGCAAAGGACCATCCCACCACCAGGTTGGCATTCAGGCCCGCTGCAGAAAGCAACTTTCCTGTGATTGTTGCATGCATGTGGACACAGGCACCAGTTTCTATAGCAAAACAAGTTGGGAGGAAAAAAGACCTTACACATTTTTAACTGGCTCTCAGGTATACAGTCCTTGTCTCAGGTCGGTGGTAGGATGTGTGTTCTGGCCATGCATGCAGTGTTAACTAAGGGGCTGTGGTTAATGGTGGGCAGATTTGTGGTGTCCACTCAGAAACCTGAGCTCTCCACTCACTGGACATAATGCACCCAGGGCAGCAGTAATCACAGGAATCCCAGGTGGCATGGAGAGTGCTTTTTCCCTTGACTCTGTCGACAAATCATTGATTTCTTCCTTTTCTAAAAGCTAGCTGAAATACCAGCCATTTTGAACTATTTCCATAGAAATAATTTCACGTTGAAGTTTTTGTACTAAACTAGTATAATGCCATCTCTTTTTCATGGACAATGACATGAATATATATATCGCCCCTACTTTTCTGGTGGCCTTTGCTCAGCACCACGTCCTTCCCCGTGGCTTTTCACCATGAAAGAATGCAATGCTCTGATCTCAAATGCTAAAGAGTCAGATGGTCTCTTGGGTTAAAAAACCATAATGGCAAGAGATCATAAAAAACTCAGTAATACTAAGCAGGAAAAAAATGGCTTCTTGATGAAATGCATGTCATTGGAATGTACAAATTTGCATTGCTGAATGATGTGTAAGTACAAAAATCACACTCCAGTCAGCATGCTACATTAGTTCTTTCCAAAAGCTTCACCATCCCATTGATCACTCAGGAAACTCCCCATCCAGGCTGAAAAGAGTTAGTGAGGTGGGGTGTGGAAGGGCCATCAGAGAAAGGGGGAGGCCATGTTGTTACTGTCTAAGTTCACCCAGTTGTTGAAATGAAGACTCCTTGTTTTTAGATCCCCATGTGATTCTTAA
Source organism: Saccopteryx bilineata (assembly GCF_036850765.1). Classification (NCBI taxonomy): domain Eukaryota; kingdom Metazoa; phylum Chordata; class Mammalia; order Chiroptera; family Emballonuridae; genus Saccopteryx; species Saccopteryx bilineata. The sequence continues at coordinate 43,123,510 of NC_089491.1, read as the reverse complement.
ACATCGCTGTGATTGCAATTTCATGCTTTACTGAGAGAAGACTTATTTGTTCTTGATGAGAACAAATGTAAAACAAGGTGAAACTATGATCACTTCTAAATCTGGGACTCTTTGTCTCTTTAAATTGTATATAGCACACAAAGAGGGGACAATAGGACCCATAAGGGATGTCATTTGAGGCGGTGTGGAGTCCAGGAAGCCCTTTTGCTTTTTTCTACACATCACTAGAAAGTCCCAGGGTCTGTTCACTGCCTTTAGCTGCCCCCAGGGAAACTGAGATAGAGTGGGGGCAGGTTGAAGACTGAGGTTGCTCTAAGTTTTGCTCTGGAAATGAGTTGCATCTGGGGGCTGCTGTGGAACAACAGCCTGTTTAAGCCAGTTGCTAATTCCTAGAATTAGTTAGTATTAAGAAAACCATCGAGAGTCACCCAGGAAGGGAAGAAAGTGGTGGGGATGAGCCTTCACTTGGGGACATGAAGATGCTGACAGAATTGCATTCTGGACCAGAATTGCACAATTCCTAGTATTTGAAGCTCTTCTCACTCCCCCAAGTGCATTGGAATAAAAAAAGAAACATTGGACTGAATGTTTGTGCCCCCCCCCCAAAAAAACCGTATATTTTGAAACCCTAATCCCCGGTGTCACTGTATTTGGAAACGGGACCTCTAAGCAAGTAACTGAGAGTAATTAAGGACATAAGATGGGGCCCCATTCCACCCTGCATAAGAAGAGACAGCAAAACTCTGTCTCTGGGTATGCACATAAGCTACATGGGGCCATCTGCAAGCCAGGCAGAGAGCTCTTACCAGGAAACAAACTGCTGGAACCTTGATCTTGGACTTCAAGCCAATGTGAGAAAAACAAATGTCTGTTGTTTTAGCCACCCAGTCTATAGTATTTTATTAAGGCAGCCCCAGCAGACTCATGCAGAGAGCCCCTCTTATACCTGAATCTGACCCCATGTTGGCTTGAGGCAGAATGGAAAGTAAGCCATGCACTTGGAGAGCTGGGTCTCTGGGTGGACTCTGGCACCTCCTGGCTGTGTGGTCTCGGGTATGTCACTTTGCTCTTGGGCATGGAGATCCTTCTCTCTGAAACTGAGTTATTGGAGACGCAAATACTTAGTATAACACCAACAGTTAATATAATTTGCACATTTATTATATACTGAGGACCTTATAGTAAGAGCTTTATTTACTTATTTTTAAGTCAGGTTTATTGAGGTATAATATACATAAACAAAAGCCACCCTTTTTAGTGTACATTTCTGAGTGTTGGCAAACAGAGGCATCTCACTGACACAACCCTGAGGACTTAGAACACCGTCATCACCCACAGGATTCCCTCATGTCTCAGCAGAGCCAGTCCCTCTATCCTGCCACCAGTTCCCAGCCCCTGTCAGCCATAGGTCTTCTGGACTGATAGTTTCACCTTATCATGAATGTTCTATAAAGGGCATCACACAAGGCCACCACAGAGCTTTCCTGATAACTCATTTCATCTTCATAATATTTGTATCTACCATATTTTGAGGTAGATACAAATATTAGAGAATGAATAAATGTGGAAGTACTATTTAAAAAGAAAAAAAATTATGTTATGCAAACCTGACACATTATTGTTTTTATTTTTATTATTTATATTATTTTTTGCTTCATCTGTTCACTTAGAATCAAGTGTCAGGAAATAGCAATTATAGCCCTGTGACCTTTCCCTTTCAAACATGATCATTTGCCTTGTTCTAACAAAATAGAGATTTAATTTTTGGGGAAAAAAAAGATTTGCAGAAATATTTGTTAAAAATTTAAGGTCCAGCAAATCCACTCATTGATTATTCCCAAAACACTTCACTTGAAGTTACTAAGTTGTAACCCGTCTGTTATGACCATATGATTGATAATCAGTTTTCATGGTAAAAGATAATGAAGGATTTTCTAGGCTACAAATAACAGCAATTTCAGGTGTAGTGATAATCACTTCCCACTGTAATCAAGAGGGCGGCTGGGATGTCACCAGCATTCCTTCTGACTCAGCCTGATCTGTGCTCATTCAGGTCTTCCAGGCAAGGCTGGAAGGGCTCACTTTCTTTCCTGAAGTATCCCTAGGCTCAGTAGCCGCACACCACAAAAGCACCTCATCACTCTTTATAATTGGAGAATCCTAGTCTTCCTGGATGTGGTCAGAAAGCACCCACAGTCTGACCACAGTGGTTCCAGGTTCTCTAAGGAGAATATTTTTGTGTAAATTGTTTCACTCTCCTTTTTTTAACTTCATGTTACAAGTGCAACACAATAAATAAGTAAATAAAGTCCAGCTCTTTCTTAAAGTTTACAACTTTCATGCATTGTTAAGAACCAGATCAAGAGAAACTACTGACACAAAGCAATGGGGTGAAGGGTGCATAAGGAGGTCTAGGAGCCTCTTCAATAATAAATGTGGCCAAAAGCTTCTGACAGCTAATCATCTCTTAATGGGGCTTGCCCTTTGGCCTGCATGTTTCTAAGGGAGTGAAATGTTTGCCTTCCAAACAAGTTATCACTCACTCACTGAGTAAATACCACAGCTGAAAGTGGCCTCCCAGGCATCATTGGTTTTGTTAGTTGAGTTTAGAAGGTCTCAGATTAGCATTACTCACTTTATATCACCAGTGGTCTCAAAGCCAGGGAGGCATTTGCTTTGAATCTATAGAAAGGCTCCAGCCCACCACTGTGTCCCTCATTCACACAGAAGGGAGATGAAGCATCTCCACGGGGGAATAACGAGTTGTAGTGGCAGCACGCGTGATCGTTTGGAGAGGTAAGAAAGGAGTCGGGCAAGACTGCGTGCAATATTGGTATTTGAAATGAGACTGGACAAGTGAGGCTTGAGAAAAGAAATGGCAGTATGAATAGACTGGGAGGCGGCAACCCTGAGAAGAAAGGATGCATAGAAGAAGAGGACATGATGAGGGAACAAGGAGGACTGTAATGCAATTCTTTTTGTGAAGCCCAACAGAAAGGGGAGAGCTAAGCTTATCACCTTCTCTGTCATCTCCCAGTGCACCTGGAAAATAAGTTGTGTACTCCTTGTTAACTTGTTCAGGGGAAAAGATGCTTTGTATATTTGTAAAAAAAACGAGAAAGAGCCTAGGTTCTCAGCACGAATAGTGGTGGGATAGAGACCTGTCTTTAATCCTTTGAGTAGTATAAACGTTCATCTATATCCTCATGCCTCCTGACCATCCAGAGTATGATCAATTTATTTTAAAACATGTGTAAGGTGGGCCCTGGCCATTTGGCTCAGTGGTAGTGCTTCAGCCTGGCGTGCAGGAGTCCCGGGTTCAATTCCTGGCCAGGGCACACAGGAGAAGCACCCATCTGCTTCTCCACCCCTCCCCCTCTCCTTCCTCTCTATCTCTTCCCCTTCCGCAGCCAAGGCTCCATTGGAGCAAAGTTGGCCTGGCACTGAGGATGGCTCCATTGGAGCAAAGTTGGCCTGGGCACTGAGGATGGCTCCATGGCCTCTGCCTCAGGCACTAGAATGGCTCTGGTTGCAATAGAGCAGCACCCCAGATAGGCAGAGCATTGCCCCCTGGTGGGCATGCCGGGTGGATCCGGTCAGGCATATGTGGGAGTCTGTCTGACTGCTTCCCCGTTTCCAACTTCAGAAAAATAAAAAAAATAAAAAAATAAAAATAAATAAATAAAAGTAAAAAATGTGTAAGGCAACAGTAAAAAAAGGCAAATGTATGTTCTTTTTTATTTTCATAAATTGGTTATCAAACAAACATGATTTTAAGTTAATAAAACTGGAACTGAAACTAATTTCATTTTCTGAATCAAAAACTCATTCCCGGGGGTCAGCGAGCATAAAAAAAACTCACTACTCAAAGGGTTAATCCTGCTGGCTGTCAGTTCATAGCTCCACTTCCTCAGCAGGGTCCTTGACTTCCCTAAATCCTAGTTTCCCAATGTAAAAAATAAATCATATTGTTTAAATGACAGGGGGATTTTCATAATTTATAATCTAATGATCAGAAAATATGTACCCAAAGAGTATTTCTTAAAGTAAGAAATAAATATTGCAGTTGAAGTGGTTAGATGTGTCCAATTTGGTATAAAAATAATATAATCATTGATTTCTAACACAAGACAGTTTACCAAGGGTCATTTAGTATTCTCTTCAGGGTTTACTGTATTAAATACCTTTCAACCAGGTAGACTGAAAGGATGCTTAGATCCAGGTGTTTTATCTAGGACACAGCTGTTATTTTTGTATTTAACCAGATCGTCCAATACATATCACCATCAAACTCATGAGGTGTCATGGAAATCACAGGAAAAGCTAAATGAACTGTTCTTTTCTTGGTATGTTCTAAAAACAGAACTTGTCATTTTCTGTAATTTGGTTTATTTTAGTCACTAAAGGATTTCTTTTTGGCCATGGGCCTCAGGCATTGTTCTGGTTAGTTCTGCTGATTTTACCATGTTGCAATAATTAGCGGCCATGATGGTCATTCAGTCCTTTTCTTTTTCATAGTGTAACTTCCTTCTTAAGCCTTTGACCTTGTTCTCCAGCCTCCTCAGATATGACATGCTAGTCACCATCTGTAGAACAATAACCCCTTCATGTTATGCATTATGACATCCTTTTAAAGACTTTAATCCCAGATTGAATAGTTCCAAGGCTGTGATGTAGACCCCATGTCTACTGTAGAGATGGCAAGCCAAGGATTTCTCATATAACTTAGCTTTTATACTCCATGTGATCACTGGTATTTTTGGTTGTATTTTATTAAGGTTACAAATTTCATTGAATGGTTCTTGTTTGTCATGTCAAATAAGTGAACCACTTTCCATTCAATTAATCTAAGGCTTAGTTCTGTCAAGAATTTAGAGAAGTTATTGGAGGTTGGATAGGAAAGCAAAGAACACTGATATCTTTGAAAGGACACTTTGAGATTTCCTTCCCACATATTGGTATCACAAGAGACCCACTTAAAGACATGTTGTACTTACCAGCCAACCCTCTCATGCCCTGCCAGGTATAACTGATTAGCATCCACCTTTTTTGAGGCCAGTGATCTGTTATCAAAGAAAGGAGTGCGTAACCTATTGTGTTGCCAGAGTTGTACTAAGGGACGCCAGGCTTCCTGGCACTTAGAAAAGACACTATGAAACAACTGAGAAGGAACTCAAAAGAATAATCCCCTTCACGATTGCAACAACAAAAAAAATACTTAGGAATAAACATAACAAAGAATGTAAAGGACTTATATAATGAAAACTATAAACCATTGTTAAGGGAAATCGAAAAAGATATAATGAGATGGAAGAATATACCTTGTTCTTGGCTAGGAAGAATAAATATAATCAAGATGGCTATATTACCCAAAGCAATATACAAATTTAATGCAATTCCCATCAAACTTCCAATGACATTTTTTAAAGAAATAGAGCAAAAAATCATCAGATTTATATGGAACTATAAAAAACCCCGAATAGCCAAAGCAATCCTAAAGAAAAAGAATGAAGCTGGGGGCATTACAATACCTGACTTCAAACTCTATTATAGGGCCACGACAATCAAAACAGCATGGTATTGGCAGAAAAATAGACACTCAGACCAATGGAACAGAATAGAAAGTCCAGAAATAAAACCACATATATATAGTCAAATAATTTTTGATAAAGGGGCCAACAACACACAATGGAGAAAAGAAAGCCTCTTCAATAAATGGTGCTGGGAAAACTGGAAAGCCACATGCAAAAGAATGAAACTGGACTACAGTCTCTCCCCCTGTACAAAAATTAACTCAAAATGGATCAAAGATCTAAACATAAGACCTGAAACAATTAAGTACATAGAAGAAGACATAGGTACTCAACTCATGGACCTGGGTTTTAAAGAGCATTTTATGAATTTGACTCCAATGGCAAGAGAAGTGAAGGCAAAAATTAATGAATGGGACTACATCAGACTAAGAAGTTTTTGCTCAGCAAGAGAAACTGATAACAAAATAAACAGAAAGCCAACTAAATGGGAAATGATTTTTTCAAACAACAGCTCAGATAAGGGTCTAATATCCAAAATATACAAAGAACTCATAAAACTCAACAACAAACAAACAAACAATCCAATAAAAAAATGGGAAGAGGATATGAATAGACACTTCTCCCAGGAAGAAATACAAATGGCCAACAGATATATGAAAAGATGCTCATCTTCTTTAGCTATTAGAGAAATGCAAATCAAAACGGCAATGAGATACCACCTCACACCTGTTCGATTAGCTGTTATTAGCAAGTCAGGTAATAGCAAATGTTGGAGAGGCTGTGGAGAAAAAGGAACCCTCATACACTGTTGGTGAGAATGTAAAGTAGTACAACCATTATGGAAGAAAGTATGGTAGTTCCTCAAAAAACTGAAAATAGAACTACCTTATGACCCAGCAATCCCTCTACTGGGTATATATCCCCAAAACTCAGAAACATTGATACGTAAAGACACATGCAGCCCCATGTTTATTGCAGCATTGTTCACAGTGGCCAGGACATGGAAACAACCAAAAAGCCCATCAATAGATGACTGGATAAAGAAGATGTGGCACATATACACTATGGAATACTACTCAGCCATAAAAAATGATGACATCGGAACATTTACAGCAAAATGGTGGGATCTTGATAACATGATACGAAGCGAAATAAGTAAATCAGAAAAAAACAGGAACTGTATTATTCCATACGTAGGTGGGACATAATAGTGAAACTAAGAGACATTGATAAGAGTGTGGCGGTTACGGGGGGGAGGGGGGAATGGGAGAGGGATAGGGGGTGGGGAGGGGCACAAGGAAAACAAGATAGAAGGTGACAGAGGACAATCTGACTTTGGGTGGTGGGTATGCAACATAATTGAACGACAAGATAACCTGGACTTGTTATCTTTGAATATATGTATCCTAATTTATTGATGTCACCCCATTAAAAAAAATAAAATTATTAAAAAAATTAAAAAAAAAAAAGAAAAACAAAAGACACTGAGCTGTATCATGGGCAGAGAGCACCTTGAAATGGTGGAACAGGAGCTTGCCCCTAGAACCTTCAGAAAGTAGGTAGAAAGGAAAGGAGATCCAATTTTCCAACAGGCTGGAGTGGTTGGGCCTGGGTAAGGAGCCACAACTCCGTTTGCTTAGCTAAGGACACATAGGGCAGGTGTTGGAGATTACAGAAACTGGAAACACAGAGAGGCTTATCAGAATGAGTGCAAGATGTTCAGTGGGGAGGCATGATGGGTGTGGATCTATGCAGGTTACTTAACTCTTTGAACTTTGGGGCCATTGTTTGTAATCTGAAGGCAAGCCAATGTCTACCCAACAGGGTAACTACTGGATTCAACTGAGATAACTGATTGGAATTTCCTTGTAAAGGTGAAGTCCTAAGTGTTGATGAATAGTTATGGTGGTGAACTAAGACCCCAGTCTTTGGGGTTGAGGAAAATAAAAATTATAAGTCCGAGTCAACTCCTAGCTAACTCGATTTCCCATCTTGATTAGTTTAACCTGGTGGGTTTAATGAAGGGCCTGTGGCCAAACCCTCATGGATCTCTGGGGAGTCTCTTCAGGCACCACGGCGTATCCGGCAGCCAGAGCAACAGTGCTGACTCCCAGTGTCATACTTGGGACTGCATTCCATGTCACAAATATTTAAGCAAGGGTATGAGGGCAAGTTGCCAAAGAGCACAATACGAAACAAATGTCTCATTGTGTTTGTGGCCGCACAGTATGTGGTTTTTGTGAGGTTCCAAAAACCATCCAGTGATTATGACTGAAATATGATGGTAATTTGTAACAATGGTGACTCTTTTTTTGTTGTTGTTATTCTACTTTTGTTACGTGTTCCAAAATCCTGAGGAAGGGCTGCAAAAGAAATGTCCAGAAATGTCCTAAACGGGTTTAGAAAACTTGTGAACCCTGTCTGAACTTTTATTAGATTCTCCCACACTCACCCATTTGACATCAGAACAAGGAAAGCATTATTTATAAAAGCATGTGTGAAATCCCAGAAGAGATTCTTGAAAGAATTAAAGTGAAAAGTCTGTCCAAGCATAAAATAAATGATCAGATGGGAAAACATGTAAATCAGAATTTGAGTCTTTGGCCATTAGCAATACAGGACAGAAATCCCAGTCGCTTAGGGGCTACAGTCACAGGAGCCCAGAGCACTTGTCATTGCAGCAAAGAGTCTGAAAGAGATGGAGCTGTTGACTCTCCTTAATGTCTCCAGAATGGCTGCTTCTCCTTTTGAGAAAATGAAATAGTAAGATTACACTGAAGGAAGCCACCCCTTGAAAGTACTTAGTGCATTGAAATTGATATTGACTGCTAAGGTTTTAACCTCATAATAACCCTGGAAGGTATTTGTTGTTACCAATATTTTAGATTTGGAGAAATTAGGGTACAGAGAGGTTTGGCAGCTGGACAAGGTTACCCAAGTAAGAAATGGCACACTGGAGTGTGCTCTGGAAACCAGCATTTCTAATGTCACGAACTGGATGTTGCCCACTGCATTGCAGCTGGAAATCCACAAGAAATGTGGAAAGCCTGATATCAGGCTAGATGAACGCATCCCAGAGTGTATTTGTTCTTTGTCTCATTCAAGGAGATGTATGTAAATCATTCTCTATATGTCTCCCTTTCCCCTACAAACACACCTTCAAATTAGTTCATCACCAGCATCCTTTCTGGCCAGTCAGTGTCTGTGTCACGTGTCACACAAGAGACCCGCTTAAAGACATGTTGTGCTTACCAGCCAACCCTCTGATGCCCTAACCTATTGTGTTGCCAGAGTATCTGTTTTAACTATCAACCCTGATGGCAGTACATGGGGTCCTTGGGTTATGACACAATTCCATTCCTACAACAGTGAAGTAACATGAATTTTGGTGTAAGTTGAAACACACCCTAACATAAGTCACTAACCTATCCTCACACCCTTGTAAAATCATAGTCTAGAAAATAAAAACACAACTAAGCCACAGAAAAAGGAAAAGGACACTGTACACTGTACTACAGTAACAGAAAAAATTAGTGTAAAAATTTACTACCCTAACAGCGAAAGCTGAAACATTCACGTCTCAATTTTTTTAAGTTTTTATGGGAGTGAGTGTTGTAAACTCAAAAAGTCGTACGTTGAAAGTGTCATATCCTGCCCTGGCTGGTTGGCTCAGTGGTAGAGCGTCTGCCTGGTGTGCAGGAGTCCCGGGTTCAATTCCCGGCCAGGGCACACAGGAGAAGCGCCCATCTGCTTCTCCACCCCTCCCCCTCTCCTTCCTCTCTGTCTCTCTCTTCCCCTCCTGCAGCCAAGGCTCCATTGGAGCAAAGTTGGCCCAGGCGCTGAGGATGGCTCTATGGCCTCTGCCTCAGGTGCTAGAATGGCTCTGGTTGCAACAGAGCAATGCCCCAGATGGGCAAAGCATCACCCCCTGGTGGGCATGCCGGGTGGATTCCAGTCAGGCGCATGCGGGAGTCTGTCTGACTGCCTCCCCGTTTCCAACTTCAGAAAAATACAAAATAAAGTAAATAAATAAATAATATAAAGTGTTGTATCCTGAGCACTCCTTATATTGTCATCACCTTCAGGCCTGTCCAGGCAGCTTCCTGAGGAAAATCTGCACTTGTCAGTGACTACCTGTCACTGCAGGGGTGAGGAAATCAATAGCTGATGGAAGGAAACCAGCCTCTACTTAGTGTGGAGCTTTCAGTGTATTCAAAGCTGAACAGGAAAAATATGGGGGCACCTTAACCATGAACCAGCAAATTATGTTCCTGCTTGTCAGATTTGGAGTCATTATACAGAAAAGAATGGAACACAACAAAGGACACCCTCCTCCTTTCACATTTGTGCTTTCTTTGATGCTAAGAGCATTATTTGAAGTCACCAAGCATATGAAACATCTCCGACCCTCTTAGCACCTTGGGCTCTGGAGTTGAGCAACATTTTTGAGGCACTGTTTGTCCATTTCCTTTCTTTAATGAGTCAGAAATGGATACTGAGAATTATAATTGGGAGGAAACTATATGGCAGTAGTCTCAGAACCCAGGGGCTGAGAATTGTCAATGAGATCTAATTCCTGGTGTCTGTGAGCTCACCTGCTGTGCCGGTGTCAGGCATGGCATTTGGGCTGGTTGTGCTGGGGTTTACCAACATGAAGAGTGGGACCTACCACCCACAGAGCTACTATGCAAAAATTGGATGATGGTTTTAAAATTAGATAGTTTGAATGGGCTATAAACTTGGAAATTGAATGCTTCAGTTTTCTCCAGAAAGTAGGAAATCATGAACGAGTCTCTCGTCAAACAAAGTTCTTTGCCTCTGTAATGCTCTTGCCATCTAAGGCCTCAGCCTTCATGTTTTTACTAAAATGGGCTTTTCAAAACTGCACTTACTTATTTATTTTTGCCAATAAACTTAGTTGTGGTGCCCTGTCATAGAGAAAAGTCCTGAGCTCAGAGTCCAAAGACCTGATTTCTTTGTGTCTATAACATCTTGAACCTCAGTTGCCTCATCTGTAAAACGGGAATAATTTCTGCTTTGTTCATTGCTGGGTTTGGGGAAGGGGCTCAAGGAAGCACCATGCACTCATCTTAGCATCTTAAACTGGAAGGAAACTCCAGCCTTGCTAAGGAAGTAGAGTCACTGGGTGGGTCATTTTGGAATGAAAAGCCCTCTACTTGTTACCATGGTCAAAGTTACCTCATTAATTAAAAGTTTGCATCAGCCTCATACCAGGAAATGTGTGTGTGTGTGTGTGTGTGTGTGTGTTATCCAAGTGAGTATCCACACAATCGTTAGCTCTACTCCTATCTAGTTTCATGAAAGAATTGCCCTCTGTCTCTGGTGCTTGAGATTATAAAGAAGTCATATTTTCCCTATGTGTTTATAAACAATTAATATTAATAAATTCAAATTAACAACGGAGGAAAAATGTACACCACATCTCTCTTCCACCTTTTCTTCTCTGATAGTGGGAACTTGGTTTGGGGGTGACTAATGCCTCCTTGTTTACCCCTTTTCTTCCAGGTTGGTGGCCACACGATGCTGCCCATCCGCTGGATGCCTCCGGAAAGCATCATGTACAGGAAGTTCACCACAGAAAGTGACGTCTGGAGCCTGGGGGTCGTGTTGTGGGAGATCTTCACATATGGCAAACAGCCCTGGTACCAGCTGTCCAACAATGAGGTGTGCAGTGGGCTGGGTGACACCCTCCTGAAGGGCTGACACTGAGAGGGACCCCCTGGCCAGAAGTTAGGACACGATCTTATGTGACTTTGTTGGGTGCAGCACCTCCCAGATGGCCTGCTGTGTACCTAAGTGTCATGGCCGAAGTGCAGTCACTCTCGGCATCTAAGAGCTCCAGAGAAAGAAAAGCCGTGTTTGCGGATGCTCTTGTCCTCCCCTGGTGATGGGACTGAGGAATTGCTGTGCGCTGCTCATCTAGCAAATTAATAGCAGATGTGACATCCCGGCACCCTGAGAATTGAATAACCTTTGTGTATTATTCCAATAAGGCTTCATGGTTCTTTCTTTTTTACACATTTCACTAGACCAGTCACTTCTAGTGAAAAACTCAAGCATTTTGTTTTTCTATATTAATACTTTTGCCAATATGTCTATATTTGAGGCATAGTTTCTTGGTCAGGCACCTCACATCTTCTTCAGGCCCAAGTCTGCCTTTTACCCAAATTCATTATCCAAAGTGAGCTCTCCTGTCTGCAGCCTGCGGTCCCTCACCAATCAGCATCCTGGTGCAAAGATGACCATGGTTCTCAGGCCGTGAAACTAAAACACACTGGAATTCCAGGGTGAGGTTCAGGATCATTTCAGATAGATAAATTCTTTCTCTACTAGTTGGTGACATCAATGAAAAACAAAATGGGTATAATACAATTCAACATGATACACTAACCTATAATACCGCTGCCTTCTTCCTAAAGAATGAACACTGAGTGGGCTTCTTCAAAGCAACCCTCTCTGCACTGACATTTTATCCGTATTGTTTTTCTTCTTGTCTGATCCTGTCCTTGATCTCTGTCTAGGTGATTGAATGCATCACTCAGGGCCGAGTCTTGCAGCGACCTCGAACATGCCCCCAGGAGGTCTACGAGTTGATGCTGGGGTGCTGGCAGAGAGAGCCCCACATGAGGAAGAACATCAAGGGCATCCACACCCTCCTTCAGAACTTGGCCAAGGCATCTCCGGTCTATCTGGATATTCTAGGCTAGGGCCCTTTCCCCCAGACCAATCCTTCCCAAAGCACCTCCTCAGATGGGCCGAGAGGGTGAACGTCTTTTAACTGCCACTGGATGCCATCATCTGCTGTTCTCTACTCCGACAGTGTTAACAACAGAGACACTCAAGAAGCTTTCAGAGGGAAGCAATGTGTACTTCTCCATCCATAGACACAGTATGGACTTCTTTTGGCATTATCTCTTTCTCTCCATCTCCCTTGGTTTGTTCCCTAGTTTTTGTTTTGTTTCTTCTTTTTTCTTTTTTGTCTTCCCTGCTTCACAGTCCTTATCCTTTCCTTTTTAATCGATCTGGCTTCTGCATTACTATTAACTCTGCATAGACAAAGGCCTTAACAAACCCAATTTGTTATATCAGCAGACACTCAAGTTTGCCCACCACAACTAACAATGCCTTGTTGTATTCATGCCTTTGATGTGGATGAAAAAAAGGGAAAAACAAATATTTGACTTAAACTCTGTCACTTCTGCTGTACAGACCTTGAGAGTTTCTATGGATTCACTTCTATTTATTTATTATTATTACTGTTCTTATTGTTTTGGGATGGCTTAAGCCTGTGTATGAAAAAAAGGAAAACTTGTGTTCTATCTGGGAAGCCCTTTAATTATGGGAGATTAAAACCAGAGAGAAAGAAGATTTATTATAAACCGCAATATGGGAGGAACAAAGACAGCCATTGGGATCAGCTGGCGTCAGTCCCTACTTAGGGAAAATCCCAGCGACTGTTAGCTGGGAGGAATGTATTCAGCACCTTCCCTTGAGGGCCTTTCTGAGGAGTAAAAAGACTGTTGAACTCTGTGGCATGGACTATTCATTTCCCATCACCAGAAACTCTAGAGTGCAGTAGAGAGAAAAGATAGCTTCCGGGAGACACCGGATGGCGCACCACACGCTCAGACCGTCTTGTCTTTGTAGGTCATGGTAATAGCACTGGTTTGTTTTTCCAAGTGTTATCCAACAATCCTTTGTCAAGTTCTGTTGAAAATAAGTGGATTCTTGTCCAGAGATCATTTCAGGGTTGGGTAGGAAAGCCAAGGACTTGGAAAAGATAGAACAAGATATACATGAGGAGGTAAGCTTTTCTTATATTGAACTTTTCAGAAAGCACTTCCCTCCAACCCTGACCCACCACCCACCTGTCCTTTTAACTGTGCAAGCAAAATTGTGCATGGTCTTCGTCGATTAATTCCTTGTGTGCAGAAACTACTGCTCCAGACGTCGTGCCCCTGATATGTAGAGCAGATTTATAAGAGGTATAATTCATATAATTAGAGGAAGCTAATGGAGTTCATTAGCTGAGTATAAATGTCTCTGGGCCATAGGGTGGTGATGGGTTTTAACAAATATGGACCCTGAAGCCTGGATGTCCTCATGCACGTGAACCCACTGTGAGATGGTGGGACTGTGGGAAGGGCAAAGTCAATCCCGGAGGGAAAGAACCCTCATCTCTGGGGACATCATCAGCATTGATGTTCAGTGTACACAGGCCAAGTCCTTGCTCTGGTCTCTGATTGGGAGAGTGGTTTCATTCCAAGTGTCCTCCATTGTCAGTCTGCTGTTTTATTTTCTTCACTCCATTAAAAGAAGTAAAATGAAAAATGAGGCATGGCACATCAATGAGAGGCTGTGCCTAGACCAAGCTTGGGAGGTGTGCTTCTGGGCACTGTCACAGGTTTTGTGAAATGAGGTTGTAAATTTAAATAGAAATTTACAGTTATTTGGGTGATCAGTTACACCAAGGAAGAAAAATATTTCTGTTCCTCAAGAAAACTTGCTACCCTCTGTGAGGGGACTTTTGTTAACCTGACATCTTTATAACACAAGCCAGATTGAAAGGAAGTGATTTTAATTCATCTTAAGTCATTTTATTTCATATTTGTTTCTGAAGGTGCAATTGCTCTGTTTTGGTTTCGCTTGTGCCCTTAATTACTGGAACCCCTTATTTTTCATGATAGGGTTTGAAAGGCAGTTCTCAACAAAAAAAGTGTCTATTAACAGAGAACACAAGGAAATCCATTAGCATCTGCAGTCAAGTGAAGGGGGTCGAACAAGACAAACCTTACAGTTCCTTCAAGATCTGCACTGGCCTGTGAGACCTGGGAGTTGTTTGTTCTCTTTGTCAGTGAAAAATAAAGCCCTCCAGAATACACATAATAATATAATGAAAGCCATATCTCCATGATATATACCTGCATGTATATATCCTATTAAGGACCCATGGTACTGTTAAAACACTGTGGTACCCTGTGACACAGTAAAAAGGGGCAGATTTGTACAAAACTTTTCTAGATTCCATCAGCAGTGACCTGAAAACCTACACAGGTATGTCGTTTTGCATGACTGGTCAGCTGTTCTGGAGAAGATGTGGCAAATTATTTGTTTTATTTTAACAGAGAGCAAAGAGGCAGTACTCTAAAGGATCAGATTCCAGAAGGGCTGTGCAGTTTTAGAGCAAGGATGTGTTTAAGGCCAATGAGAAGATGGGAGCATTCCATTCCATTCCAGTATTATCTTCCTCTGAAAAAAAAAAAAAGCAAAAAAATTAACAAAAACAAAAAGAAACACCTCTCCTTACCTTTTGACAAGTCCCTCAAGGTCTTGAAATGAAAGGTTCTATGCAAGTACAAAGCTTTATAGTTATTTACATTGCTGATTATTATTATTATTATTATTATTATTATTATTATTCTCTGTTGTCCCAAGAGTATGTACTGACTTCAGTGACGTCTTGCATTAAAAGAATACCAGATTGCTTTGAAAGTAGTGGACTGAACCACCAAGTAGCTTCGGATGTTCCCCTTCTCTCACAGTCTTCTAATTTTCAGAAAATGAGCAACCCCACTCTAAAAGGCGATGACCACAGAACATAGCTTGCCATCAAATTCATTAAAAACTACAATAGTAGTGGCAAACCTAATTCGCTAGCCCAAATTCTGACAATCACTTTTATTAATAAATTGTTTTGTAGTTTTCCAGACAGTTTTCACATGTGTTAGCAGATTATTCCCATGTTTTTATAGGTGAGGAAATTGAGACTCAGGGACATTAAATGGCATGCCAGAAATCTCCAGGCTAGCTTCTGGCACCACTGGGACTTAACCTAAATGTTCTGACTCTGATTCTGACTCTGAAATTCATGATTCAGTCCACTAGAGACTCCAGGCCAGGAAAGAAAGAATGCTAACAAAGTCATGAAACAGGATATGAAGTTAGAAGAACAAAATGAAACACATGAGATGACAAGCAGCTGAGATATCATGATATATAATCATGCTCATAGCTTCAGCTAAGTCCTTATACACTGAACCAATGTCATAATCAGGCTTCTGTAGACAATATTTTGAACTATGCTATAAAGGATTATATCAGAATTCATATTATACATATGTGTTCACATCAGTGCTACCTGTGGTATGTTTATGTATTTATATGTGTGTTATAAATACTTGATTTATACAGAGACAAACACGCATACATAGTGTGTTTGTCTGCTTATGTATAAATGTATAGGCACACAGTAATAGAGATAATTATAAGTAGGGTGCAGTATGAATACTTTGCTTAAAATCTGCTAAATGACCAAAACTCTTTAATGTCATATTGCTGTTAGTGCTTCCATTCTCCATGTGGATAGGACTACACCACACTTCTCAACTCTGTGCAGTACTGCATGGATGGAAGGCCAACTTAAGACAATGTGCTTCCCTAAACAGATGACTCAAAGCCATCCTGCTCCACTGAGTCCTTTCTCTGGCTCCTTGCAAAGCTAAGTGCAAACTGAACTAAATCTCCTTAAGTAAAGGTCCAGGAAAGGAAAACAGATTTTTTCATCTTTTTTGCATATTTGTATTATGCTTATCTTGTCCCACTATGACCCCTTTATACTTTTGGTCAGAGTTCAAGAATTCCAAAAGAGAGCAGGGATGCTGGGAGCCCAGTATTTCAATGGCCAATGAGGAGAAATCCAAGACCCCACAGCGAGGTGAGCGATGCTGAGGAGTTCGCACATCCAAATGGGAATGCGAGCAACAGCAGTGTCCAAGGCCGTCCTATGCAAAGAGCCATGACGAACGGGGCTCCTGGTCAGGAATAGACTTTTCTTTTTATCCTTTCCTTTTGCAAACTGGACCGTCTAACACGCCAATGGCATTAAGTTGTATATCTAATCAGATAAATGACTGCATACACCCACCCTCAATTCTCTTGCTCTTGCTCCTTTTATTTTTTTCCTTCCAATGGAGGACTTTTATTTCTAAGGTTGAGCTTCGGTTTGACCCTCCATCATTGTTACAGAGAGGGATGTCTGGTGAGCCAGCTCCTGAGATGGCTAAAAGAGCAGTTAAAGCAATTTCTTTCCCACACATCATAATGGAATGCAGAGACTCCAAGGTTGTGACAGCAAATGGTATTTTAAAAACTTAGAGGCGGGCGGGATTTGTAGTTAAATGGGACAGCGTATGAAGGGTATTTTCTTGTCTAGGCTGGATTGAATCACTGCTTCTCGAGTCAAAGGTTACTCAATATCTTTAGGTTTTGAATTTTTTCCCTTTCTCTTTTAACATTTATTTATTTATTTATTTATTTATTTATTTATTTATTTTGCTCCATTTATCACAAACATGAAGCAAAGCAAAAAAAACCCAAAAAAACAAAAAACCATTTATGTGTGTATATGTGTTGCAGGCAAAACACTGTGAATTTCACAACAGCAACCAAGCAACTATTTTGCCATCTGACTATACGTCTCAGGAGACGAAATGGGAAAACACGGGATGTCATTTTTTTAGTCTATGCATTCTAGGCCAGGTCCATGTGTGTTTTATTTCTTTGGTCTGTGCATTCATCAAAATGATCCTGAGTGAAGGTTGGCTGAACGCTGAACATACCGGAGCAAACATCGTAAAAGCTGCTAATAGTCACCTGTCTAAACTGGAAAATAAAAATTGGAGAACATAAAATGAAATGAAATGTAAAGGCCTACATCTTGCAGCTTGCATCTCTTACTATTGCTTTAAAAATGTATAAAACCGCTGGAAATGTTTTAAATGCAAGGTCTTTGAATTAAATGTGGATTTTAAATATGTAATCTCTTGACAAATGACCAAATTATGGTAAAATATTGCTCCCTGCCTTCATTGATCATTACTGGTCACTTACAAATCTGCCTAGAGATGTGGACACTCTGCATTTGCTTCTGTACATGAAGAGATGTTTGTATATATCTGGGCCATACACACACACACACACACACACACACTCTCTCTCTCTCTCTCTCTTTCTCTCTCTTTCTCTCTCTCTTCAATATCTCTCTGAAGATATATTGCCCCTTAAATTGTGACCTGGTATTTGGAACTCTTTATTTGCTTTATTTTCTTTTTAATGTGACGTCTCTGTGCTGATACTTCCTGGTTCTTGTTTTGCAATCTGTTTTGAGGCCCATCGCTTTACTAAGACCCACTGCATCTTGGCTGATTTCAAAGTGACACCAGAGTATCAGTGTTTATAAATAAAAAAAGTTTTGTTTGTAAATCATGTGACCAGCTTCTCTCAACCTGACATGGAAAGTCTCTTGTACTACAGTGTATTTAATAAAAATGATGTCTTACAATAAATAACACCCTCCAAAAGAGAGACTAGAAATGATATGGTTACTTTAAGAATGTCTAGAATTGTCAGAGGGCATGGTGTACCCTTTTACCTGTCTGTCTGTCTGTCTGTCTTTCTGTATTTTAGATATGGTCACTGTAGATACCTGCAGTGTTCATTAGATGAAGGTAATGAGAGTACATGGCCTTCAGTACAAGTTCCCTGAATGATTCCTTCATAGCCTGGCACGTAGAACATCACTGTCCAACAGAACTTTCTGCAATGATACAAATCGCCCCTCTACAGTGTTGCATATGGTAGCCACTGGCCACAGGTGGCTAGTTAGCACTTGAAATGTGGCCAATATGACTGAGGAACTGAATTTTAAATTTTGTTTCATTTCAGTCAGGTTAGATTTAAGTAGCTGCATGTGTGTCGGCATGGAGTGAGAAGATTGACTCACCACGAATTCTGAGAGTTCACACCTGAGAAACCTGCCAAGGGAAATGTTGGGTCTCATGGCAGGCTAGGGTTGGGAATTAGTGCTGACAATTAGAATGGCCCACAAGCAGAAGTAGCAAAATTGAAAATACCACAGTCTTTTTGCCTGTTAACCAGTGTTTTCAAAATCATAAAAGCCAAGGAGGACAAAATATGGGTCACTCGACAGGTGTCTTGTAGCCTGACTCTTCCTTGCCATCAGTGCAGCCCACCCACACTTCTATTGCTCAGTACTGCACAGTCACATTCCCAGCAGCTGGCCTCTTTCCCTCAACCTCGAGAGGCACAGGACAGCGCGGCAACATTCCTGGTATTGGCATCAGGGACATAAGATCTGGCGATGGACTGTCCCAAGAATCAAGCTCCTCAGGCGCTTTGCCTCATGAACCCCATACTCCCTCAATAGTACAGATATGTTTTCCTGAGTTAAAAAAAAAAAATATATATATATATATATATATATATATATATATATATATATATATGGTGAAGTTAAGCTTAGCAGGGCTTAGAAAATTTAAAGCTGTGCAAGGGGGGGTTGGGGGAACAACTTGTCCAAAAATCCAGATAAGATTATGTATCCCTGTGAGATCAAAGTGTCTATCCCATTCAAAGAAAGTGTGAAAGTATGGATTGAGGACAAAAGTCCAACCACTGAAGCCTTGGCCAGCCATAACCCAATCTGGACTATCAAAAATCCAAACGTTTATCAGATTACTTTTTCATATGCCCATCACTGGTACAGTTACAATGCTATGAGTTTAAATTCCAAATTACTGAGTTTTCTTGAGCCCTCAATGGTTTCTGGGGGGACTCATCTACCCTCCTTCTCAGATACACTCTCTTTGTTCACTCCTAAGGCTGCCTAGAGGCTAGGATGAGAATAACACTTCCGAAGTATTGGGATTAGGAACCTCATTAAAACTGGCATCCTTTCCTTCACAACAAACTGACTAAGCACACAAATGCTCACTGTAGGCAGGGTGTCATGTATGTGTGCTAGTGTCCTGTGGCTGCTGAGACAAATTACTACAAGGTCGGCAGCTTAAAACAACAGAATCCTATTTGTTCACAGTTCTGAAGGCCACAAGTCTGAACTGTGGTGTTCGCGAGGCCCGTGACCGTGAAAACTGAGCTGGCCGAGAATGCTGGAGTTGAAGTTTTACCACGTGGCTGTTAAATATTAGCCCTATCACTGAAGAGGAAGGGCCAGTACTTCCTTAGTCATGCAATTTATAAGCCTCTGAGCCTCAAGGTTAGAAATCTGGGTAGCAAGATACCCTTCTTCAGGAACCTAACTTCAGTCCTATGAGATTGCTATGTGCAATCCCAGAGAGTGATGGGCAATTTCCCTGAGAACACACATACCAGCTACTGATTCCATCACCAGGAGTCTTACTCCAAATCATGATATTCCAGCAGGGCTACTGTATGTACTCTCTACCCATTTGCTCTGGTGTTTACAATTTTTATTTATTAGAATTTTCTTGGCCATTTCCTAAAATCAGTATGTAAGTTTTATACAGGCAGAGATTTTAGTGTCTTTGGTTCCCTGTCTGGAATGACTCCTATCATGATGGTAATCAATCATTTTTGAATGAGTGACTGTATGACTGAATAGATGGATGGGTGTTAAGGAGCTGAAGAGGTCAAGAAACTAGGCAGGTACTTATAGTAGACTGATGCTTGGAAACAGGGGATGTAACCATAGGTTAATCATTTTAATCTTCTGAAGCTTTGGATTACCTATTTATAATCTACCTAATATGGGCTTTTTTTCTAGGCCCAGCTGAGTTAATTTGTACTTTTACACCGTAAATTATTAGTGTAAATGACTTCAAGTGTTTCCAAATGAGAGGAGATTTATTTTTCTTCCTAATTTCATTTGGGGACCCCAGACAAGCCTTCAGAAGAAGCAAGATTACCATGACTGAAAATAAGGATGGTTAGTTTTTTATTTTCAAATGGACAACTCGAGTTACTACAGCCATAAAAAGAATCCATATCTTCAGAAGTATTAAGAGTCCCTTGGAGAGGCCCTCCCTTTATGCTTGCTGGAAATTGGGCAATTATTCTGAATGAAAAAGCATAAAAATAATTTTGCGGCCTCTCAAGGGTGATGGTTATTTTGTTCAATTCGGTCTGACCAGGAAACTTTTCTAGAGTGAACTTTCAAAGAGCACTTGGCAAAGTTATCAATAACTTTTTAGTTCTAGGACAGAACTGTTTGGAGACACTAGTGGCCTTCCTGGCTTTGGGGTAAAGGCGGCTATGGCTAGAACGGCTCTCCAGAGACTCCAATGGCATCACAGACCCACGGGCTGGAAGGGCTGTAGAGGGCAGTCCTGTGTACATCCTTGCCAAGGGTCTAGCACCAGTGAGAGGGAGTTTATTTGAACACCTCCACCTTCTCCCCCACCCCAAACCCCCAGCCCCAGTCCATTTGCCTTTTATAAAGCTTCCTTCACAATCACTTCCTGGTGCTGAACCAACAAATGCCTCTCATGGGCTCAGATCTCCTGGGAGTGCACAGAATAACTCTTATTCATTATGACTTGGCACCCCTTTATGACTTCCTTGTGGTCTTCCTCCCACACCCATCCCTCTACAGAAAACTCTGAATGCTTGCCAAATACCCGGGAGAAAGGGCGAGGAGCCCCGCTCTGCCTGGGGCCGCTGGTGCCCAGGCTGTAACTCTTTGGCTGCTCTTTCACTGCATCAGCTCATTTTCCCACCTGTTCTTAGGACGCAACTCATTCTTATTAACACAAGGAGAAAGTAACTTTCTAAGGCATCATAAGTATTAAAAGTGAGGAGTATTTCTTCTTCTCCAGGAAAAGAAATTATCAGTGGTGTCGAGACAATTAATAGAGCTTCTCACAGCTCTTCTATTTGAGGTCCATCCAAAATCTCCCTGGGTGCTGTGAAAAACGAGGAGGAGGGAGTTTGAGTGTTCCACAGGGTAATAAGCTTTGCCATCTCTGATGAGAGATTTAAAAAAAAAAAAAAAAGGTGAAAGGCATTGCTTATTTGTCTGTTCAGCTAAGAGTGGGGGTGTTTGCTAACCTAAAGATAGCCTTAATTTTATTTGTTTTTCCTAAGGAACATCTGCTGGTACAATGATTAGGCACTGGCGTTCATTAACACAGGAAGTAAAGTGTCTGAGGTTTGTGTCACTGGGAGTATTTGAGAACAAAATAAGACAGACACTTGTGGGAGTGATTTTAAAGCATTTTCCACACTGTGCAAAGGTTCAGCCTAGGAGAATGTCTAGTACTCAGGAGGTGCAGTCACTGAGAATACAGTTATCTATAGTAGTCGGGAGTCATTCTCCCTGGAACCGTGGGACAAGAGGAAGATGGATGACATCGACCACGTGTCCGTGTCATGCAAATGAAGGTCTTACGAGGGCCTAGGGGTGGCAGTACCTCAGAAGATGTTTGCTGAATAAATTATTTTCTCAGGCATGCAGTGAAAAGAATCCAGAACATTCTGTGCACCTTTTCCATATTCTAAAGCCTCATTTACATTCATTATGACATTTTTTCTTACTAACATTCCTATGAGGGCTAGAGCACAGGCTCCCCCACCCTCATCTTACAGATAAGGGTCTGGTCATGGTCTCGTGAGTTAGGGACCAAGTTAGAACTAGAAGGCAAGTTTCCTAATTCTTGAGTTCTAATTCTTAGGACACAATAATCTAGTCTGTAACTTTAGAGAAAACCCCCAGACTCATAGTTCTCATTTATTTATAAGATCAGAGTATAGTGTCACTATAGCTTCAGTCCCTACCTCCTCCCACCCTCCTTTCTTGGTTTAAAAAAAAAAAAAAGCGATGCTATTAAAAATTAGAGTTTTGAACATGTCAAGTATTGTCTGAAAAGTGTGATAAAACATTTTAAAAATTTTAAATTCAGTTTGTGCATTTACATATCTACTTTTCAAGACTTCCAGCAATAAGAAATTGAATAGTCATTTGAAAAAAAAAATGCAAGAATCAATTGGATTTTCCCCATTAATTAAAGGAGAGAATTGAACAGCTCCATAGAGACATGATATGACATTGTTCGTTGGCTATGAGGAAGGTGGGAGTAGGTGTAACACTCTAACAAAGTTGGAGATTTGGAGCAGGCCTTGGGGATGCTCAACTTGTCAGGTTACAGATCAAGAAACTGAGGCACAGAAAGGATATGAGGAGTCATGTAGCTGTTACAGGCAGTGCTGACCTTTACCCTCAGGTTTCCTAACTTCCAGAGACTCGACAGCTGTGGGACTCAATGTTCTATTTCTTTGCTTGCCTGCAGTAAAAGAAAGCATTTTCATCACAGTGACCTCTGTGTATGTGTGTGTGTGTGTTTATGTGTGTGTACGCACAGGGTGTGTGTACATTTGGATGTGTGTCCACAGCATGACTTATTTCTTCCTTCATCTCCTTTCTCCACCAAACAGGCTTCAACAACTACAGTCAAGCACTATAAAGGATGTGCATATACATTTTAAGTATCTACAAAATAAATTTTGCTATGTCTCAATAGTAAGAATGAAAAAGCCAAACCACATTCTCTCTAAATATTAGTTATCTCTAATTTCCAGATTTTACTCAGGAGCTCAGTCCCCAGTAACAGGGCTAGAAAAACATCTGGCAAAACTGTGTAAACAGCTCCCCATTTATGTCCTACATGGGCCCCCACCTTTCAGTTTCAACCTTGGCTCTTGGAACCTGCTGCCCTTTTGGGACACAGTCCACCCTCCATCATCTTACCGACTGACTCTGTATCTCTCTCACGTCTTTTTGAAGAGATATTTTGGGAAGCAGCACACGCACATCCAGAGACCAATTACTCAATCTCCTAGCAAGTATGGAGATGATGGAAGTATAGCTCTTCGGTCTCCTAGCAACAGCGTGGGGGGAGGCTGGAAAGCGAGCTGGTTGCCCAGCACCACCCTGCGTAGAAGGCATTTGCGCATTTCGCTTTTGTTGTCTTTGACGGCCATTTCTAAAACCGGCTCTGTGTTCTTGGGGGATTTTAAACACTTAAATTATTCTTTTAAAAGATCTCTGCTGACATCCACAGGTCCTATAATTAACATCTCAAGCTTTCATGGGCCGGAAGTGTACTGTCTCCCCTAAAAATACAGAGCCCCAACTTGTTCTTCCTCTCTTGGTTTGTGGGAAATATGTCCAGTCCCCCACTTCCTCCATGCCCTCCCTCACTTTCCCACTTATTCACCCCAGATGTGGACATTCAAGCACACATTTCTTTTTTTCCAAGTTTTGAACTCTGTCCTCTAGAAAAATCAAAAGATTACACTCACCGGACGTCTTATTCAGCTTTCTTTTTAACCTAAAAAGGACTCTAGCTACAGCAGATTTCCACACCAGTTATCTCAACACCTCTATGCTCTTTGACTCTGCTCCACTCTCCCTCACAGAAAATGTGTCATTAACAAAGAAAATATTTAGTGAATTGATCAAATAAGGAAGGAAATTATGAACTAGCATGATAGCTGATCTCCTTGACTGGAAATATCCAGCATCCTAGGAGAGAAGGCTGTTGAGCGACAAAGCAGTTGTTTCTATTATTAATAGGAGAGGGATATTTGGGAAAGGAGAAATATGGATAGGTGGGATCAGAGAGATGTGGGATTTCCATTATCAGTAAAAGAAAACGGAAAGGATGAGAGAATTAAGGAGAGCTGGGTCTGTTCTAAATCCAAGACCCACATCTGTTATTTCTGACCCGGCAGCCCCTCCACTTTGGAAGCCCTCAGAGGGTCACAGCTTCTGGCTAAGGCTTGAGGATAAAAGAGGACCAATAGGAATGCCAAAGTCTGAAATAGTTTTGTGGGGGGATTGCCAAAGACCAGGAGGTGGGACACAGAGTGCTTTGTTGCAAGAGTACTGATTGAAAAAACAGGATGGGGCACTAAGCCTGCCCTTTGTACTAAGTTTACAACCACCTCTCAAATACTGAGTGTGGAAAATGATGGTTAAAATGAGGAGCTGGGACTCTTAGATAGTCTTCCAGACTTTATATCAGCCAAGTGAGAGGCTGTTTCTCTAATAGTTGGGTCCCCAAACTATGGCCCACAGGCCGCATTCATCCCCTGAGGCCATTTATCTGGCCCCCCGCCGCACTTCCAGAAGGGGCACCTCTTTCATTGGTGGTCAGTGAGTACTGGAGTACTGTATGTGGCAACGTTGCTCACGTACAGTACTACTTCCGGTGACACGGGACGCATGCATCACGGCTTCGGAAGCGCATCATATCACTTGTTACGGCTAGCAGTGACAAATAAGGAACCTAACATTGACCATCTCATTAGCTAAAAGCAGGCCCATAGTTCCCATTGAAATACTGGTCAGTTTGTTGATTTAAATTTACTTATTCTTTATTTTAAATACTGTATTTGTTCCTGTTTTGTTTTTTTACTTTAAAATAAGAATTGTGCAGTGTGCACAGAGATTTGTTCATAGTTTTTTTTATAGTCCAGCCCTCCAAGGGTCTGAGGGACAGTGAACTGGCCCCCTGTGTAAAAAGTTTGGGGATCCCTGCTCTAATAAATAGGAAAATATCTCCATTTTTTTCTCCTCTTCCAACCTTGCCCTCATTCACTCTTCCTTGTGTCAGGAAGTTTGCACAGATGATACAATTTCCATTGGCCTCCTGTTGAGCAGATAAAATATATTATGCTCACTTTGTTTAAGATGGCGCTGCCCACGAGAAGGCCGTCGCCCAGGTTATATTAATGTGTGGTGGGGGTGGGCTAAAGGCAGGCAGAATCCTTGTAGCCTGGGGTTTGGTTTTGAGATTGTCTTTCCCACTCTTTTTGATGTGGGGTGGTACAATCCTATCATGCCTCAGAAAGTGACTTTGTATTAGAGACTTCCCTATTTTGTATATTGGATCAAAGGTTGTGAAGCTACACTATAAAATGAGGGCAGAACGGGAGCTTGCTCTTGGTTCCTGAGATAATCATTAGAGGAGAGAGCAGAGCAGAGAGCAGAAAGAGGCCATGTGGCCAGAAGAAGCAGCCAAGATGGCGGAGTGTTGAGTGAGAAGAGAGTTTGTGTAGAGTTTATGCAGGGAGAAGGAAGGAGATGGGGAACAGAGGTGAATAAGTCTGGTGAGCTAGAAACCTTTCATTCTAGGAAACTCGGATAAGTCAGTAGCTTTGTGAGCACTGAATGAGTGGGTTTTGGAGCCCAGTGTGTGTTTTTACTTGCCCGCCGGGTGCAAGGTAAAATTAAATATAATGGCCATCAGTTATTGGCTCCGTTGTTTCTTTACCAACTGTCCGAATCCAATGGGAACCTGCATGTGAATGGCCACAATGGCGGCTCCTGGCCTTACACCTCCCCTCTGGGGGCCCATTGCTACCATACAGAGCCTTTGCCAGAACCTTCTTTTCTAGTCCTTCTGAACAAATTCCTGAGAGATCATGACCATCTTGTTTTTTAATGGAATTCAAGCTGGAACAATTTAGCTCTGAAATTACTAGAAACGGAGAAGACAGGCAATTCTCACACTGTCTCTGATTCCCAGGACAACTTCAATGGAGGGACACATAGCCACCCATAGGCACATGAGCTCCCCTGCACACCTGGGCCTGACTGACCAGCTAAATTAAGCCTAGGCTGAAAGGCTGGGGATTCTGAAAAGGGGAAGGAGAATGGGGAGGGAGATAAAGAAGTCGGGGCTGTGTTTATCAGTTACACCATAGAAAGTGAGAAATTAGGCAGACGTGACAAGCCTGCAGGGAAAGGAGTTTTGCTCTAGCAGGCTTCCTTCTGGTGCCCTCAGTTCCTACACACATGGGCTGTAGCAAGCCCACATAGCTTAGGTGCTGACTCCCTGCAAGAATGCTGGGATCTTCTAGTTCCACAGAGAAGGGTGAATCAGTCAGGACCCCTCTCTGTCCTTAGCACTAGCTTCAAGAGGAACATGAGGTTGGAGATCTCGGGCCCTCCAAAAGCAACTAAGTGTGTAGCTGGGAAACAGAATGCTGGCTCAGAGAAGCCCCACTGCTAGTGAAGGGCAGAGGCACGTCTCAGGACTGAGGACCAGGGACCAGTCCTCTAAGTCTACCCTGGCCTCTGAAGACCGAACAAGAGCTTGAGCTTTCCACCTAAAGCCGTGATCCTGACCCACAGGTCAAAATGGCAGAAGAGGCAGAGCTACACACTGACAAGGGAGCTAAGAAACTGAAAATAGACCTTTTCCCACCATTTTGCTCAGGACCAGTCAACGTTCAGTAAATCCCACAAGCTGCCTCTCAGATGTTCCCAAATTTATGGAGAAATACACTCAGGAGCAAAACACAATTCTCTAAACTGATATTTCTGAACTTGCTGAGGTTGATTTTTTTTTTTTTTTTTTTTTTTTTTTTTTTTATATTTCTGAAGCTGGAAACAGGGAGAGACAGTCAGACAGACTCCCGCATGCGCCCGACCGGGATCCACCCGGCACGCCCACCATGGGGCGACGCTCTGCCCACCAGGGGGCAATGCTCTGCCCATCCTGGGCGTCGCCATGTTGCGACCAGAGCCACTCTAGCGCCTGGGGCGGAGGCCACAGAGCCATCCCCAGCGCCCGGGCCATCTTTGCTCCAATGGAGCCTTGGCTGCGGGAGGGGAAGAGAGAGACAGAGAGGAAGGCGCGGCGGAGGGGTGGAGAAGCAAATGGGCGCTTCTCCTGTGTGCCCTGGCCGGGAATCGAACCCGGGTCCTCCGCACGCTAGGCCGACGCTCTACCGCTGAGCCAACCGGCCAGGGCCGAGGTTGATTTTTTATTTCATCACTTATCTGAAGTTCCATGTGTTCAAGTTCTGCTCTGACACAGGCCTTTGTCAGGAGCCCAGTTACCATGGCAATGTCTCCAAAATAGCACAAGTCCAAAACACATCAATAGATGGTACAATAAATAGAATAAGTACTACTTAAAATACATTATTCAGTTTCTACTGGGTAGTAATTTGTGCAGAGAGTTCAAAATAGCTACACCACCCTTCATTTAATTAAAGGAAAACAATTCTACAAATCGGAAATGCACAGTGTTTTTATCAAAGTGGAACTTGAGTGGCTGTATAATTAAGAGGCCAGAATCATGGTTGAATTTACCCAGGGAAACTTAATGCATTAAAGCTAGGGCCAGTCAAAGAATCACACTGAAGCACAATCTCTCTCAAAATCCAGCTTACAGTGTGGTTTGGTTCGAGGCACCAGCTAAATATGAACTAAGAATGGTATCTAGAACAATAACCATTTTTTGCAATAGTCAGGTGAGCATCCCTCTCTATTTCTCCACAGCCATTCTGGTTTACTCTTATTGTCCCATGATACGTGAGAGTGTCCTGCTTCTGATAAAAAAACTTACAGAATGTAGGAGGCTTGTGGGAGATTCCTTTGACCTATAGTTATGGTAGGTATCTCAATGAATAGTGTGTAGTTTGGGCTGTTTCTGGGCAAATGAGTACCTTGAGGTCTCCTGTCTCAGGTTCTATGAGTGACTCTCTGATCTTGGACAGAGTAAGGAGTCTGACCGAGAGGGGAATGCACTGCCTTTAGAATCAGACAGGCTTTGGTTCCAGAACCATCTTTGTATCTTACCCTGTGCAAGTCTCTAATCTTGGTTATAGTCGGCACCTAAAAGTAAGGGGTAACGCTCTCTACTTTAATTGGCTGGCTATGAAAATTGAATAATATATAGGTACAAGTGCCTAGGACAATGTCTAATTTATGGTTTGAAATTAATATTAGCATCCTTTTTGTTTGTCCTAACACAGCCGTAGCTAACATGGTAGACATCCCAGACATGGCCTCGGAAGTCAACTAGACCCAGAAGTGAAAGAACCCTGGGCAAGTTAGTTAACTTTCGTGGCTTCCGCCTCAACTTTTAAAGGTAGCTACTATTCAAAACATCTCACAAGATGTTGTGGAGTATAACAGTGATGACAAGTGTATGTCACCTTGGAATAGATCCTGACACGTGTCACAGGCTGGGAAACAGACGCTGGGATGAAGATCAGCATGTGAGTTGTTTATTAAAGAGTATCCTTGAAATCAATACTTGTTAGAGGAAAGAGAAGGAAGCAGGATTGGGAATGTGAAAGGGATCCAATCTAGTCAACTTGACAACTAACTCCAAGTGGCCATTTTGAGATGGTGCCGTATTGAGGACTCATTATGGGCTCCTGCAAACAGCAGGGTGGACACTCAGCAGTGGAGATAGCTGATCAGCCTTGGTAAGTTGGAATACATGCTGGAGGCCTATGTATGGCCTTCATTCCTGGCACTGTGGCTGTTTCACTCTGTGTCTTTACTGGAATGACAAATGACATGGCTGCTTGAGGTTAATGAACCAAAATATTTTGTCTATTTGTCAGTGTAGTGTCTCTTTCAGGGATGGATACTCTCTGAGGATGTTAACATGTGCCACTGACCCAATTTCAGCCTCTTAGCTTTTTAAATAAACTGTTATTGTAAAGCAGTGTTATATTTATAGAATAATTGTAAAGAGATCACAGAGAATTCCTGTACACCCCTTATCCAGTTTTCCTTATTACTGACATTGCACATTGACAGATTTGTCACAAACAATGAGCTGATAGTGACACACTACTATTAACTAAACCCCATCCTTTATTCAGATTTCCTCAGTTTTCCCCTAATGTCTTTTTCTGTCCCAGGACTCCATCCAGGACCCCACATGATATTTAGTTGTCATGTCTCTTTAGGCTTCTCTCGGTTATGACAGGTTTTTAGAAGTTCCCTGTTTTTGCTGATTTAGAGAGTTTTGAGGTCTGTTATTATATAGAATACTCCTTGATTGGGATTTGTCTGAGGTTTTTATCATGGAGTACTGTGCTTTTGGTAGGAAGACCATAGAGTTATGGGCCATTATCATGACATCATTTTTTTTTCAGAGACAGAGAGAGGGATAGATAGGGACAGACAGACAGGAAGGGAAAGAGATGAGAAGCATCAATCATTAGTTTTCCAATGCAAGACCTTAGTTGTTCATTGATTGCTTTCTCATATGTGCCTTGACCATGGGCCTTCAGCAGACTGAGTAAACCCTTGCTCAAGCTAGCGACCTTGGGTCCAAGCTGGTGAGCTTTGCTCAAACCAGATGAGCCCACGCATCAGCTGGCGACCTCAGGGTCTCAAACCTGGGTCCTCTGCATCCCAGTCCGATGCTCTATCCACTGCGCCACCGCCTGGTCAGGCTCATGACATCATTTAAAGAGTAAGTGTTATCAGTATGACTTTCCACCGCTGATGCTAACTAACTCTGCTCACCTGGCTTGAGATGATGTTTATCATGTTCTTCACCGTAAAGTTACCCTTCTTTTCCTTTTTGTTTTTCACCTTCTACCACCTTCAGGGTGGAGGAGTAACTACATAAATTATTCAAAATTTTTTGGCATGGGAGTTTTGTCTATTCTTTTTCACATACTAATTTATTCAATCATTTATTTATATCAGTATGGACTCATAGATGTTTATTTTATACTTTGGACAATAATTTGATACTACATTATTTATTTTGTTACTCAAATCATTTCAGTTCTGGCCATTTGGAACTCTCTTAGTTGGCATCTGGATCCCTTTGGCATGCCGCCATTGCTGTATTTTTTGTGTTTTGTTTGTTTTTTAACACTTTCGTACTTTCATTCATCAGAGATACTCCAGACTCTCTTGTATATTTCCTGCGCCATTTCTAGAATCAGCTACTTCTCCAAAGAGCTTGGATTCCTTTTTTTGGAGAATGTTATCAGAAATCAAGATCTGGGTGCTAGCTGTGCTTATTGCAATTAGGACGTCATTGTGCGTGGGTCCTTCCTCCTAGCTGACAGGTCAAGAAGATATGTGCACGTATACTAACCAGTGTTTGTTAGATATATTCATATATGTAAATATTTCTCTATATAATCATGGATATCTATATTGAACCAAATATAGTGATGTCTCCAGCTCAAATCTATTACCATGTAGAACATTCTCATCCCCTCCTCTTGCTTGTCTGTAACCTTCAACCCCACTCCAGCAGTGTGAAACTGGCTCCCCCTTTCTGCTGAATTGCTCAATCCAAATGTACAAGTACAGTGGTTTCAGAATGGTTGACTTATCCACTAATAGAAAAATAATATCCACTAGAGTACAGTGGTTATGTTCAGCTTTTTTTTTTTTTTGCCTTTAGCTTTACAGACTTCACTCATTTACAAAGTGACATAGGCCTACAACTTATTCCTCTAAATCAGGGGTAGTCAACCTTTTATACCTACTGCCCACTTTTGTATCTGTTAGTAGTAAAATTTTCTAACCGCCCACCGGTTCCACAGTAATGGTGATTTATAAAGTAGGGAAGTAACTTTACTTTATAAAATTTATAAAGCAGAGTTACAGCAAGTTAAAGCATATAGTAATAATTACTTACCAAGTACTTTATGTCAGACTTTTGCTAAGTTTGGCAGAATAAATCTTTATAAAACAACTTACTATAGTTAAATCTATCTTTTTTATTTATACTTTGGTTGCTCCGCTACCGCCCACCGTAAAAGCTGTAACGCCCACTAGTGGGCTGTAGGGACCAGGTTGACTACCACTGCTCTAAATCCACTCTTTATCCTGTGTGGTGATATTGCAGATAGACCATATGAACATTTCCTCTTTGCTGACTGGCACGATATAAAGCTTAGTTAGTAGTGTGCACTTAGAGGGACACTGGAGAGACGGAGAAAGAAGTAGGGGCTTCCCTTCCTGGTGCTCTTCCCTGCTTGCTCTTGTGACAGTGCAGCAGCCAGCAGCATCCAGGACAACCAGTGACACTTACTTTTTCACCTATATCTGCCAGCAGAGCTGGCTTCATGGGCAGGTAACCAGTGTAATCATATAGGGAACTTTCATAAGGGGCCACATGCTTGGTTTAATGTTCCGTTGAGACCATCTTGAAATTCTTAATTTTATTTTTGAACTTATACCTTGTAAGTGAAGTCCAACCCAGGTAGCAGTGAACACACACAAGGGCTCGGGTTCATGGGCACTGCAGGCAGTGAGCACACCAAGCATTTGACCTAAGTCCCTGGTGTACACAAGCATACCCAAGGCAGGTCAATGGCCTGTAGACACCAAGGAGTGATCTAGACGGGGACAACAACAGCAGCAGAAGCAACAATGGTGACACCCCTGGAAGAAAGGAGAGACACCTCATGAGCTCAGTGTTGAAAGGCCTGTTTTCCCTTCCAGCCCAGGAACCTTTCCTCGCAGCACCTGCACATTCACAGGGGTGGCCGAAGGGAGGCATACAGTTATGAGGACACAAAACACAGAATTTAGTTTTGCATTATTATTAATTACATAATTATCGTACTATTTTCCAGAGGAACAGCTGTAAACCTACCTTTGGCCCGCCCTGTATTAACGCTCTGGTCTCAGCACCAAGGTAAGAGCTGCCCGTGCTCAGCCAGCAGACATCTCAGTATACTGTTACAAAATGTAAGTGTGATATTGTGATTTATAACAAGAAATATAGATTTGGTCTTCATCTTCATTTCTGGTACAGATTTCCTAAAACCCCTGGAAGTTTGTGAGCCCTGAGAGCTACACAGATGCCTTCTGTTAATGAGGTGACTTTTGGAAAGGGTGGGGGGCTCATTGCCAAAACAAGCAACCATGTGATTAAAAGTTTGGGACTTTCAGTCCCAACCCCTGACGTTTATCAGGGGGAGAGGGTCTGGTGTTGATTCAGTCTCCAATCACTAATGGTTTGATCGCTCATGCCTATGTAATGATGTCTCCATAAAAATGGAGTTCGGAGCATTTCCAAGTTGATGAGCACGTAGAGATTTGGGAGACTGGTGAGTGGTGCATTTGGAAAGGGCATGGAAGCGCCATACCTTGACCTACCCATCCCTTCTATTGTTACTGACGTACTTCTTTTTATAATAAACAGGTGATCTAGTCATTAGAATGTTTGTCTGAGTTTTCTGAGTTGCTCTAGCAAATTAATCAAACCCAAGAAGGGGGTTATTAGAACCTTTAACCTATAGCCTGTCAGTCAGAAGTATAGGTGACAACTTCAACTTGAAATTGGCATTTGAAATGGGGGGGGTGAGAAAGGGGTAGAGGGAGGGAGTAATCTTGTAAGACTGAGCTTTAAACTGTGGAATCTGGTGCTCTCACCCAGTAGATAGTGTCAGAACTGAGTTGAATTGTAGGACTCCGAGTTGCTGTCCCAGAATTGTTTGGATGTGTAGGGAGATCATCCCTACCCTACACCATACACACACACACACACACACACACACACACACACACACACACACATCACAAATATTATAATTGGGTCTGAAACTTCTTAGAAAGCATATATATGGATATTGCAATGAAACATATCAAGGAGTTTCTAAAATTCTTCAAATAGTTTAAAATCTCTGGTTTTGAAACTTGATGTGTATAAAATATAATCAAATTTTAAATGCTATAGAAATGTTTATCTGGAACCTATGTACTCTTATTGATAAATGCCACCATGTTAAAGTTAATTTTCTAAGTAAAAATTTTAATATTAAAAAAAAGAAACTTGCTGCAAAAATAGAAGGTAAAGATCCAAAGGTTTAAAACAGAAATTACATTTTAAAATTGTTGCATCCAATAAAAAAATAATAATACTTTCATACAAACTTCCCAATGAAACAATTACTAAGAAGAAAAGCAGTTTTAAAATTAATATTTTCTTGTCATTGAAGACACAGAAATAGACCTACATAACAGAAATTTTGAATTATATACAAATCATGAAGTCACTTTTGTTTTTTGTACATACTACAAGTTACAGGAAATGTCAGAGGAAGCATTAAAACATCTTCTTATAAATTTATGTGCAAAATTAAACTCAGGCTTACACAAAAATGATTTGTATAAAGAGTTAAATCTGTTTAGAAGAAGATTTAGAATCATGCTCTAGATATATTAAAATCTTACTTTGAAATAATTTATCAGAAATTTATCCTGGTGCTATCACAGCCTACAGCTACTCTTCACGGCCCCAGGAATGGTCATATCCAAAGAATGCACCTTTTCAATATTAAAAATTATTTTTGATCTTACATTTACCAAGAGTGACTGACATTGCATTCAATTATATCATTGAAAATAAAGTTGATAAGTTCTGGTGAATTTGTTGAAAAGGGAGCCAGAAAAATCACGTGTCAATCAAGTTATCACATGAATAGTCTTATTATTTATTGTATTATATAAAATTATGACACCCCAAACATTAATAAACTCTACATGGCCTTTCTTCCCAGCACTTTACCTTTAATACCACAGGGTCTCTGAGGCCTCATGGCCCAAATGGCAGGGCTGTTTGCATTGCTCTGTAGACTCGCTACAAAGCCCTTTCCTGTATGAATACTTGAAGCTGGCAGCCCTTCAGATCATCCACTGGAGATAGACCCTAGGATAGCCCCATTTTTATTCTCCGTATAATCTCTTCCCCTCAAGTGTGGGCAGGACCTGTGATTTACTTTAATCCAATAGATTATGGCATATGTGATGGGGTGTCACTTCTTATTACCCATGCTTAATATTTTATTTTTGTATTTTTCTGAAGTGAGAAGCAGGGAGGCAGAGAGACAGATTCCCACATGCGCCCGACTGAGATCTACCGGCATGCCCACCAGGGGGCGATGCTCTGCCCCACTGCAACCAGAGCCATTCTAGCACCTAAGGCAGAGGTCATGGAGCCATCCTCAACACCCAGGCCAACTTTGCTCCAATGGAGCCTTGGCTGTGGGAGGGGAAGAGACAGAGGAAGAAGAGGGGGGAAAGCGGAGAAGCAGGTGGGCACTTCTCCTGTTTGCCCTGACTAGGAATCGAACCTGGGACTTCCACATGCTAGGCTGATGCTCTACCACTGAGCCAACCAGCCAGGGCCCATCCTTAATATTTTTAATGATACAAATTGAACAGTATCCTTGTTAGCCACCCATCT
Source organism: Saccopteryx bilineata (assembly GCF_036850765.1). Lineage (NCBI taxonomy): Eukaryota > Metazoa > Chordata > Mammalia > Chiroptera > Emballonuridae > Saccopteryx > Saccopteryx bilineata. Next base: position 43,089,138 of record NC_089491.1, on the reverse strand, counting down.
GTTCTGCCCCAGGAGCATGCTGTATTCCATTAACCATCCCCATAACTCTCTACAGGTAAGGCTCTGCTGTCCTTCCAACCTTGTCACTCAATATTATAATTCTGTTTCTTTGGCTTCTGATGGTTAAACATGGCTACTGGACCTCTATTGTTTTAGGGTCTTATTCTCCCCATTGCTATCAATGAGCCTAACTCTGGAACAGATCTGTCTTACTATCTACTCTGGCCCAAGGAAGAACTATCACTGGTGCTGGTGCCCTCTTTCCAGTGTATAAATTGGGGATTCATCCTTCTCTGTAGTCAGGCTACTCTGGAGAATAAGTCCTTTAACCAGTTCTCAGATCTCTGTGTCCTTTCTGTTTTTTAAGGTTTTTATTTATTTATTTTAGAGAAAAAAGAGAGAGAAGAGGGGAGGAGGAGAAAGCATCAACTCTCATATGTGCCTTAACCAGGCAAGTGCAGGGTTTTGAACCGGCAACCGCAGCATTCCAGGCTGAAACTTCATCCACTGTGCCACCCCAGGCCAGGCCTCTGTATCCTTTCAATGAGGACATGAGAAACCTTTTAGCAAATGCCAGAGAGATCCTACGGACATCACACTGAACTTTGCATTGGAAATTGCTGCTTTCAGCTTTTTCTTAACTTTCCTTAGAGCTTTAACTTAGCAATAGCCACTAAATTATATTGTCTTATAATATTTTCTCAAAATTTCTCAAAGGCTTGACCAGATAACGCTATCCAAGTTCATCATCAGTGAAGGTTTCAACAATATAACGGCCATCTGTGCGATGGGCTATGTGAATTTCTCCTACCACTAGGGATGGACCTTTATTTCTAGTAAGGACAATGATACAGTTTCAAAAACCTATCTTATCACTTTCCTAGGCCATTCTTAGTATCAACTGCTATAAAGATTAACACAAAATACATTTATTAGAATAGGTTCTTTAGGCCAACATCTGGGGAAGAGAGAGTGAAGAAAAAATCAATATTTTTTCTTTTCAGAGATAAAAGTCAAGCTACCTGCAGGCCCAGCAGTAGCACTGGCCAAACCACTAGGGTTTCTGAAGCCAGAAGACCCAGCAGACTTGGTCTGAGACAGCCAGGCTTTTTTATATTGCCATAGAGATCAGACGTGGATGTGGGACACCACAGGAAGGGGCATGACTTTGGGCACAGGACTCTCTTTAGGGGAAGAAGATCTGAAATTACTACCAGACGAAAGTTATTGCTGAAAGCATCCCTAACTGCTAGGGCAAAAATTCTTTCACTAAATGGGCACTTAGGCAACATATCACAGTATCTATCACAGTCATTAATGAATCTAATTTCTGTCTTACTTCCTGTATGTGTAAAAGTCAGATATAGTATGAGAAATAGGCACAGCTCCTACTTGACATCCTAAAACATGTGGGAAAACATTCTGGACATCTGGAAGAACAGACTATTATCCTGAAAAACTGTATAACCCTCGGTCAGCCTCATGTACAGGTAAATTAGGTAGTCTTTTCTATGTTTTGAGTGGCACAGAGAAGATTTATGTCTTAAAATCTCTGTTTGACTTTAAAATCTCAACTACAGTCTTCATTTCTTCCCATTGCCCTCTCTTCCTATATTCTAAAAAAAATCTGAGTAGTTACAAAACTTTATGCATCCAGTAATTGAAGGTAAGAAGCTCGTACCCAAATTTCATATGCTAAAGGCCACTTCCCTCTGGAAAAGAAGACTAAAAGCTAAGGTTAACAACTAGCTCAACATTCTGAATATCTGCCTTCTCAGCATCCTCAAGGATGATCCAAAGAGCTAAGATGATTAAGGTGTCCCCCAACCCCAGGTAGAGGGCAGATGGTGACCAGAGCTTGGGATTTGTTCCTGTGAGCCAGATGATGGCACACAGAGTGTAGCTCTGAGGTGTGCCCCCTGCATGCATATGCACATCAGGACTTGCTGTGGCACCAGCTAATCAGACCTTCCCTTACCTGAAAGCCTATAAGTAAGGTGTCTTTGTAGATGTTTGTCACGGTTAGAGGAGATGGAGAGATGTTGGGAAGTGGTGGTTTACTCTAGCTCTCCTCTGCTGCAAAAATTTACCTTAGTTCTCATAAATTAGTGTTTGGTTTTGCATGCCCTGCTCTAATTTGATAAAAATTTCTGTTTTATTTTATTTCTTTTAGGTGAGAGAAAGGGAAAGAGTGAGGCATTCTCCCACATGCACCCCATCTGGGGCCTGATGCTTGTGTACTGAGCTATTTTTACCACCTGAGGCTGATGCGCTCCAAAGGAGCTATCCTCAGTGCCAGGGCCATACTCAAACCAATCGAGCCACTGGCTACAAGAGGGCAAGAGGGAGAAAAGGGGGGAAAGGGAGAGAAGCAGACGGTCGCTTCTTCTGTGTGCCCTGACCAGGAACTGAACTTGAGAAGTTCATACGCTAAGCTGATTGATGCTTTATCCACTGAGCCACTGGCCAGGGTCAAATATTGTATTTCCCCATGTAGAAGATGGCCCCATGTATAAGATGTACCTTAATTTTGGGGCCCAAATTTGAAAAAAAATGTATTAAATAAAGTTATTAAACTCAAGTTTTATTCATCATAAAATTCATACAACTCCTCATCACTGTCAAAACTCCCATCCATTAGGTTGTCTTCATCTGTGTCTGATGACAAATCACTGTCTTCAACAACGAGCACAAAAACAAGCACGAAAAAGCAGGAAATGCAAGTAAGAACATCTACAAACACTGTATAAGACGCACCCAGCTTTTAGACCCCAAATTTTTCGGAAAAGTGTGCGTCTTATACATGAGGAAATACGGTATTTTCTTTTCATGAACCGGTTAGGTCTCCATGATGGGAGGTTGAGAGGGGGAAGGAATTGAGATTTAGAAACCTGGCAGCTCTGTGTTTTGAGATCCAGTTATATGTCTAAAATTCTTTGACTTAGGGTAGCTCTTCGGCCTCTGAGAGGCAAAACCTGATTTTAAAGGGAGAGTGCTTCTTAAGAATTTGATTCTGCCCTGGCCGGTTGGCTCAGCGGTAGAGCGTCGGCCTAGCGTGCAGAGGACCTGGGTCGATTCCCGACCAGGGCACACAGGAGAAGCACCCATTTGCTTCTCCACCCCTCCGCCCGCTTTCCTCTCTCTCTTCCCCTCCCGCAGCCAAGGCTCCATTGGAGCAAAGATGGCCCGGGCGCTGGGGATGGCTCTGTGGCCTCCGCCCCAGGCGCTAGAGTGGCTCTGGTTGCAACATGATGACGCCCAGGATGGGCAGAGCATCGCCCCCTGGTGGGCAGAGTGTCGCCCCTGGTGGGTGTGCCGGGTGGATCCCGGTCAGGTGCATGCGGGAGTCTGTCTGACTGTCTCTCCCTGTTTCCAGCTTCAGAAAAATGAAAAAAAAAAGGAAAAAGAATTTGATTCCATCTTTTCCATTTCCCCCAGGGTGGGGATATATGCAAACTGCCTGTCACCAGGAGTAGTCAGGACTAAGAGGAAGGACTGCAGCACAGTTGGTGAAACACAGGTGGGCTACGAAGAGAGTGAGGTATGATAAAGCTATATTCTCTTTTCCCATTTCCCTCTTTTATGAATTTTAACACAAACTTTCCACAGGATTCCTATTCCTGTGGCTAGCTCTTTACTTGTTATTCCAGCTTACTCATAGATCTGGTAAATGAATATAGTAAATGACTGCTGAAGGTTGACCAGATGGCTTGATGACTTCATTTACTCTCTCTTTGGGAAAATAATTGAAAGAAATCACAGTTACTCATTTTCCTGCAGGAGGCAGGGGTATGCAATGATCGCTTCTAAAAAATGAAAAGATAAACATTCCTGTGTGTGCCTGGGAGCTCTGGGACACCAGAGCCACTTGTCCTGCCCCCCATTTCACTCCACAGCATGAGGTATTAATTGTACACCTTGCTGAGGGAAAAGGGCACATTGTATATTCCCAATATCAAGCTCTTTCTTTTAGGATTAGAATATGAAGTTGACACTGAAAAAATACTTTCAAGATGTTATAGAAAAAAAAACCGCATACTCAAAACTCAAGACTCCAGCTCTTTAAAACTTTAATATTATTCAGCACTTGTACAGTTTTATATCTTCGTGGGGTGGGAGTATCTATTGTTTCTCAGAGACCATAACTCAGACATCCATACTCAAATATAAGTTCTCCTGAAAGATACAGAAAGAAAGCAAGGGAGAAGACATGAGTTTCAAAATACTCCCAGATCTGAGAGCTTTACAGAAAAATTTCCTCCTTGGGGATTTCCAGGCTTCTCAATCTGAAAAGCAGGCAGGCACACTGCTTTGCATTCTCCACTCACACAGACTGGCTTTTTCTACCTGTGCAGAGGCATTCAGACAACCAGGGGGAGGACCAAACAGGAGACGGATGGGACATTAGTAGTCACGCCTAGTTTCTGAGCCACTCCCAATTCTTAGTTACGCACTCTTTCTGTACCTTGGTTCGGCAATATTTACTTTAAATGGCTATTCGATAATTAAATGAGAATAATAGGCAATGAATGCCCTGGAATGAGGAGACATTTAATAAATGTGTGTGTGGTTAACACCACAAGGGCAGAATTATCTTGATCACCAGCACATACCAGTACCAGATACATAATAGATGCTCAAGAATATTTGCAGATAAATGAATCATCAAATTAATTTTTTCCATGTCCCATCACTGTTACCCGATAAACTAGACAAAATGTTTCACCTCTAATGAAGGGTTACATTGCCTTATCAGGAGAAGCCACATCAGAGCCTTATGTCCCAGATTCGTAAACTCTTAGACCCTGCTGGTGGGACTATTCATTGACGCAACCATTTCAGAGAACAATTCAGAAAAATAGTCTACTAAAGTTGAATATGCATGTACCTCCAGACCAGCAATTCCATTCCTAGTTCTATGTACCCCTAAGAATATACCTTTGTAGACACGTATTTGTTACCAAAGTACTGGTATCAGTAATAGCAAACAGTGGAAAACAACCTGAATACTGAGCTTCCCTGAACTACCCTCAGCATCTCGGCATCAAGCCACTATGGCTTTCAACTGTGTTTGTGAGCATCTGTGCTTTATTTTGATTTGTTTTGTGTATCCATTAACAAGGTAAGTTCAAAGTATCAGAAGAACCTAAGAGAGCTCATAACGGTGCTAACACTTAGTGTAAAATTGTTCATAATTAAGTGTTTAGATTGTGGTGAATGAAATAATAATGTTGTGTGTGTGTTGACGTTGCTTATGTCAATTATTCGTACTATTTTTACACAGAGAGAAAGAACCTTGCAAGCTGCAGAAGTTACTAGTGGTTCTGATAGTAGCAGAGTGGTCATTTTTAGTCATTACTCAGTAAAGGATAAAATGGGAAGCATGTTCCTAAGTGGATTGATGGGTATAGAAAGCATGGTGTTCCATTATCATATACTTTAGGAGAATTCAGTCAGTCTTTTTAATAAGTGAAACTATATTTTACATGCATTATTTCTACTTTATACAAGCTATATAATTATCATTCTTGCCTCTACTACATGTTAGTGTTACTTTAGATTTATGTGTTATTTGGTATGATTTGGTAGCTTATTTTTGAGTTCTGGTACCACTCAAAATTTTTTTTATCTAAATTAATGACAATTTCTCTTTGCTTAATGCCATTTTGGTTTACAAGAAATTTCAGAGGAACACTCTACTTTCAGATAGTGGATGAAACCCATATTGCTTAGAGGTATAAACATACACATATAGTTAAAGTATAAAGAAAATGCAAGGAATAATAAATACTATATTCAGAATAGCCATTCCCTCTGAGATGGGGGAAGGGAATTGAAATCAGAGAAGTAATGAAGAGGAATTTGACAAAGAGGGGTTTTGGTGATTTTTGGTGTTTTAGAAAGGTGATGGGCACAAAGGCATATTCCTTCCATATGTCCTTAAAAATGAGACTGCATGCTTAAAAAGAATTCTACCATGTAAGAGCCAGAAGAATCCTATGGCATGAGATTCACTTATCCATTCTAAAGATAAGAAAACTTAGGCTCGGAGAGGTGAAGTAATTTACCTAAGGGTACATATCAGATGGTGATGGAACTGAGACTGGTATCCAGATTTTCTAGGGCCCGTGCCAAAAGTTTTACATGGCTTTTTAAACATTGCATTTGGTCCGGTTCCTTCTTTCTTCTTGTTGGAAGGAAACTGAACACACGTGTGAGCAGGACTGCACATGCCTCACAGGAGAGCCACTCAGAGAAAGTTCAGGGCAGGGCTCCTGAGTCCGAGCAGGCCTGGTGTTCTTTAAGAGCTGTTCAAGCAGTTTCTCAAAGGCTTTTGTTCTTCTGCTTCACAAAGGTCATGGGACTTCAGGGTCATCTGGGCTTGTTCACATGTTCACTCACAGTCCCCAGAAAACGAAGACGAAAGGTGGCATATCTGGCTTTCATTAGCAAGACATTCAGACTTGTTGGGAATTTTTAAGGTTGATGTCCTTGGAGCTCTCCAGATTAGAGAACAGGGGTAAAGATTTAAGATTCAGCAGCACTGTGGCAACAAGTTTATACATAGACAAATGAAGCCTCCATGTGCGTTATTTCATGCATACGAAATGAGACCCAAATCGCACCCTAAATGAAGGTAATGTCAGTGTCGCTCTACATATCTGACATCACCATGTACACTGCACAGTGAATTTCTAATCTTTACTTTTAATTTCTCCTCTCGTTCAGTTTCAAATCTGGGAAGTTCAGTTTGCCATTTTACTAATGATAAATCCATAGAAGTATTAGTATCTGTTCATCTTTTCTACATTTGGACTCTTTTCTGTTTTGTTTTGTTTTGTTTTAATCCAAAGTTTGTAATGCACATTTTTCTGTGCTATGCATACCATAGAGACACAGAGTGAATTGGCTTCTTGGTTGGGGATTTTCCTATAGAATCAATCCTCTCTTCTACCTTAGGGACTTCCGCAACCCCCTTCCCTATCCATGAGTCATGTAGCTGTTGCTTGGGGGCAGCGACCTGTCCCTGCCCTTCAGAACAGGACACCATCTTCCAGCCAGCTCCACACCCCTATTACCACCCCAACCACAGTGAGCATTCAGCCCAAGGCCATGGAATAGCTGACTTCATCTTCCCTTATCTCTTCTCACACTCTTTTTTATTTAAACAAAAAAAATCCCTACATTGTTTGGACTTGGTCTTTCTGTATCTCTTTCTATTTCTTCCTTTAATAAACGGTCCTAAGTGGATCAGTGCCCATATTGGAGTTCCTTGAGAAAACTTCTCTAGAAGAGATTCATTTCTATGAGAATTCTGCTCAAAAAAATTTCACGAGTGGAATGCAATTATTGGGTTTATACTTATTAATTGACAAACATTCCTACCAGCCTGCAAAAAATGTTACATGCCCTTGAGGGCCACCACAGACCTGTATCTGATGAAGTTGTAGGTGGAGGAATGCCCAACATTGTTTTTCAACCTCAGCTAAAGTTTATACCTCCCCATTCTCTTGTTTTTTGTTACTTTTTAGCTGTGGCTTCATGGCGGCTGTACCATGTTTCTATGCCAACGTACGTTTATGGGTCTTGTTTTCCTTTACCATTTTGTACAAACTGTTGAGGAGAAGAGTGTGTGTGGCGACTGAGAGAATGAGTTAGAATCTTGAATAGCAAAGAGTGAGGCCTATGGGCTCCATAGGCAGGAGAACAGAAAGGGGAAGGCTGGGCCTCTGATGCTATGGGTGGAATTCATGGCTTGATAACATCCAAGTCCTTGCAAGAGAGAGAACAAGCTGAATGAAAAACATAGGTCTCTTCTCTGGGCCCTTGCCACATACACAAAACTGGCCCCAGTGGCAGATCAAGGCTAGACTGACCCAGAGCAAAGCCGAGATGGAGGGCTAGAGGCCATTTGGATGGTGCTTCATGTCCACAGGGGTCTCAAATGAAGATACAGAGCCTCCAAGAAGCAGGAAAAGAAACAAAAGGAGATGCTCACAATACAACACTGATTTGTAAGTCTTATTCCTAGACTTCATTTCTCTTTTCATGATAAATTAATATTTTTGGTAAATTCTAAAATATTTTTGTGAATAGCATTATTGCATTGTTATCACACTTCTATTGAAACATGTAAAACAGACTTTAGTTTTTACAACCATGTTTTATTATTTATTTTTAAAGATACCTTGAAAATATGTAGTTTACATGTTTTAAACACACTTAAATTTTACTGAAATGTATCTATATTTTAAACATATGTCTTGGCAAATGCCTTGCTTTCTTTCTAGATGGAAATATCACCAAAGGTGCAGAAAACAGAGGTAAAAAGTAGATTGATATCTTTGAGTTCTTCATTTTTGCTCTGAACTTCCCTTAAGAGAGGTTGAAACATGATTGCAGAACTCACAAAAACAAGGCAGCAGAATGATTATTTGCCTTCTAAGCATAATAACATTTACTTCTTTTTTGATCAAAGGAGTAACTTCACCAAAAAAGAATTTGCAACACAAGTCCCAGAAGTTGTTCTTGGCCCTGCTTACAGCAGACACAGAGCTGGAGGAAAATGGTCCATCACAAATAAGAAAGACACAAGCCCTGGCCAGGTGGCTCAGCTGGCGGTGATCCCTGCAGAGGGCACACACAAGAATCAACCAATAAATGCATAAAGAAGTGGATCAACCAATTGATGTTTCTCTCTCTCTCTCTCTCTCTCTCTCTCTCCCTTCCTTTTTCTCTCTCTAAAATCAATAAATAAAAATTAAAAAAAAAGAGATTATAAAAAAATAAAACACCAAGGACCAAACAGACATTAGGAGAGAAAGAGAAAAAATAAAAGAAACATTGTATTTCCTTTGTAAATATATAGTTGGGGTTTGAACCTCATGTTTGGAGTGTAGCTGGTGACAAATTCTTTTCTTGTTGGTGCAAGTTGGTACCAAGAAGTTCTACACAGAAGAAAAACCAAATACATTCGCAGATAACACACTAACCAGAGAATCTCCACCTCACCAAGGGCCATATAGGCCTGCAAGCTAATTGGTGAATTCAAAAGATCAGGCCTTGTTTGAAGAGTCCTTCATATCCTTGGAGAATGGTGGGTTGTGACAGACACAAAACAATTTCTACCCAAATCCTGTATCCTGCGTTGTGGGAGCCCACCTGGGGCTAACTTCCTGTCACTTCCTCGGGTGAATCCCTCCTGCCACTCTATGCCTGCCCACCCTGCTCTCCTAGGTCCTTAAGTGATCTCCATTTCAGTGCTCAGAGCTCCAAGCTGGTGAAGGGCAATTGGCATCTTGTGTAATGTTTTTTTGGAGGAGAGCTCCCTATTGAATCAGACCAATAATGAAATAACTAATATTTTTTCTAGTACTGTTCCCAACTCAAATTCCTGACAAATACTTCTAGAAGGTTCCCATGCAGTGTCACATATACCCCATGAAACAGTTCCTATGGCTGCAGGTTAGCATGCAGACACCTCCTGTCCCTAGATGTCCCATATGCTGCTAATACACCGGTGACGATACTGATGCTAAGAGTACTCACTTCTGAGTCACTTTTCCTGACAGCACAGCTGCAAATTTCTAAAGGCTGTTCTTGGTGGCCCTTTGTCATAAGCCATTCCAACCATGTGTGTTTACCGGTTCAAAACCCCTGTCCTTTTTCTTTTTATTATGGAAGCTGCTGGGTCAGTGTTGCTGGGTTTAAAATACTAAGATCATAATCAGATTCTGATAAAATGGCTTAGTCTGGGCCTACCTTCCACTGCGTATTCCTCCAGTTCAGCTGCAGACTATGCAGAATGCCTGGATTGTATTGTAATCACTCCGGCACCCCAGCCCATGCTTCAAATTTGTATGCCTCAAAACCCTTCCCAGAAGACTCCTTGGGGCCTCTTGCAAATAGACCCCAGCTTCTTCAAAGACCTCAATACTGCCCTCACCCCATTACCCCTTGTAACTCCTGCACCAAGCGATGGACATTCCAACAGGATCCAAGCTATGGGCGTGCCCCATACACCCAGTAGAGATCTGATAAATGTTTGCAAAAGAAATTAATGACTTGCATTAAACCTGGACAGTCCTGGCAATGTGTCTCTTATTGTTGATCCAAGAGATATGTCTTCAGCCCCACTCTGAGGACAGGATGTGAGATAGGTAAGGCCATAGGACTTGATCTGAGGGTTTCTTTCTTGAGTTTGCATCTACTGGAAGACTTTTTTTTTTTTCTGAAGTTAGAAGTGGGGAGGCAGTCAGACAGACTCCTCCATGTGCCCAACCAGGATCCACCCAGCATATCCACCAGGGGGTGATGCTCTGCCCATCTGGGGCATTGCTCCATTGTGGCCAGAGCCATTCTAGCACCTGAGGCAAAGACCATGGAGCCATCCTTAGCACCTGGGCCAACTTTGCTCCAATGGAGCCTTGGCTGTGGGAGGGAAAGAGAGAGATAGAGAGGAAGGAGAGGGGAAAGGGTGGAGAAACAGATGGGCGCCTCTCCTGTGTGCCCTGACTGGAAATTGAACCCGAGACTTCCACACACTGGCCAATGCTCTACTGCTGAGCCAACCAGCCAGGGCCTGGAAGACTTCTTGATAGGTCACCATGGCCACCGTTCATGCCAGAGAGTAGTTCTCAGTTTCCACTATTCAAGAGGATCATCCGAATTCTATTTCAAGACAGTCAATGTCAATTAGTCTAGGGTGCAGCAGAGACATTAGGGCTTTTATTCTGTTCCTCATTTCCTCATGTACCTAAGGGTTCCAAGTTCAACTTCAGAGCAGACACATAAACGTACAGACATGTAAAACTCTGAAGAGCAGTCAAACAGTTTATCATTTTTACTCTTATAACAGTTTTCTAACTTATCAAGATTTTGATTTTGAAAGTGACAATGTTTGTTGAAGCCATTCAAACACTAAAGATGTACATAACAATAAGGTATAAATAACCTACATTAAGCCTACCCCACACCTCTCCAGCCCAGGAAAAAAGATTAATAATGTCGTGTTTATTCCCAGGGCTTTCTCTGTACATGAAAATTATACACCCGTATATACAAAGTTGTTGGCTAATTACCTTGGAAAGATGTCTTTCTTTTTTGCATTGCTTTGAACATACCAATCTTTTTTTTTTTTTCAGTTAAGAGACATACCTTTGCCTTGAGGAGAATTATGTTTCCTGCAAGAGGAACTATCAATATAATACCTGGGTCAGTGTGTACTTTCTTTTTTTTTTTTTTTTTGTATTTTTCTGAAGTTGGAAACGTGGAGGCAGTCAGACAGACTTCCGCATGCACCCAACCAGGATCCGCCCGGCATGCCCACCAGGGGGTGGTGCTGTGCCCATCTAGGGCCTTGCTCTGTCGCAACCAGGCCATTCTAATGCCTGAGGCAGAGGCCATGAAGCCATCCTCAGCGCCCGGGCCAACTTTGCTCCTATGGAGCCTTGGCTGCCGGAGGGGAAGAGAGAGACAGAGAGGAAGGAGAGGAGAAGGGGTGGAGAAGCAGATGGGTGCTTCTCCTGTGTGCCCTGGCCGGGAATAGAACCCAGGACTCCTGCACGCCAGGCCGATGCTCTACCACTGAGCCAACCAGCCAGGGCATCAGTGTGTACTTTCTGACAAACAAAATTAGGATCTCTAAACCTGCAGAGAGACAACAGTCTTTGACAAGAGAGAAGAGTTTTCCTAAATTTTAAAGCAAGGTATGCAGGGCTGTCTTTTATCCATTCAACATCATCACTCAGCACTTCTGAGTTCTCTGCACTATAAGAGGGACCCAGAAAATAAATTTTCTGGAGGCTATTTTTTTACATGCTTCTGGGTCTGAGTCCACCAGGAAGAGGAAAATTTCTTTGTGGGCCCCAATGTGATGGGGGATACTGAGAGCCCTATGGACAAACACAAGTCTGAAACTGGGCAGCTAGGCCACCAAGGTTGGGGTATAACTCAAGATCAGCAGGACAATAGGATCCAGTTACACTCATTTATTCAAGAAATACTTCTCATGCACTGATGGTGTACCTGACATAGCTCTGGGTATTGAAGAGATAGGATTAAGCCAAGCAACCTAAAATCCCTGCTCTCATGGAGCTTCCCTTTGAGTAGAGGCGTCAGCAGAAACTAAGCTTGTGTTCAGTAATATGTGGGCTCCTCACCCAGAGACCAGTGGAGGAGGTCAGCATCTGGAAGGGCTGCCCTTGCCCACAGTCCTGTCGTCAACCAGAGCCTCTAGTGATAACATCACCATTTTGTAAGGAGGACGGGGAAAAAGAGGGTTAAACTTTGAATTCACAGTCTAGTTACCCCCCGAAAAACATACTAAATTAATAGGAGCTGTTTTATATGCACAAAGGGTTAGGGGGTCAAAAAATCCATTAATTGGCAAGTTCTAGTTTCCTACTTTCTACATATTTCTACAGATTCAGGAAAAAAGCTACAATTACTTATACAAAGTTTACCATTGGTTCAATTGTGAACTAATTTTTGTTTTTGCTTTGTAAAAATGGAATTCTATTTATACACTCTTGATATTGTCATTCATTGCTCTCACGTTATGCCAGACAGGCTGTCCAACAACCAGTTCCCATCACTGATCATTTGTCACAAGTGGAAATCTAACATCACAAGTCGGATGGGTCATGGATCTTAGCAAAGCTTCCAGAAGGAGAAAATTACTCTGGAAATTTTGGTTATTATCATTATTGTGCTTGTTAATGAGGATTTATGTACTGAGAGACAGTGCAGGGCAATTGCATGGTGAGCTCAACCACTTGGTGTCTAAATGGGGCAGCACAGTTCAGAACTGTCTCAGGAAAGGCACAAAAATTTCTTTGGCTTCAGGTTGTTCATATTAAAACACACAACTAACTTGAGATAATTAGAAGAGAGAAAAAGACTCAGAGGGTCATTACAAAGTAGTAAAAATCTGAATGTGGAGTATTTTAAAAGAATGAAGTCCTCTGGCATTCACATTTGGAAATTCACAAGTTCTAAAATATGTACAAGAAACTCTAATGAGCCCTGGCCAGTTGGTTCAGTGATAGAGTGTTGACCAGCATGTGGAAGTCCCAGGTTCAATTACTGGTCAGGGTAAACAGGAGAAGTGACCATCTGCTTCCCCTCCCTTTCCCCCTTATCTCTCTTTCTTTCTCTTCCCCTCTTGCAGCCATGGCTTGATTGATTCAAGTGCATTGTTCCTGGGCACTGAGGATGGCTTCATGGAGCCTCTGCCTCAGGTGCTAAAAATAGCTCAGTTGCGAGCATGGGCCCCAGATGGGGGTTGTCAGTGGATCCTCGTCAAGGTGCATATGGGAATCAGTCTATCTCCCATCCTTTCACTTAAATTAAAAAAGAAATCAAAGAAACTAATGATTCTGCTTGAAGAAAGAATGTGATTGAATAAATGAATGAGTGAGTGAGACTCACTGGTTTCTCAGGGTAAGGGAAGCATATCACTGAAGTATGAAAAATTATTTGGGATTATAAAGGCATAGTATATTAAATAATATAAAATTACATAGAAAAATATGATTGTATTTGAATGTCTATATATCAATATTTTGATTCCCTATAGGAGGAAGATCCAATACAGGACTATTATTTGATCAATAGTTTTTAACCCTTGCCAGTCTCCTTTAAAAAAAAAAAGAAGGAGGGATGAAAGGAAGAAGAGAAGGAGAAGGGAGAGAGAGAGAGAGAGAGAGAGAGAGAGAGAGAGAAAGCCTGAGGCTGGGAGGCTTCAGTAAGCAATGTCTAACTAGAATTGGTAATTTGTACTGTTTCTTTTGAGTTAAAGTCTACTTACAGCTTTTATTTATGCATGGAGTCCTATTTTCCATCTATCTTTTGATCTAATCTCTTTTAGAAAAATATTTGTGTAAAAATGAGAAAGTAAATATAAAGTTTTGATAAAGCAATACATGTGGTTCAAGATATGGCAAAATTTGGAGCATGTCATTAAGAATGACATATTTGAGAAGTGGTATTAATGCATAAACAATGCATACATCCCATTTCTTAAAATATTTGTTCCTTAAAGTAGGTCAAACATGCTCCTGTTTATAGTATAACTTGTTGGCATATTAGATCTTCATAAACGCTAAAGAAAGAAAACACCTATGTTATTTATCCCTTTCACCCAATGCAGGGGCAATATGGCACTCTCCCAGTGACTTGAGCCAAATGGGGTTTTATTATAAAAGGACTTTAATATGGAGTACTAGCCCCCAATAGAGTAATGTTCCCTCAGGAAATTTGTTTTATGACAAACAATTTTAGATGAGTGCACTTGTTTGGAAAGCTTTTAGGATCCTCAAATATTTAGTGCAATTGATGGAGAACAAAAACCATTATGTTTAAATTCCAGCCCTCTCCAACCAATTTTCCTTTTTCGGTGGCTGTTTCTGCCATTGCAAAATAAGAATGAAAGGAAAAAAGGTGGTTTAAGGTGAAAATGTTATGGGAGACAGGGGTGAAAAATAGGTGGACAGGCTGAAATAAGAAAAGAAGAAAAAAATATTAAATAGATAGAATCTTGGTGGAAGAAGAATTTTGTAGATAATCCATTCCAGGAGATTTCAAAAAACACTTCCTTTGGGAATGTAGATGTGGATTCAATTGCTGGCTTCACAACTTACCAGCTGCATGCCTGAGTGTCCCCATTAGTGTAATAGGGTCATTCATTTGGAGAAAAGGCAGGAGTTGAGAAGAAAGGATTGGGGAATATGTCAGGAAATGGTTCTGTGTGGTAGACTGAAACAGGAGTCCCCCCACTAAAAGAATTTGGAAGCCATAGTGTACAATCAGGGAATTAGGGTCTATGGAAATTGCTCTCATGAAGATTGATCAAATTCCATCTGTTGTCAGACAGAAATATTTTCAAAGCATGACCGGAGAGTGACATGATTGTTTTTCAATTAAAAAAAAAAGCACAGGTAATATTTTTCAAATATTGGTTTCTCTTATAGTATGGGGAATGCTCTTTCTAAGCATCTATGAATTATAGAACTGCAGGATCCAGGCATTGCTCTCAATCAGCTGTGTAAGGGGCAGAAGATGTTGGCCAAATTTCCCACCCCAGAGTCATGAGTCATATTTTCAACATAACACATGTTCTCTTATAACAAGTGATTAGCTCTAATCCCCCATAATTTCTTACAGATCAGAGGCCCTTGGATCTAAGCTAATTTTTATGTCTGTCACAAGGGGCTGGCATTATTGCTGAAAATCTGGTTCCAGCATGTTAGCAAATGCAATATAAACACTGTAATCTTTACTCAGTGGGGACAGTCCCTTAAGTCTAAAAGCCAATGATTAAAAGTAGAGGATTCCAAGATGGCTGCAGAGTAGGTATAAGCTATACTTAACTGCTCCCGGCCCCAAACTTGATTTACAGCTAAATTATAGAGCAATCAACCTGAATAATCAACTGAAGTGTAACTGAACTGAAATATTATAACCAAGGATTTACAAAAGAAACCTAACAGAGACTGGTAAGAAGGACAGAGACACGGAAGAGGCCAGCCCCGACACCCAGATGTGGCTGCTTCACTCCTCAGGGATACTGGAACTGCAAAACTCCCTCTTCCCCACAGTGTGGGATCTCAACCCCACACAGAGATCCACAACCCAGGGCAACAGAGATGAGAAGAGGAACCCACATAGCATCTGGTGGTGAAAATCATTGGGGATTCAGTCTGCCAGGGAGACCCAAATGGCACCTTCCTGGGGATAAGCACTCCTATTGTAACAGCACCGCCTGGGTTGTGGACTGCTTGGTCCCCAGTTGCTGACTCTACCTTGCTCAGGTCCTATAAAGTGGTCTACTGGCTGCACCCAACAGTGCCCTAAAAGCCCTCTTTTTCTGGGGAGGCTCTTGGCAGAGACGTGGATAGTGACTAAACTGTGTGGCTTTGGAAAGGGGACAGGTCTCTCTCACCTCAAGTTGGCATGCACCACCCTTACCTGTTGACTCACTTGACCAGCTCCCTCCTGCTGAGATCAACCACCTAAGGGGACCAGAGTGCTGTGCAGAGCTGAGACTTTTGGAGCGCATCTCCAAGGGAAGCTTTGTCTGGAATAGGACAGGGAGGTGCTGAGTTGTGTGGCTACATTATAGGGGGGCCACTCCTATCTCCTCTGTGAGCTCAGCACACAGTACCACAGGAAGAGGAAAAAATGTTCATCCCCCTTCTACAGGCTTGTGAAACCCATCCCTCAATGACATACTAGAATTTTCCTGCCAAGTCCTGAATACCCCAGACTACTGAGCTCAGTTTCACGGCAGGAGGAGGGGTGGAGAGGGAGAGTAGCTCAGAGCTGGGACATTCAAAGTAAGTGTCCTAAGGTGACTATTCTCTGGGACCAGAATGAGGTATTTAGCTCCCTCCCCCCCTGTCAGCTGGGTCAGCATCACTCCCAATGGGGATTCTTTCCATCTATTCTACTGAGCCCTGTGGTTCTGCCTAGCAGAGCTTGGTTCTACAGTGGGGACAGCTGGCTGCATCCAACCTGAACCTGCACTGTGCTCCTCTGGAGTTATTAAAGTGAAAGACTCTGACAGAAACTGAGTAGTTTGGCTTTGGAATAAGAGCCACTTCCCCCTCAGTGAGTGCCTGACCATGTGATCCCAATTAGGGTACCTACTGGTTGCCCCACCCTACCAAGCTTGCAACTTGTGGAAGGATATATGGATGGGGTTCACACTGGGCCCACTCTACGTTCTTTCTTTGAAAGGATTTTGAGGAAGACCAGGAAACCTCAGGGGGAGGCAGAGTAGCTGACAGGTGGAGGTGGACCTCAAAGAGCCAGAGTCCTTTTACAGATCTGCCCCCAGCTCTAAGTTGGAGAAAGCCAACCCTTATACAGAGATTGGCCCCTTCCACACACACTCAGGCCCAGTATATGCAGCCACAAACAGTGAAGCATTGTATCTCCTGACCGGTAACCCAAGGCCAGTTACATACAAAGTTGGATGTCGATCTTTACCTGAACCTTGCCCAAGTAGACTAAGAACCAACACTATCAAAACACAGTTTTGGGCTTCAGATTACACCAGAACTCCATCCAACTATCCATACAAGGGGGGTTATGGCAGGTACTAGACCCTGCTGGGAACAACTCTGTCTTGGGAGGAAGCCTCAGCATAGCATCTCATACATGGTTTTTACCCTTATAGTCAACCAGCCTGAAGGGTTAATTCCACCCACAAAAAAGCCAACATCATTCAAGACTCAACTACAACAGGAAGGTGCACATAACCTACAAGAAACATTCCTGAAACACAGAGCACAGGTGACCTGGAAGGTGCCACTGAGCCTAATAAGACGCCTTCATCATAAAACCATCATAATAAGTTTGGGTATCATAGCAGATCAATCTAATACACAGAGACAAAGAGGGAAAATGAAGAAACATACCCCAAATGAAAGACCAGAAGACATCCCAGGAAAATAATTAAATAAAATAGAAGCAATCAATATACCAGATGTAGAGTTTGAAACAATGGTTAAAGGA
Organism: Saccopteryx bilineata; assembly: GCF_036850765.1. Lineage (NCBI taxonomy): Eukaryota > Metazoa > Chordata > Mammalia > Chiroptera > Emballonuridae > Saccopteryx > Saccopteryx bilineata. Next base: position 43,071,618 of record NC_089491.1, on the reverse strand, counting down.
ATGCTCAAAGACCTTAGGGAAAGAATGGATGATCTCATAGGTTAGTTGAGAACTTAAACAAAGATATAGTAAGCATTGAAAAGGACATAGGAACCATAAAAAAGAAATAGTCAAAATGAATAATACAATACTTGAAATGAAGAATACACTAGAAGGAATCAACAGCAGATTAAATACTAGATCAGGGATTTAGAGGACAAGATAACAGTAAACACCCAAGCACAGCTTCAAAAAGAAAAAATAATTAAAGAAAATAAAGAAAGTCTAGGAGACCTATGGAGCACCATCAAGTGTAACAACATTAGTATCATAGGGTTACCAGAAGAAGAAGAGAGCGAGCCAAGGGTAGAGAAACTGTTTAAAAAAATAATGGCTGATAACTTCCTTAACCCAGTGAAGAAAAATGTTATACAGGTTCCATAAGCACAGAGTCCCAAGCAAGATGAACTCAGAGGCTCACGCCAAGATACATCATAATTAAAATGAAAAAGGTTAAAGACAAAGAGAATCTTAAAAGCAGCAAGAGAGAGACAGTTAGTTAACTACAAGGGAGCTCCCATAAGTCTGTCAGCTGATTTCTTAACACAAACACTTCAGGTCAGAAGGGACTGGCATGAAGTAGTCAAAGTGATGAAAAGCAGGGACCTATAACCAAGACTACTTTATCCAACAAAGTTACTATCATTTAAAATTGAAGGTGAAATAAAGAGCTTTCCATACAAAAAGAAGCTAAAGGAGTTCATTACCACTAAACCAACATTGCAAGAGATGTCAAAGGTCCTGCATCAAGAAGAAAGAAAAAATAAATCAAGAGATAGATATATAAGTATAAATAATAAAATGGCTATAAAAAAGTACCTATCAACAATAACCGTCAATGTAAACTGATTAATGCTCCAATCAAAAGCTATAGGGTAGCTGAATTGATAAAAAAAAAAAAAAAAGCGAGACCCATATGTATGCTGTCTATTAGAGATCCACCTCAGAACAAAAGATACACACAGACTGAAAGTGAACAGATGGAGAAAAATATATTCTATGCAAATGGAAACAAACAGCAACCAAAAAAACCACATTGAGATAGCAATATTAACATCTGCCAAAACAGACTTCAAAACAAAGGCCATAATGAGAGACAAAAAAGGTCATTATATAATATTAAAGGGATTGATCCAACAAGATGATATAACCCTTGTAAACATATATACACCCAACATAAGAGCACTTAAATATATTTTAAAAATCTTGGTGTACATTAAGGAGAGATTGACAGAAATGTAGTCTTTGTAGGGAATTTTAGCACACCACCATCATCAATGGGTAGATCTTGCAGACAAAATATCAACAAGACACCTGACCAGGCGGTGGCACAATGGATAGAGCATCGGACTGGGATGCAGCGGACCCAAGTTCGAGACCCCGAGATCACCAGCTTGAGCATGGGCTCTTCTGGTTTGAGCAAAGCTTACCAGCTTGGACCCAAGGTCGCTGGCTCGAGCAAGGGGTTACTCAGTCTGCTGAAGGCCCACGGTCAAGGCACATATGAGAAAGCAATCAATGAACAACTAAGGTGTCACAACAAAAAACTGAGGATTGATGCTTCTCATCTCTCTCCGTTTCTCTCTGTCTGTTCCTATTTATCCCTCTCTCTGACACTCTCTCTCTCTGTCTCTGTAAAAAAAATAAAATAAAAATCAACAAGACTACAACAACCTTAAACAATACATTGGATCAGATGGATGTAATTGATATTTACAAAACATTTCATCCCAAAGCTGCAGTATACATTCTTCTCAAGTGCACAGGAACTATTTTCAAAGATAGACCACGGTTAGGACACAAAATAAGTTTTAACAAATTCAAGAATATTGAAATCATATCAAGAATCTTCTCTCAAAAAAAAAAAAAAGAATCTTCTCTCATTACACTGGTATGAAGCTAGAAATCAACTACAAAAAAAATAAATAAATAACTAAAAACCTGAAAAACACATGGAGGCCAAATAGCATGTTATTAAACAATAAATGGGTTAACAATGAGATCAACAAAAAGTAAAAATTTACCTGGAAACAAGTGAAAATGAATACACAACAACCCCAAACCTATAAAACACAGTGAAAGCAGTCCTGAGAGGGGAAGTTCAGAGCATTATAGGCCCACCTCAAGAACCAAGAAAATTGTCAAAGAAACCATCTATCTCTACACCTAAAATAACTAGAAAAAGAACAAGAAAGAAAGCCTAGAGTGAGTAGAAGGAAGGAAATAATAAATATCAGAGTGGAAATAAATGACAGAGAGACAAAAAATATAATACAAAAGATCAATGAAACTGGTTCTTTGAAACAATAAAAGGATTAATAAACCTTTAACCAGACTCATCAAGAAAAAAAAGAGAGAAGACCCATATTAATAAGATCAGGAATGAAAGAGAAGTAACAACAGATATCACAGAAATACAAGGATTGTAAAAAAATACTATGAACAACCATTTGCCAACAAACCTGGGCAAACGTATAAATTCTTAGAAACATACAATCTTCCAAAACTGAATCGGGAAGAATCAGAAAACCTGAAAAGACTGATTACAACGAATGAAATTGAGGCAGTAATCAAAAAACTCCCAGCAAATAAATGTCCAAAACCAGATGGCTTCACAGGCAAATTTTACCAAATATTCAAAGAACTTATACTTATCTTTCTCCAATTATTTTTAAAAATTTAAGAGGATGAAAGACTTCCAAGTTCTTCTTACAAGGCCAACATTATCCTAATTCTGAAACCAGATAAAGACACTGAAAAGAAAGAAAATTATAGGTCTATTTCACTGATGAACATAGATACTAATTTCCTCAACAAAATATTAGCAAACTGGCAATACATCAGAAAGATCATACAACCTGATGAAGTGGAATTTATTCTAGAGATGAAAGTGCAATATTCACAAATCAATAAAAGTGATACACCAGATAAACAAAATGAAGTATAAAATCACATGATCATAATAGAAGCAGAAAAATCCTGCACCCATTTATAATAAAAATTCTCAGCAAAATGGGAATAGTGAGATCATACCTCAAAATAATAAAAAGGCCACATATGACAAATTGATAGCCAACATCATACTCAGTGGACAAAAACTAAAAGTGTTCCCCTTAAGATCAGAAACAAGACAGGGATGTTCATTTTCGCCAGTTTTATTCAACATAGTACTGGAAGTTCTAGCCACAGAAGACAAGAAGAAGAAATAAAAGGCATTCAAATTGGAAAGGAAGAAGTAAAACTGTCATTATTAGCAGATGACATGATATTATACATAAAAACTCTTAAAGACACCACCAAAAATCTACTAGATCTAATAAATTCATTTGACAAAATAAGAGGACACAAAACTAATATTAAGAAATTGGTAACATTTTTATACACTAATAATGAACTATCACAAACAGATACTAAGAAAATAATTCCATTTACTATTGCAACAAAAACAAAAAGGTACATGGGAATAAATTTAACCAAAAGGAGGTAAAAAACTTGTACAGGGTGTCCTCGGGTTACCACAGTCTCAACATACGATGTTTCTAGTATACTACACTCACTCCCACAAAAATTTTTAAAAATTGAGACATTAATGTTTCAGCTGTTATGGATATCTTGCAATGCTATAGGTAGATTTTGGAAGAGAAGAAGTCATCAAGCTTCCAGACTAGGCTGAAACAATTCTTTTTAAAATTATTTATTTATTTTTTTATTCAGTGAGAAGGGAGGCAGATAGACTCCTGCTTGTGCCCTGACCAGGATCCACCCAACAAGCCCATTAGAGGGCAATGCTCTGCCCATCTGGGGCCATGCTTGCAACTGAGCTCTTCTTGGTGCCTGAGGTGGAGGCCATGGAGCCATCCTTAGCACCAGGGCCAACCTGCTCCCATCAAGCCATGGCTGCAGGAGGGGAAGAGAGAAAGAGAGAGAGAGAGAGAGAGAGAGAGAGAAGTAAGAGGGGGAGGGGTGGAGAAGCAGATTGTCACTTCTCCTGTGTGCCCTGACCAGTAATCAAACATGGGACATCGACATGCTGGGCTGATGTGCTACCACTGAGTCAACTAGCCAGGGCCAGAACAATTCTTTAAGAAGGTACATAGGCCTGCAACAGATCCTGTACACTCTATATCAGCTGCTTCTTGAGATGAAACACCTGTAGTACACGTAGAATTATCTCCAGTGTCTCCTACATGTTCCTTAGGCATTCTTGACTCACCTGACTTGATATCTCCAGCACCTTCTGCAGGTTCTCCTGCCTCTCCAGCTTCCTCCTCCCAATAGGCCACTCTCTCCCACCTTGCAATGTCCTTTCCAGTATTCAAGCTAACCACAAGAATAAAGATAAAGAAAAAAATTTTACACTCATTATTTGTCATTTTTTCTGTGTAATACAGTACAGTGTACAGTACAGGATATTTATATCCTTTTTCTTTTTTTGTGGCTTAGTTGTGTTTTCTATATTCTAGATTATGATTTTACAATTATGTTAGGATAGGTAAGTGATTTAGGCTAGGGTGTGTTTGGACTTACACCAAAATTCAGGTTACATCACTGTCATAGAAACGAAACTGTGTCATAACCCAAGGACTCCCTGTACTTAGAAAATTATAGAACATTGAATAAAAAAATTCAATGGATAAAGATACAAATAAGAAGAAGCATACACCATATTCATAAATTGAAAGAATTAATATCATTAAAATGTGCATACTACCCAAAGCAATCATTAGAGTCAATGCAATTCTTATTACAATACCAAAGGCATATTCCACAGATCTAGAATAAATAGTCCAAAAAATTATAAGGAGCCAAAGAAGACCCTGAATAGCTTCAACAATCTTGATAAAGAAGAACAAAGTGGAAGTATCACAATACCTGATATGAAACTATACTACAAAGCCATTGTAATCAGAATAACTGGTACTGGCATAAGAGGAGGCATATCTATCAATGGGACAGAACAGAGAAGCCAGAAATAAATCCACACTTTTATAGTCAATTAATATTTAACAAAGGAGGCAAGAGCATACAATGGCATAAAGATAGTGTCTTCAATAAATGGTATTGGGAAAATTGAGCAGATACATGCAAAAAAGATTGAAATTAGACCAACAACTTATAACATACACAAGAATAAACTCAAAATGGGTAACAGATGTAAAACTAAGTTGAGAAACTATAAAAATCCTAGAAGAAAACATAGGCAGTAAGATCTCAGATATCTCTCATAGTAATAATTTTACCAATATATCTCCATGGTCAAGGGAAACAAAGGAAAAAATAAACAAATGAGACTCTATCAAAATAAAAAGCTTTTGCACAGCAAAATGAACCAAGAAAATGCAAAGGGAACCCAATGAATGGAAGAACATATTTGCCAATGACACATCTGATAATGGGTAAATTTCCAAATATTAAAATAATTTATACAACTCAACACTAGGAAAACAAAGAATCCAATTTAAAAATGATCAAAGGGGTCTTGACCAATAGCTCAGTGGATGGGGCATCGACTGGGATATGGATGTCCTAGGTTTTACTCCCAGTCAGGGCACAAGGAGGAAGCAACCACCTGCTCCCACCACTCCTGTTCTCCTTTCCCTCCCTCTTTCCCTCCCACAGCCAGCTCAATTGGTTCAAGCATGGCTCTGGACACTGAAAATAGTTCTGTTGGAGTACATCAGCCTCAGGCACTAAAAATAGGTCAGCACTCAAGTATGGGCCCCAGATTGGGTTGCCAAGTGGATCCCAGTTGGGGCGCATGTGGTTGTCTGCCTTACTATCTCCCCTCATCTCACCTAAAAAAAAAAAAAAAAATAATTCAAGAACCTCAGTAGATGCTTCTCCAAAGAGAACATACAGATAGTCAATAGACATAAAATGCTCAGCATCTTTAATCATCAGAGAAACACAAATTAAAACCACAATGAGATATTACCTCACACCTGCCAGAATGGCTATCATCAATAAATCAACAAAGATCTGTAAACAACCAAAGTTTCCATCAGTAGATGAGTGGATATAAAAGCTGTGGTACATTTGCTCAATGGAATACTATCCAGCCGTAAAAAGGGAAATCTTACCTTTTGTGACAGCATGGATGGACCTGGAGATTATTATGCTAAGTGAAATAAACCAGTCAGAGAAAGACAAATACCATATTACCTCACTTATATGTGGAATCTAATGAACAAAATAAACTGTGAGCAAAATAAAAACAGAGGCATGGATACATGGAGCAGACTGACAGCTGTCAGAGAGGGGAGGGGGGTTTGGGGCTGAGTGAAAAAGGTGAAAGGATTAAGAAGTACAAATTGGTAGTTATAGAACAGTCATGAGGATGTAAAGTACAGCATAGAAAATATAGTCAATAATATTCTAATAACTAAGTATGGTGTCAGATGAGTACTAGATTTATAATGGTAATCATTTTGTAAGTTATATAAATGTCTAATCACTGGGTTGTATATCTGAAACTTACATAATATTGCACATCAACTGTAATTGAAAAAATATTTTGAAAAAAGAGTCAGTAGAAGAGGAGAGCAGAGCAATCTTGGTCTTGGTAACAGTTCTTGGTGGAGTACAGCAGGGTTTATTTAGGGTCCGGACACCTGCGCCAGACTGTGGGTTTGATTAAAGCATGGAGAAATAGGCAGATGGAGCCCAGACTCTGGCAGAATGAGGTTCCTGCACTCATTCTTGAGATCTAAGTATGAGAGGGCTGGGGTTTCAAGATGAGGCAAGGGTTTCTAATGCAATAGCTAATCAAGGAAGCTGGACAGGCCTCCTTATCCAAAGCAGGAATTAGGTAAATCAACCTTTACTGACCATCTGGAGGGTATGAAACTGGTCCACAGTCATGGGAAACCTTGCCTTATATCATTGAAATACCAGAATCAAGTCATCACAGTGTGCCAACAAAGCTGTTTCTGGGACCAGGAATTCCAGCCTCAAGCATCAAGAAAATAGCCTCATCCTTAAAACCCATAGTTCACATGTTTCTTAGCTCACTCTCATGCCACACAATTTCAGAGAGTCTTAGAACAGAGTGCATTTTGAAGTCACCAATTTAGTGAGAATGACATATTGGAAAGCATGTTGTAACTGGCGAGCTTTATGCAATTCTTTGAAGGACAGGCTTATTAATAGATGATCTGGTCCTGCATGGTGGGGCGGAGGAGCCCACCTTGGGATGCCTGGAGGAAGGAGCAAGGAAGGTGAGGGGTCTGTGAGATGCTAAGGGCTAAATCTCTACTCGTCCTTCAGCCAGACCACCCTCCTTTTAAACTGATATTTTATATTGAGGTTCTAAGTCAGATTCTTTTACAGTTAGAGATACAGTACTTCTAAGGCTAAAATTGCTATAATAACCACTTATGTGACTCAACTTCCCCATTTCCCAGTGAAGTCTTGAACAAGAATTTTGTCCGGCTGCTGTCAGATATGGGTATGTAGCAGTGATCAGGAGACGATTTCAGATCTAAGACATAGGTGTTAGTTGCAACATTGATTTGTTATACAGTGGAATGAACTCTAGATCAGCTCAGAGCGCTTCAGAATGCTCAGTTCGACTCTCTAGAAGTCTAACTCCCTTTTGTCCCCATTAGAGTTCCAGAGATTCCCTAGGTTTACAGATGTCCTGGAGCTTTCCTCCAATGGAGGATGGAATGTGACCTAAGTACAAGTGACTCGGAATTGCCACTTGCATGAAGGCTACCTGGTAGCTGGCTGCCCTCTGTGGCCCTCCTTTCGGTCCACTTGCCAGTCATCTTCTAGCACCAGATCTACTTACAGACAACTAGTCTGGATCAAGTCCTGCACATGGAGTGCATAGGGAGTCCTCAGATCTAGAAGTTTCTCCTTCTTATCACCTATCTACCCCTGTCCCAGGTGTCCTAAGATCCTACTCTAAGCTTCTTACTGTCTAAACTCAAAATCCTTATATCTCTCTGTTCCAGTAGAACCTCACCCATCAGGAAAAGGTTGAGTCCTTAAGAGACCTGTTCCCAAACCACTTCCAATAAAAAACACGTTGCCCTTCTCTCAAGGGTATGATGCCCTTGGACTTTAGAAAGAATTGTCTGCTCTACATGCAGTGGAAAGAGTGGAGGAAAGGAGATATATTTTTACTATGACCTGGAAAGAGTCACCCTTGCATCAAGGATGGGTGAAATGACTTTACACCAAACACACAAAAAGAAAGGAAGATATAGACTTCCATATACCAACAATACACTGAATATTCAAACACTAAGATACTGCTACAGTTTTCACTGTGGTCAATGGTTTGATAGAGAAATAGGAGTGAAATGAGAACTTGTAACAAGGGGTTCTGACCCAGCATAGGGGGTCAGGAATTCATTTGTAAGGGAGTAAGGAGGAAATAGAATGTTCTCAGCAGAGGGAACAGCAATTTAAAAGAATCCCTGGGAAACTGACCAGGCAGTGGCACAGTGGATAGAGCATCGAACTGGGACACAAAAGAGGACCCAGGTTCGAAACCCTGAGGTCACAGGCTTGATCACAGATTCATCTGGTTTGAGCAAGGCTCATCAGCTTGAACCCAAGGTCGCTGGCTTAAGCAAGGGGTCACTCAGTCTGCTGCAGCCCTACAGTCTATGGCACATATGAGCAAGCAATCAATGAACAACCAAGTTGCCACAACGAAGAATCATCTTTCTGCATTTTGGTCTGTCTATCCCTATCTGTCCCTCTCTCTGTCTCTGTCTCTGCCTCTGTCTCTCTCTCTCTCTCTCTCTCTCTCTCTCTCTCTGCCTCTGTCACAAAAACAGGGAAAAAAAGAGGAAGAAGAAGCCCTGGGACAGTGTGGCACCTGGTATAGTCAAGGAACTGAAGGAAGGCCACTGTAGCTAAGAGATAGGCAAAGAGAGAAAAGAATGAAAATAGGGAACGAGCTTAGAGAAGTGAGTAGGCATGAGTCATTCGGGCATTGTGTGTTTATCACAGAGTGGTTTTATTCTATGGGGGCAGTGAGCTGATGAACAGTTATTAATTTATATTTACCAAAAGGAGGTAGGTAAGAACTGAAGTGGGTAGATGTATTAGGAAGCTATGGCTGTCACTTAGGAGAGAGAGAATGTTGTCTTACCTTAGCTGTAGATGATAAAGATGAGGAAATATGGATAAATCCAAGCATTATTTAATTGGTAGAATCATTGAGGTCTGGTTGGGTTGCATCAAAGAGATGGGTATTTGAAGGATGACTCCAAGGTTTGTCTTGAGAAAATAAGAACTACTGACTGAGAGGGGAAAGACAAGAAAGAGAGCATCCTGCTGAATGGGTGATTCTTGTGAATGCCCCTTCAGAGCTGCTGTATAGACAGGTGATGATGCACTGCTTGGATTTAGGGGGTTCTTGCCAAGAACACAAAGTTCAGTATTATCAAGGACAGTCCTAGAAAGTGGTCTCTAATCTCTGGTATTGATCTTCAGGTTCCCAAAGTTCCATGGAGCCATTTTCAATAAGTAATTTTCTCTAGAATTCCTTTGAGAGAGGTCATGCTTTTGGTCTGTGACTTTGAAATCAGGTGTTAATGGTACCCAGACTGTGAAAGAAACATAAAAAACAAAATCAAAGGGAAAAGTTTAAGAGACATCCTTAAGTTCTCATTTTAGGAAAGTAAAGGGCAGTGTGTATTGTTTCTCACTGCTCAGTACATCTTAAAAATTCCATTCACAACTTAGCAATAAAGAGAGAATTTCTCCCATTTGGCAGCACATTTTGGAAGATGGTGGTCAACCAGGGTTTCTCGCATGTCAAGAGAGGCCTACTTCATTTTTTTTAAGACTCCTGATATATTTTTAAAATTTTTTTAATGTCAAAACAAAGATATCAAAAGTATGCCATATTTTAAATGTTTACATTTGAAGAATTTAATGCTCTTAATAAACACACAACACCATATGATTGAGCCATTCATAAGGGTATTGAGAGATATAAAAATAGTAATAAGTCATAGTTCAGTGTAGGCAGTGTGGGCTGGTAACAGGTGTGAAAATATAATTTTCAAAAAACTTAAAAACAATTTCATACAATACACAGTGAACACATGCCAAAGATTTATCTGACTCATAAGTAAGGAAAACAAAAGAATGACAACATCAGTTCAAAAGGATAATTTGAAAAATTGGAAATTTTGTGGTCTATAGGAAATACCAGAATGCTGAAATAAGATTACTAAATTTGATACTAACTGGTGAGTATGCCCCAGAGCAATGAAATCATACCCTTGGGCTATCTATGTCATTTCAGATAAGAAATTTATCACACTTTATCAGTTTCATAGGAGAATAAATATCTGGATTTGTGCAAACCAAGTTATAGTCCCCTAGAGCGGTGGTCCCCAACCTCCGGGCCGCAGACTGGTACCGGTCTGTGGGCCATTTGGTACCAGTCCTCAGAGAAAGAATAAATAACTTACATTATTTCCGTTTTATTTATATTTAAGTCTGAACAATGTTTTATTTTTAAAAAATGACCAGATTCCCTCTGTTACATCCATCTAAGACTCACTCTTGACACTTGTCTCAGTCATGTGATACATTTATCCATCCCACCCTAAAGGCCAGTCTGTGAAAATATTTTCTGGCATTAAACCGGTCCATGGCCCAAAAAAGGTTGGGGACCACTGCCCTAGAGAGTCAGGTGTCCCTTCAGCAGGCTTGTGAGACAATGTTTCAGTGTGACATTAAAGGACACATAGTCATCCTTTCACTTTGTTTCTATGTTGTGGGCAATTTCTCCTAGCAGAATGCAAGTTGAAGACTGTGTGATAAAAATTAAAAAACAAAATAAGACTGTGTGATGAACATCTCCCACTTTTGGTCCTGTCACTGTCTCTGTGACTGGTTGTCCTTTGTGCCCCTAAAGCCAGTACAAACAGCCCCTTCTTCTATTCCCAGCCTATCCCAAATCAGGAGCATCAAGCTCCAAATTGAAAAATATTCTTAAGCAACTTGAAACTGTTGAATAGTGAACCCAAGATCCATTAGGCAGATTTCTTGTGTTGAAAAGCACTGCTGTGCTCTCCCATTGGATGTGGGGATGCGCCAGAAAGGGCTGTTGAAAGGGTGAGAAGAGGCAGCATAAAATAAGACAGAGCTTTATCAGGCAGCAGTACCTGAGAAGTCAAATTCAGTAAGGAGCAGCAGGGACAGATCCAGATTTTTATATAATAGAAGACATTGCCTCAGAATGCTATTTTTAGAAGCAAAAATTCTATGAATATAACCAAAACATAGCCATCCTATACTAAAACCTCCTTCACAATGAATATTATTAAGGGCTTATGTGGAAGTATGCTTTCATTTTTGAAATATACATGAAATAATCTTTGCTTTTTATATAATTCTACTAAATCTGCCAAATTTCTGCTAGCATGGTTTTCATAAGCATCAATAATTTTCAAAACCAATAAATTCACTTTGAAAATAAATAACAGATAACAGAGAGTAATGGCGGGGTAGGAAGCGATACCGATAAATCTCCTCCAAAACTCAACAAGATCTTCAACCAGAAACAGAAAAACCTATACTTGGAGCTTCCAGATGCTTCGCAATACACCCAAAGGTATGATTGAGTGAAAAATTGGCTAAATATATAACCAAACCCCGAAGGAAAAAGGGAGTAAGAAATGCTCCGCCTTCCTCACTAACCTAAACAGGGCGGCTTTCTCTGGTAACTGTGAATATAGAAACTGAGGCGGGCAAAGGGGGTGAATAGATCCAGGCCACCGCGGCACAAACGGCCGAACCAGGCTGTGGCACACAGATCCAAGCCGAGGAAAATCTGATCCTGTGGCAACCCGGGCAATACAAGCTAACACTCGCGCCAAACCCAAACAAAGAAAGACAAGCGGAGCGGCCATTTTACCCGGTCTCCTGGTCGGTGCGCAGTTAGTGGGCGAGAATTTCTTCCTAGGCCCCGAGAGTGGGTGCCCATGTTGCCCCATGGAGAGGCAGGGTCAGAGGCCTTTCTGTGGGCCGAGGACAGAGTCTCTGGGCAGCCCCAGCGCCCTGGGAAAGCCACGCACGGGAGGGAGTGAGAACTACTTCCAACGGTGGAGATTTTCCGTGCTGGTGAGGGTTTCACTCAGAGGGAACCGCGGCCGGCCTCATATCCTGGTGTGCGCGCGCAGATAAGGAGTGAGCGATTCCTCCGAGTGCCTCCGCAGTGCGCGCCCGTGTTATCGCAGAGAGGGGCAGAGTCAGGGGCCTTTGTGTGGGCCAAAGCGGAATCTCGAGCCGCCCCAGCGCCTTGCAAAAGCCGCGCACGGGGACGGAGCGAGACTCAATTCCAACGCTGCAACTTTTCCCTGCGGTTGGGGGTTTCACTCAGAGCGTGAGACTGCTGGCTGGATATCCTGGTCACAGACAGTGAGTGAGAGTTTTCTCCAAGCGCCCCCCAGAAGTGGGCGCCCGCTTGTGTTACCGGACAGAGTGGCAGAGCCAGTGGTCTTTGAGTGGGCGGAAAGCCCGCCTGATTATGCTAGCAGCTCTGACTGACTGAGCCTTACCCAGAGCCCTGTGCTGAGTGGAAATAGAGTGGGGAGTTGCCAGCTCTTTGAGCCTCTTACTATCCAGGCAGAGGCAGCAGCAACCCCATAGCTGGATTATCAGGCTACTAATTGAGGAAGGAAAGACTAGGAGAAAGGCTCCAGGAACACGGACTCTCTCACTGTTGGAGCCTATAAATGCTAATGAGCCTCGACTCCCACGAGACTAAAGCACAATACATGACATTGCCATAGAGACTTATCAACTGCAAGCCTCTACCTGAGCGTGCCAAAGGGGCAGAACCCGGGGTACAGAGTCACCGACCAGGAAGAGGGAGAGAAAAGAAAAAGCAAGAAGATAACCTCTCAAAATCAAGAATAATCTGCAGACTTTATAAGCTATCACATTTTATTATATTTGTTCGTTTGTTTCTCTTATCTTCATTCTTGATACTTTTTTTTTCTTCCTCCAATTTGGCCGATTAACTCTCTACTGGTCTTACTCTCTCCTCTCCTTGAACTACACTACCCATAAGTGTTACATCTCCCATTATCTTTTCTCTTCTCTTCCTTTCTCTCTATGAGGGTTGCACTCCAAAACCCTTAACTCTCTCTCTCTCTCCTTTCTTTTTTCTTCTTTTAGTGGTTCCCTCTTTTTTTTCTCTCTCTCTCTTTCTTTTCTCCCTCTATATTAGTTTCTTCCTTTCTCCTTTACATCTCCTCTCATTCAAACCTCAATAACAAACAAATTATCTTATCTGGGACTCAAACCTATGTTTGTGGCATTTTGGGGGGTTTTTACTTCACCTTTTTAACTCACTAGCAGTGCTCCCATCCCTGGCTCTCCATATTATCTAGTTCTTGTTCCACTAAATACAATAGTAAGTTTTTAATTTGTCCCCCCATTTTTCCATTTTCCTCTTATTCCTCTCATCATAACTCTTAGAAAACCAACACCTAAAAGCAAATCATTTTATTCTTGACCCAAATTTTTTCCTTATTTGCTTTTTGTGGGCCCATACGCTCTTTTTTTTTTCTTTTTTATTTTTTTCCTTTTTTTTTTTTTTCTTTTTTTCTTTTTTTGCCCCTTTATTACTTTTCCCCAATTCAGGCCCTCCATCACAGGCATTGTTTGTTATAACTCACAGTCCACCACAAGATTTTCTCAAGAAAGAGGGGAGAGGAGAGGAGAGGAAAAAAGGAGGGGGGGAATAATTTCCTTTTTTTAAAAATTTTTATTTTATTTTATTTTTCTTTATTTCATTATTAATTTTTTTAAAAAAAAACAACTCTTTTCGATTTTTTATTTTTTTTTATTTTTTTTAACTTTTTATTCTTTATTAAATCTCATTAATACTATCAACAAAACCACCCTCAGATGCCATTAAGGAAGAGAAAATCGAATATCATGGATACAAAAGAAAGAGAGGTAACACAGCTAGATGAGGAAAAATCTATGGAGAAAAAATTTAATATATTAGAAATCTTGGAGCTAAATGACAGAGAATTCAAGATAGAAATCCTAAAAATCCTCCGAGATATACAAGAAAACACAGAAAGGCAATATAGGGAGCTCAGAAAACAACTCAATGAACACAAAGAATATATGTCCAAGGAAATTGAAACTATAAAAACAAATCAAACAGAGATGAAAAACTCAATTCACGAGCTGAAAAACGAAGTAACAAGCTTAGCTAATAGAATAGGTCAGATAGAAGAGAGGATTAGTGAAATAGAAGACAAGCAACTTGAGGCACAACAGAGAGAAGAAGAAAGAGACTAAAAAATTTAAAAAAATGAGATAGCCCTACAAGAATTATCTGACTCCATCAAAAAGAATAACATAAGAATAATAGGTATATCAGAGGGAGAAGAGAGAGAAAATGGAATGGAGAACATACTCAAACAAATAATAGATGAGAACTTCCCAAGCCTGTGGAAAGAACTAAAGCCTCAAGTTCAAGAAGCAAACAGAACTCCAAGTTTTCTTAACCCCAACAAACCTACTCCAAGGCATATCATAATGAAATTGACACAAACCAACAGCAAAGAAAAAATTCTCAAGGCAGCCAGGGAAAAGAAGAATACAACATATAAAGGAAGGCCCATTAGATTATCATCAGATTTCTCAGCAGAAACTCTACAAGCTAGAAGAGAGTGGACCCCAATATTTAAAGTCCTGAAAGAGAGGAACTTTCAGCCACGAATACTATACCCATCAAAGCTATCCTTCAAATACGAAGGAGAAATAAAAACATTCACAGATACAGAAAAGATGAGGGAATTTATCATGAGAAAACCCCCACTCCAGGAATTACTAAAGGGGGTTCTCCAATCTGATACAAAGAACAAAAAAAAACAGAGCCACAAGTAAAAGCTCCAAGAAGAACACAATAAAACCAAATTTAAACTGTGACAACAACAAAAAGAAAGAGGGGGAGAAGACGGAGATTAACAGTAGTAAAGGACGATGGAGTGCAAAAGTACTCACAAAATAGTTCGCTACAATGAACAGGGTAGGGACCCTTTTCATTACTCAAAGGTAACCACCATTGAAAAAACCACCACAGAAGCACATGAGATAAAAAAGATAGCAACAGAGGAAAGATGTATGGAATACAACCAAATAAAAACAAAAGATAGAAAAACGAAAGAGAAGGATCAAACAAGACACGAAACTAACAGAAAGCAAGATATAAAATGGCAATAGGGAACTCACAAGTATCAATAATTACACTAAATGTAAACGGATTAAACTCACCAATAAAAAGGCACAGAGTAGCAGAATGGATTAAAAAAGAAAATCCAACTGTATGCTGCCTACAGGAAACTCATCTAAGTAACAAGGATAAAAACAAATTCAAAGTGAAAGGCTGGAAAACAATACTCCAAGCAAATAACATCCAAAAAAAAGCAGGTGTAGCAATACTCATATCGGATAATGCTGACTACAAGACAGGAAAAGTACTCAGAGACAAAAATGGCCATTTCATAATGGCTAAGGGGACACTGAATCAAGAAGACATAACAATTCTTAATATATATGCACCAAACCAAGGAGCACCAAAATATATAAGACAGCTACTTATTGATCTTAAAACAAAAACTGACAAAAATACAATCATACTTGGAGACCTCAATACACCGCTGACGGCTCTAGATCGGTCATCCAAACAGAGAATCAACAAAGACATAGTGGCCTTAAACAAAACACTAGAGCACCTGGATATGATAGACATCTACAGGACATTTCATCCCAAAGTGACTGAGTATACATTTTTCTCCAGTGTACATGGATCATTCTCAAGAATTGACCATATGTTGGGCCACAAAAACAACATCAGCAAATTCAGAAAAATTGAAGTTGTACCAAGCATATTTTCTGATCATAAAGCCTTGAAACTAGAATTCAACTGCAAAAAAGAGGAAAAAAATCCCACAAAAATGTGGAAACTAAACAACATACTTTTAAAAAATGAATGGGTCAAAGAAGAAATAAGTGCAGAGATCAAAAGATATATACAGACTAATGAAAATGACAATACGACATATCAGAATCTATGGGATGCAGCAAAAGCAGTGATAAGAGGGAAGTTCATATCGCTTCAGGCATATATGAACAAACAAGAGAGAGCCCAAGTGAACCACTTAACTTCCCACCTTAAGGAACTAGAAAAAGAAGAACAAAGACAACCCAAAACCAGCCGAAGAAAGGAAATAATAAAAATCAGAGCAGAAATAAATGAATTAGAGAACAGAAAAACTATAGAAAAAATTAATAGAACAAGGAGCTGGTTCTTTGAAAAGATCAACAAAATTGACAAACCCTTGGCAAGACTTACCAAGGAAAAAAGAGAAAGAACTCATATAAACAAAATCCAAAATGAAAGAGGAGAAATCACCACGGACACCGTAGATATACAAAGAATTATTGTAGAATACTATGAAAAACTTTATGCCACTAAATTCAACAACCTAGAAGAAATGGATAAATTCCTAGAACAATACAACCTTCCTAGACTGAGTCAAGAAGAAGCAGAAAGCCTAAACAGACCTATCAGTAGAGAAGAAATAGAAAAAACCATTAAAAACCTCCCCAAAAATAAAAGTCCAGGCCCTGACGGCTATACCAGCGAATTTTATCAAACATTCAAAGAAGACTTGGTTCCTATTCTACTCAAAGTCTTCCAAAAAATTGAAGAAGAAGCAATACCTCCAAACACATTTTATGAGGCCAATATAACCCTCATCCAAAAACCAGGCAAGGATGGCACAAAAAAAGAAAACTACAGACCAATATCTCTAATGAATACAGATGCTAAAATACTAAACAAAATACTAGCAAATCAAATACAACAACATATTAAAAAAATAATACATCATGATCAAGTGGGATTCATTCCAGAATCTCAAGGATGGTTCAACATACATAAAACGGTTAATGTAATACACCATATCAACAAAACAAAGAACAAAAACCACATGATCTTATCAATAGATGCAGAAAAGGCTTTCGATAAAATACAACACAATTTTATGTTTAAGACTCTCAACAAAATGGGTATAGAAAGAAAATATCTCAACATGATAAAGGCCATATATGATAAACCATCAGCTAACATCATATTAAATGGCACTAAACTGAAGGCTTTCCCCCTTAAATCAGGAACAAGACAGGGTTGTCCACTCTCTCCACTCTTATTTAATGTGGTACTAGAGGTTCTCGCCACAGCAATCAGACAAGACAAAGAAATAAAAGGCATCCATATCGGAAAAGAAGAAGTAAAGGTATCACTTTTTGCAGATGATATGATCCTATACATCGAAAACCCCAAAGAATCCACAAAAAGACTACTAGAAACAATAAGCCAATACAGTAAGGTCGCAGGATACAAAATTAACATACAGAAGTCAATAGCCTTTCTATATGCCAACAATGAAACAACTGAGAAGGAACTCAAAAGAATAGTCCCCTTCACGATTGCAACAACAAAAAATAAAATACTTAGGAATAAACATAACAAAGAATGTAAAGGACTTATATAATGAAAACTATAAACCATTGTTAAGGGAAATCGAAAAAGATATAATGAGATGGAAGAATATACCTTGTTCTTGGCTAGGAAGAATAAATATAATCAAGATGGCTATATTACCCAAAGCAATATACAAATTTAATGCAATTCCCATCAAACTTCCAATGACGTTTTTTAAAGAAATAAAGCAAAAAATCATCAGATTTATATGGAACTATAAAAAACCCCGAATAGCCAAAGCAATCCTAAAGAAAAAGAATGAAGCTGGGGGCATAACAATACCTGACTTCAAACTCTATTATAGGGCCACGACAATCAAAACAGCATGGTATTGGCAGAAAAATAGACACTCAGACCAATGGAACAGAATAGAAAGTCCAGAAATAAAACCACATATATATAGTCAAATAATTTTTGATAAAGGGGCCAACAACACACAATGGAGAAAAGAAAGCCTCTTCAATAAATGGTGCTGGGAAAACTGGAAAGCCACATGCAAAAGAATGAAACTGGACTACAGTCTCTCCCCCTGTACAAAAATTAACTCAAAATGGATCAAAGATCTAAACATAAGACCTGAAACAATTAAGTACATAGAAGAAGACATAGGTACTCAACTCATGGACCTGGGTTTTAAAGAGCATTTTATGAATTTGACTCCAATGGCAAGAGAAGTGAAGGCAAAAATTAATGAATGGGACTACATCAGACTAAGAAGTTTTTGCTCAGCAAGAGAAACTGATAACAAAATAAACAGAAAGCCAACTAAATGGGAAATGATATTTTCAAACAACAGCTCAGATAAGGGCCTAATATCCAAAATATACAAAGAACTCATAAAACTCAACAACAAACAAACAAACAATCCAATAAAAAAATGGGAAGAGGATATGAATAGACACTTCTCCCAGGAAGAAATACAAATGGCCAACAGATATATGAAAAGATGCTCATCTTCTTTAGCTATTAGAGAAATGCAAATCAAAACGGCAATGAGATACCACCTCACACCTGTTCGATTAGCTGTTATTAGCAAGTCAGGTAATAGCAAATGTTGGAGAGGCTGTGGAGAAAAAGGAACCCTCATACACTGTTGGTGAGAATGTAAAGTAGTACAACCATTATGGAAGAAAGTATGGTGGTTCCTCAAAAAACTGAAAATAGAACTACCTTATGACCCAGCAATCCCTCTACTGGGTATATATCCCCAAAACTCAGAAACATTGATACGTAAAGACACATGCAGCCCCATGTTTATTGCAGCATTGTTCACAGTGGCCAGGACATGGAAACAACCAAAAAGCCCATCAATAGATGACTGGATAAAGAAGATGTGGCACATATACACTATGGAATACTACTCAGCCATAAGAAATGATGACATCGGAACATTTACAGCAAAATGGTGGGATCTTGATAACATGATACGAAGCGAAATAAGTAAATCAGAAAAAAACAGGAACTGTATTATTCCATACGTAGGTGGGACATAATACTGAAACTAAGAGACATTGACAAGAGTGTGGTGGTTACGGGGGGGAGGGGGGAATGGGAGAGGGATAGGGGGTGGGGAGGGGCACAAAGAAAACAAGATAGAAGGTGACAGAGGACAATCTGACTTTGGGTGGTGGGTATGCAACATAATTGAACGACAAGATAACCTGGACTTGTTATCTTTGAATATATGTATCCTGATTTATTGATGTCACCCCATTAAAAAAAATAAAATTATAGAAAATAAATAACAGGGAAAGTTGCAAGTACGATATTAAAAGTATATAAATACTCACCCCAAGTCAGCTACTAGTCTTTTCTAATTCAGCATCAGTTCTGAAAAATATCCAGACAGTCCGGAAACTGACATGTCTCCACAGTCCTATGCAGATACTATTTTGAGCTCTAGCTTAGCAAGAACAAGGGTGCCAAGAAGAACTGAGATCTGTCACCTGCATTTTCTGCAGCAGTTTGCTGAAGGCAGCTTTACCTGTCTTGTTAGCAGTGATCACCAGACTCACCTGGGAAGATTGGAACATTTGGATGCTATTTAAATGGGACCAAGCTCTGTTTTTCAACTTAACTCCTACTTGTTTGGATTTAAGACCATCCTGGGATGTTATCAAACCCTTGTTTAGTAGCTATATGTCTGCTTCTGAGTTTTATCTTCCCTTTCACTTCTTCTCAAGATGGATCCTGAGGTTTTGGATCCTCACCTTGCTTTGTTCAGGCTTTTATCACCAGCACACACCCAAGTAAATGTCACATTCACAGGTGACGCACAATTAATGCTTATAACTTGACTGCCCACAGTTAAGCAGCTCTGCTCCTCAGGGAGAAATGTCAAGGAAAGTCACAGTCATGGACTTTATTCCCAGGGCCCCAGGATGGCCTGATACCAGGAAATTTCTTGGGAACCATTGCTTCTTTCCACACTGAAACGGGAAAAAAAAAATAGCGCGGGTAATTTTACAGAAAGTGCCTATTACTTGCTGTAGTAGGCTGAATAATCACTCCTATAGAAGTCCGCGTCCAAGTCCCTGAAACCTGTACACGTTAACTTTTTCAGTAAAAGGGTCTCTGCAGATCTGATGAAGTTCGAGGATTTTGAGGTTATTCTGGATTATCTGGATGGGCCCTAAATGCAAGCAGAACTGTCCTTACAAGAGAAAAGCAAGGGGAACTTTGACATACAAGGACAAGGCCACATGAAGAGAAGCAGGGGGAATTTTGAAGATACTGGCCTTGAAAACTGGAGTGGCGAGGCCCTGAGCCAAGGATGAGCACAGCCACCAGGCCTGGAGGAGGCAAGGAAGGGGCTCTGCGCCGGGCTCTGCACAGAGCGCAGCCTGCCAGCGCCTTCACTGTAACCCGGGGACACTGCTTTCGGACTTCTGGCTTCCACAACTGTGAGAAAATAACTTTCTGTTTCTTTTTTTTTTACAGAGACAGAGAGTGAGTCAGAGAGAGGGATAGACAGGGACAGACAGACAGGAACGGAGAGAGATGAGAAGCATCAATCATTAGTTTTTCATTGCGCGTTGCAACACCTTAGTTGTTCATTGATTGCTCTCTCATATGTGCCTTGACCGCGGGCCTTCAGCAGACCAAGCAACCCCTTGCTGGAGCCAGCGACCCTGGGCTCAAGCTGGTGAGCTTTTGCTCAAACCAGATGAGCCCTCACTCAAGCTGGCGACCTTGGGGTCTCGAACCTGGGTCTTCTGCATCCCAGTCCGACACTATACCCACTGCGCCACCGCCTGGTCAGGCTAACTTTCTGTTTCTTAAGGACACTACATTTGTAGTAATTTGTTACAACAGCAATAAGAAATGAACACATTACCTATCTCGGTCCTTTTCCTAGCTGATTGCCCCATCTCAGCACCCACTTCTCTATTAATCTCAAAACTCCAAGGCCTTGAATGTTCACATTAAAAAGATTTCCAACACACACACACATACACACACACACACACACCTAAATGTATGATGAGAAGGTCACTACATCTAAAATTACTAGAATGCCTGGCCCCATATGTCTTTATGAATGGCTATGTTCACTCAGCCACATGCATATGTTCCCTAAGTTGCATTTGGTCTGAGGACAGATAAACAAGAGACATGATTTTTGCCTTCAAAGAGCTCACAGTTTAGTGAGTAAGACAAAAAGGCAAAGGGCCAGGCTCTCAGGAACTACACAGGTGCTCGAAAGCCCTTCCCCCGGGCTGGAGGGAGGTAAGGAGGACATTCCAGAGGATGTGATGAAACATGAACTCAGTGATGACACAGTAATAGCCGACATTACTAAGGCTATTGCCAGCCACAGTAGCAGAACGACGGGCATCAGGGGAGCATTGCTCACACGGAACGCCATGTGAGTGGACCACCCAGGGTTCGGTGATGCAGCCCCCCTCCGTGATGCTGCCGAGTGCTGCACAGAGGAGCTCACTGAATTCTCAGGTAACAAGCGAGGTGCTATTTTTACCCTGATTTTCCCACCCAAGAAAAGGAGGCAGAGAATGAATGAACCACTTCCCCAAGCTCCTACGGTTAGTAAAGAGTGGGTAGGAGGTGCTGAGAAAATGACACTGTCTTCATCCACAGCCCCTGCACCGAACCATTCCTGGAAGGGATGTCACTGCTCTCAGATGGGGACTGAATATGTCAGAGGTGCCAAGACAGAACATTGTTTATTTATCTATTGAAAAAACATTAAATAGCTCTAAATCCCTATTTCTGTTAAGGGCAAAAAAAAGAAAAGAAAAGAAAAACATAACCTTGAGAGTCATTCACTTTGCATTAAACTCAGTCAATTTTAGGTTCAACTTTTGGGTGACTACGCAGTCAATTCAGAATTCTCCCATTCTCTTATTTCTCCTAGGGTGACACCTAAGATTCCTTATTTAGCACAGTAGTTTTGTAGAGTCCAGAAGGGGCCTTCTTTGGTACTCAGTGGTCTGCCTGACTTGTCCTGGGTTTCTGTTCTGCCCTTGGCATACTCAGAGGTGACCAGGTGCTCTTGTGGCCTGAGGTCATCAGGCCCACGTGCTCTCTGTCCTCCTTCATCTACCTGCTAAGGCACTTTGGCCTTTGGACTGTCCCTCAGCAAGTTCCAGTCCTCTCGGTTCTCTTGGGCAGTCTCAAAGCCAAGGGCAGCCATTGTTCTTCTGTGTCAACATTGCTACTCCAGGGTTTAAGGCTAACAAGTGGTGTGCTAACTCTGTGACCTTGGACATGTCGCTTAACTCATCAATGCCTCAGTTTCCTCACCTGTTAAATAAAGAAAATAGTGACCCTCTGTGGTGGCTTAGTAATGTGTTCACTTGGCTAGGTTGAACTACATGTCTGAGACCCTTTCTTTTCTGTGTGTCTCTGGTTAGCTTAGATGATAAGAGACAATCTTTTGGGAGAGATTTGGAGTGTGGAAGAGAAGCAGCAGCCATGCTGTAGCTCACACAGTCATCGCTTACCTGTGGGCTCACCTTGATGGCGTGAGGCCCTGTCCAGGCCTGCAGCTACACCTGCTTCCTGCGACCCCCCTACAGTTTCTCTGACTCCTGAACCAAGTGTGTGTTTAGGTGCATGGCAAAGGCCTCCAAGCCTCTGCAGGACCCATCAAAGGTCAAAGACAACAAGAACCTATCCATACTAATGCCAATCAGTCCCTGTGGGCCTCACACAGCTCCAGCTCATCTCTGTAGGTTCCTGTTTGGCCATACTCACCCTCAATTTACGTCCATCTTCCCTTCCACCCTGCCCTCCTGGTGGACTTCAAGCTCGAGCTTTAGATGCAGAGACAACAGAGATAAAAGCCAGACAGACTGCTAAGCCAGATCCCACGCGGATCAGCTCAGATGTTGGTAGCGAGCACGTACCTCTACTGGTCTGGCCTCGTTGGCAATGGAAGGATGAACTAAGATAAAAGGAGTTATAAAGTGTTCACCAGCATACTGCGCAGTTGACCAGGGCCCGATCATGTAATCAATTCTAGTGGTTTTTCTTTCTCTTCTTTTACTTCTTTCCTCTCCTCTTTTTCTTTCCTTTCTCCTTCCTCTTGCCTTGCTCACCATGAAGGCTAGCAGAGAGAAGACAAAAAGATGAATTCCCAGTCGAAATCTCACAGTCCCAAATGGAAATGAAAGACCCTCAAGGTCAATCTTCTTGTCACCCAAAGAAACTTTATATAACTTAGTACCATTCAAGGTAAACCGCCACCTACCCTCTCTGGGAAACCTCTGAGAAGAATATTAACACGTGATTTAATCCTTCTGGATATCAGGTTCCTTGTTCTGTAGAATGAATACCCTAGATTTGGGCACTAAAGGCCTCTTATATTCTTAAACTACTTCACATGTGATCTCTCATCTTCTGGCTGGAAATCTCTTCCAAACCTCCCCATAAAATCCCTGTCCTCCCAGTCCAAGTCCTTCCAGTCCACCTTTTGCCTTCATGGAAACAATGAATTGCGGTAAACAAGTTTCCCGATATTTGCTCAGAGAACCAGATTTTGTCATGAAGTCTCATCATGAAACAATTTGATGTCTCTGTTCAAAATTAAATATTTTAAATCCTGAATCAGGCCCTGGCCGGTTGGCTCAGCGGTAGAGCGTCGGCCTGGCATGCGGGGGACCCGGGTTCGATTCCCGGCCAGGGCACATAGGAGAGGCGCCCATTTGCTTCTCCACCCCCCCTTCCTTCCTCTCTGTCTCTCTCTTCCCCTCCCGCAGCCAAGGCTCCATTGGAGCAGAGATGGCCCGGGCGCTGGGGATGGTTCCTTGGCCTCTGCCCCAGGCGCTAGAGTGGCTCTGGTCGCGGCAGAACGACCCCCCGGAGGGGCAGAGCATCGCCCCCTGGTGGGCAGAGCATCGCCCCTGGTGGGCGTGCCGGGTGGATCCCGGTCGGGCGCATGCGGGAGTCTGTCTGACTGTCTCTCCCCGTTTCCAGCTTCAGAAAAAAAAAAATCCTGAATCAAAATGCTGTATCATATATAAGGAAAACACATTCTTTCAGAAATCAGTTTCTTTTTCTAGGGTGCTTTTCAATAGTTAAGGTTACTAGGTTACTACACTATTGTCAGGCCGTTGATAAGAACAGCACATTCCATGTAAAAGACTATAAAGATGCCTCAAACAGAAAATTAATTGAAGAAATTAATTTTTTTACATTTTTCTTTAAATGCAAAGCAGAGAATTGTCTCTCCTTGTGGTAGAAACCTGATTCCTGACTTGTGTGATTTCAGCAGAAAGGTATTCTGGATGCTCATGTCTAGTCTCTTCCCTACTTGTCTCCTCCTCCCCAGTGCCCTCTCCTTTGCACTCCTTTCATACTGTTCTCTATGAGTCTTCCTCTTCCTTCTCACTTCCCTACTCTCAGTCTCTTCAGTTGTAAAATGGGAATATGATTGTTATGTCATTAGGCATTTTGAGGCTGAAATTAAATAATATATTAACACAATAGGTCAATTCCTGGCATATGGCAATGATTTAATATTGTAGAATATAGACAGCTGGGTGGATAGATCTATTTGAATAGTACTGATTTATATTGAACAGTGCTGTATTTTATATAATATTAGAAATTCTATTCTTTCTACCCAATTATCTATTCAATTTTTCTATACATAGCTAACCTTTGTGTGTATGTGCTAGATATATGCATCTTCGGAGGCTAACACAAACAGAAACTTCCTACGTGCAAGTTGAATAAATGAACCATTGAGGGAATAAATGAATGAATGGTAAAGGATCACCTGGAATAATGGAGCAAGAGGCTTTTGCATGCTGGGAAATTACTTATGATGGCAGGAAAGGTCTACTGAAGGATTCACAAAGGATTTATAGTGGACATCAATGGTAATAGTTCTCTTTGAAAAAGGTTAAAGACTATGCTAATTCACTTTTGCCAATGTCTCAATAATAAAAAGAATTATATTAAGTATCGGCTATATGCTAAGCACTGTGTTAAGGGACACTCTTATATACCTTGCAAGATAAAATCATTTTGCATATATTGACACATATCTCAAGCATACCTTAGTCACAGAAGGGTTCACACTCTACTTCTCTGCAGCATTGCAATAGCTTTGTAGAAATGTTCTTCATCACTCATGTGTAAAGTGTGTAAAAAAAAAAAGGCTGAGATGTATAGTAACTAAATACCTAAAGGTCTTGTGTGATTAATTTATATCATCACAGAGAAGTAAACTGAGGGAGGGGAAAGTTACAGAAATGCCTCCAAGATGTTATCAGGTCTCATTTTAATTAAACAACACTTTCTCTGCTAACTCTTTTGAAGGGGAATAAAAGCATAAGGGCTGTATTCCTTCCAACATGATGATTCAGAGAAAGCCACCAATGGAAATTGCTGCAATTTCACGTCACTCTAGATTTAAGTGTGCTGAAATCTAGTTGTGAAATAGGAAGCAGATTCACAGATATGGAAGATCTGGTTGTGCATCTCTTGTCCACTATGATGGTCCTTCTTTTTCTTCCATTTTAAATTGATTTCTAGTATCTGTGGCACTTAATTTTTCACTACAGCAATTTTGTAAACAATGCACATTGAGTGCAGAAGTGATGAGAGTTGCTATACGTTGGTTGGAACTAACATCCCAAACCCTCTCGTTGAAAACCTGAAGAGATATAAACCAACCTGAATCCTTCCAAGCAGCCAGGGAGGCCTGGAAAGCATATATTTTATTTACTAATGTTAGGGATTTAATGGGTATGGAGAGGTGCTATAGACTTAATATCTGTGTCCTCCAAAAATGTATATGTTGAAGTATGGTTGTATTTGGAAGTGGGACATCGGGGAGTTGTTTAGGTCATGAGAGTAGAGCCTTTATGAATGGGATAAGCGTCCCAATAAGAAGAGATATGAGAGAGATGACTTCTCTTTTAATCATGTGAAAACACAACAAGAAGATACCATCTATGAACCAGACAGTGGGCCTCACCAGACACCAAATCGGCTGGCTTCTTGCTTTTGAATTTCCCAGCCTCCAGAACTGTAAGAAAGAAATTTCCAACCCAGTCTGTGGTATTCTTGTAATAACATGAACAGACTAAGAGGTGACCACACTTACTGGTTTGAAGACTTGTCATTCATAATATAATCTCTCTTCTTCCTTAAGAAATAAAAACTTGAGGGAAGTGACTGATGAAGGGATCATAGGGCCCTTTGGTAACACTCACCCAGGAGACTTAGAAAGGTGGAGTGCCTCTTAGCAGTTTTGGTACCTTAGACAAGAGTTGATATTCTTGTTAAGTTCTGATCCTAAGAATGAAGTCTTTATTTCACCTTTTTAGAAACTTTGATGATTGGGAGGAGGAGAAGTCACTTAATACCAACTTTTATGTAAGCCCAAATTCTGAAAAGTTAGCTATAGGCATTTAAAATTCAGAAATTGAACATGACTTATCTGGTTGCCATTCTTATATCCTTTCCCTATAAGCTTTTAACTATCAGAAAAAACAAGGAGGATCAATAGGTAAAGGAAAAAGAAACCTGTGAAATTAAAAAGTTTTTTTGAAGAAATACAATCAGTAAGTATCATTTTGTGCCCTCTGAGCAGAGAGCCAGTGGGGAGATTCCTGATAGAGGGAGAAAACCATTAAGAGACTAAGCGTAATTAACCATTAGAATTCATTAGTGAAAACTATCAGGGTGCTTCGCTAATTTGGCAGATTTAAAATTAGCCTTAATTTCTGGAAATAGACACACAGGGGAGGTTTCTACTGGTTAAGCAGTTAGGCATGTCTGAAAACCTCTCTGCCCACAGAATGATCTCTGGGTTCTATTATGTTCTCAGTAAACCTTGTTCTCTCCATAGCTGAGAGCGACCCCATCCATAAACAGTCCTGTTTTTTTCAGAAAGGGACTTGGAAAGTACAAGATTTCTCACATTTGAGAGGTTCATTTGTTCACTCATTCACTCATTCACTCAACAAATATTAATTGAGTACCTAATATGTGCCAGGCACTAATGTAAGTTCTGAAAACAAGAATATAGACAAGATGGACAAAACACTCAGCTCTCAGGACCTCATATTGATGAACAGCAACAGGCAAACTTTTTTTCTGGGAAAGAACAGATAATTGTTTAGCCTCTGCGGGACATAATATCTCTGTTCAACTATTCCACTTTGCTTTTAGAGCAGGAAGGCAGACATAGACAATATGCAAATAAGTGAGTGTGGCTGTGTTTCAATACACAGATGGGCCTGATTTACAATGGTTCTATAACAATTTTTCAACTGCAAGATGGTGTGAAAGCAGTGCACATAATAAAGTGCATCAGATACTCAACACTTTATCATAAAATGGGCTTTGTGTTACATTATTTTAGCTGTAGGTTAAGGTAAGAGTTCTGAGCTCATTTAAGGTTGGCTAGGCTAAGCTATGAAGTTTGGTAAATTAGATGTATTAAATGCATTTTTGACTTAGGATATTTTGAAGTTAAAATGGGCTTATCAGGATGCCACCTAATTATAAGTTAAGCAACATCTGTAACTTTATTTACAAGACAGGCAGTGAGCTGGATTAACCCACAAGCCATGGTTTGCTGACTCTTCTTCCGGAGATTGATGATCAAGTTTACCTTCCTTTTGGGTTTTCCTCCATCTTCAGTTTTAGTGGTCTGCTACACACCTTATTTTTTTTCAGCCTCCATCACCCAGTTTTAAGGGGCAACAATTCTTCCCATTCATAGAGAGCAAAACAAGATATTCAATCGCCAATAATTGAGAACACCAGGCAAATCCACCCATGTGTGATTAGCTGCTGAGTTCTCTGTCTTCAGACCTTGTGTACCTGTCTAGACATTGTGTGATTGAGTCTATGTATTCTCCCCATGCCAGAGAATGTATTATCTGTTGCTTTTTGTTTACCAGTCTGGACATTCTCCCAGAGCCACAGATGGTTAAGAGACCACTAAGCCCACTAAAGTATCTTCTCCACTCAATCAGCAGTTCTAATTTCTGGATCAAGTCTAGACCCCATCTGTCTAATCTATTGCACTGCAACCAATCAGCAGAACCTCAGCCTGGTTTTGAAAACTATTAATCATTTTAATTTACCCAGCTTTAAATTAGTTAAGTTGCTTTATAATGGATAGGAAAAGCAAGAAGAGACGTGTGTGCATGTGGATGGCTTGTGTAATCATAGTTAGAGTGTGATGGAGAAAGCAGTATGGATCTGTTAAAAGGTAAATGTAAATGCAGCAAGGTAGAGAACGTTTTATGATCTTAACTATTGGCACCACATTTTCATTTGGGAATGAAACTGTCTTTGTTGGAAAAGTTCTCTATAGACTTAAAGACCCACTCTCTCTCCTTTTTGCTGAAAAAAAAACTTTTTTACTACTTTTCTTAACACAGAGAGAGTTAGACCAAACTTTTAGACCAATCCACTGGGAGGGAAATGAACAAAGACAGAGGGTTAAGATAGGGAGAATGGTGATGCCAGCATGTTTATAGAAAGTTTCACCCAAAAATGTCTTCAATAAATGCTACTAAACCCACAAATATTTGTCACAAGGTATTTCAGTTGATAATTGGGTGAGGATACTGAAGAAGAATCTGTGTTTCTACTGGGGTTCATGTGAGACATCCCACAGAAAATAGTGAATAAACTAAAATTGAAGAGGCAGAGAAAGCAGAAGTTAAGACTTCCAGTTATTCTCGAAAATGTTAGGGTAAGGTCAAACTGTCTAATCTCCCCTAGCTCCCAAAGGGACAGGAAGGCTCAGAATTGACATCTCTGTATCACATGAAACAAATTCAAACTAAAGTTATGTGTACTTAAAAGCAAGATATATTAGTTAAACCAGTCTCAGAATTATTGTGAAATAAAAGTCATTTTTGAAACTTCTAACTTTCTCTTCCTGCACATTTGGCTCTCTGATGGAAATCTTCTCTCTTTAAGCCCTCCAACATTCCAGATTTCTCATAATGTCCCATCATTTTATCATAGTAAAACTTGATTTAGGAATAGCTTATAAATTTTTATATCAAAATATGAGAGCCCACAACATCAAAACTACTTTTAGGAATGTGAACAAGAGTCTCAACATAAAGACATGATGTACTTACAGTGAGATTTTAGGAATCAACTAGCATGAAGAAGGTATTCTAGAAAAATGCCTAGTAAAGTGTCTTGAAAACCACACCAAGGCAGAACTATTTAAGTTGGAATATTTTTAGGTTTTGCTGTGGGGATGCAGTGAAAAAATAAGACCAAGTCCTGCATTCTAGAATGTGTGTGCAATGAAAGGTAGGAGGTGTCAAGAAGACAACTCTAATATCTCAATAAACAAAAGCATAAACAGGCAGATCTCATAAAAACAAATATTTAAGAAGTCACAGTTTACATTATACAATAGTGTACATGACATACAACAGACTGTCATTTTCACTGGCAAATGTAATTATAAGGCTGAATGTTAAGGAAGATGTTGGGAAAGGATCTCTTATATACTGTTGGTGAGACCATGAATGGCACAACCTTTCTAGAGGGCTTCTTACTCTTTAAGTCATCAATTTTATATCTAATAATCTGTCCTTCAGTTACACTTCCTCATATGTACAAAGCAATAGATAAGGATAAGAAATTTAGTACTATTTATAACATTAACACTGGAGACTATTTAATTTTTATTAATAAGAGAATAGTTAATTCAGTTATAGTATTTCAGGCAAAGGATTGTTATACTGCTATTAAAAAGAAGCCAGATTTATATTTGCTCATGTGAAAAGATATTATACTACAAACTTTAAAGAAACAAGAAAAAGCAAATGCCAAGCATCAGAGATCCTCCTGATCTCTCCCTTTGAAATTTCAACAAATTGAACAAATACAATGAAGTGGAGGAACCCCAACTGGGCTCACAGGAGCATTTGAAAGACCCATGCAATGAATGAACTAAAGGTGGGACAGGTTGAGAATGTGGCCAGAAGATACAATGCATTTGAGGTTTGGCTCTGTATTTTTCCCCTCTGCTAGACTATGGAAAGAAGGAAGCTCAGGCTGTTTAAATTTTGTCTGAGGAGTACAAAGAGAGAAACTTAGAGTGACTGGGTCACTCTGCTGGGAGGAGTGGTGAGACAGAAGGTCAGAGGGGGAGATAAACTGAGTGGCCAGAGTGCAGGGTAATGGCCAGTATTCTCCTTGTCTCCCTGCAGCCTGCAATCAACAGACACAAAGAAAACTAAAGTGTGGCCCTCAACCTCCCAGATCCCACCTCCTTCAACTCACAATACAGAAAGTGGCAGTGACAAACCCATAGCTAGCTTTCCAGAGCCACTTTCTCCCCTGAAAAACAGAGATGCTCTGAGTCTTGTCCCTAGGTCTGTTGAGATGTGAGGAAGAGCACACAGAAGCCTGAGATTGTCATTGCTACAGCTGTAAAGCAGGAAAGCTAAAGTTGTAAACCCAAAGCTGTAAAGCCCTCACAATAAGCCACACCCACAATGTTGACTGCAGCCATGCTAACATCATTGCCACAGCAACAATTTAGTGAAGGATAGCCCTGGTACTTTACAGAGTTAATAGTTGTAATATAGCAACACATACTGGAAGAAACCTCTCAAAACTGACATTTAATTTCTTTTTTGTCCTTCATTTTCCCTGTTTTCTTTTTTTTCTACTTATTCTTTTTTTTTCTCTTTTGAATTTTACTATCTTTAATTTTTATATATTTTATTCTTATTTTGGAGGGGTGTTTGGTTTTTTAATTATTGTTTTGTTTTAGATCTTTTTTCTGTGGTTTTTCTCCTTTACTTGTCATAATTTTTTAAACTTATATTTTTTATTGTACTTTAAAAAATTTTTATTTCCTTAGTTGTTTTTTTTTTTTTTGGTTAGGATTCTTAACAACACCACTTTCAAATGCTATCAAGGAAGAAGAAATGAAATATTATGGCTATACAATACAGAGATGTAGTTCAAAAATAAAATGAAAAATCTCCAGAAAAAAGTCTTAATTATATGAAATCTTGGAGTTATATGATAGAGAATTCAAAATTGAAGTCTGAAAATACTCAAGGAGATGCAAGAAGACACCAATGGGCAACTTAATGAGCTCAGAAAACAAATTAATGAACAAAATAAATATGTGATCAAAGAGAATGAAACTTTAAAAACAAATGAAGAACTCAATACATGGATTGAAAACTGAGGTAGCAAGTTTAGTTAATAGAACAAGCCAGATAGTGGAAAGAATCAGTGACAACAAAGATAAGCAACTAGAGATGCTACAGAGAGAAGAGAGAGACTTGCAAATAATAAAATAAAAAAACTAAGCAAACTCTACAAGAATTGTCTGACTCCATCAGAAAAAGCACTCTAATAAGAATAATGGGTATATCAGAAGAAGAGGAAAAGTAAAAGAGAATGGAAAGTCTATTAAAACAAATAACTGATGGAAATTTCTCAAGCCTATAGAAAGACTTAAAGCCTTGAATTCAAAAAGCAAACAGACTGCCAAGTTACCTCAACCCAAACAGACCTACACCAAGACACATCATAATAAAATTATCAAAAATCAATGACAAAGAAAGAATCCTCAAGGCAGCTAGGAAAAAAGAACATAACATATAAAAGAAAACCCATTAGGTTGTCATCAGACTTCTCAGCAGAAACTCTGTAAGTCAGAAGAGAGTAGACCCAAATATTCAAAGTACTGAAAGAGAAGGATTACCAACTAAGAATACTATATCCATAAAGTTGTCCTTCAAATATGAAGGAGAAATAAAAACTTTTACAGACATACAGAAGCTGAGGAAATTTATCACCTGAAAACTACCACTATAAGAAATACTCAAGGAGGTTATTCAGCCAGACACAAAATATAAAACAAATCAAAACTATAAGTAAAAGTTCCAACAAGGTCACAATAAAAAAACAATGATAATCTATGACAACAATAACATATAACATAAACAAATGACAATAAGATAAATAATAACAGTAACATAAAAAGGGAGAAGATAAAGATCTACAGTACCAAAGGACGATGGAGTGCAGGAGCACTCATAAGACAAAGGACTCTTATAAAAATGAACATTTTTCACTTAATAAGCTAATGTTAACCACCCATGAAAGAATCACTACTAAATCACACAGCTTAAAAAAAGAAAAGAAAAAACAGGGGAAAGAAGTATGGGATACCATAAAACAAATACAACTGACAGAAACAAAAAAGAGAAAAACCAAACAAGACATAAAGCTATCAGAAAACAAAACATAAGATAGCTATAGAAAATCCTCAAATGTCAATAATTACCTTGAATGTAAATGGATTGAACTCACCAATAAAGAGACACAGAGTAGCATATTTGATCAAAAAGCAAAACCCAATCATATGCTGCCTTCAAGAGACACATCTAAGCTGAAAGGACAAAAGTAGACTCAAAGTGAAAAGTTGAAAAATGGTTTTCCAAGCAAATAATATCCCAAGGAAAGCAGGTGTAGCTGTAATCATATCTGACAATGCTGACTTCAAGATAACAAAGGTAACCAGAGACAAGGATAGACATTTCATAATGATAAAGGGACATTGTATCAGGAAGACAAAACACTTCTTAGGCCCTGGCTGGTTGGCTCAGTGGTAGAGCATCGGCCTGGCGTGCAGGGGACCCGGGTTCGATTCCCGGTCAGGGCACATAGGAGAAGCGCCCATTTGCTTCTCCACCCCCACCCCCTCCTTCCTCTCTGTCTTTCTCTTCCCCTCCTGCAGCCAAGGCTCCATTGGAGCAAAGATGGCCCGGGCGCTGGGGATGGCTCCTTGGCCTCTACCCCAGGCGCTAGAGTGGCTCTGGTCACGGCAGAGCGACCCCCTGGAGGGGCAGAGCATCGCCCCTGGTGGGCGTGCCGGGTGGATCCCGGTTGGGCGCATGCGGGAGTCTGTCTGACTGTCTCTCCCATTTCCAGCTTCAGAAAAATAAAAAAAATAAAAAAAAACACTTCTTAATATATATGAACCAAACCAGGGAGCATAAAAATATGAAAGACATCTACTAACTCATCTAAAAATAGAAGCTGACAATAAAGGCTTTAGATAAATCATCCAAACAGAAAATCACTAAAGAAATACTGACCTTAAGTGACACACTAGATCAAATGGAAATAATAGACATTTACAAAATATTTCATCCCAAAACATCAGATTATACATTCTTCTCCAGTGTGCATGGAACATTCTCAAGGATAGACCATATGTTGGGCCACAAAACTAACATCAACAAATTCAGGAATATTGAAATTATACTAAGTATATTTTTGATCATAAGGCTTTAAAATTAGAATTCAATTGCAACAAGGAAGTAAAGAAACCCACAAAAATGTGGAAATTAACCAACATACTGTTAAAAAATGACAGGGTCAAAGAAGAAATAAAAGCAGATATGAAAAGATATATACAGATGAATGAAAATGACAACATGACATATCAAAATTTCTGTGATGCAGCGGAAACAGTAATATGAGGGAAGTCTATATCATTATAGGTTTATATTAAGAAACAAGGGAGAGCCCAAGTAAACAACCTAACATCTTCAAGGAACTAGAAAGAGAAGAACAAAGGCAGCTAAATGTCAACAGAAGAAAGGAAATAGTAAAAATTAGAGCAGAACTAAATGAATTACAGAACAAAAAAACTATAGATAAAATAATACAACAAAGAACTGGTTCTTTGAAAAGATCAATGATATTGAAAACCACTAGCTAGACTAACTAAGGAAAAAAGGGGAAGGGCTCATATAAATCCAAATGAAAGAGGAGAAATTACCATAAACATCATAGATATACCAAGACTTATAGTAGAATATGATGAAAGACTATATGCCACTAAATTCAACAACCTAGAGGAAATGGATAAATTCCTAGAACTATACAATCTTCCTAGACTGAGTCACAAAGAGGTAGAAAACCTAAATAGACCTATAAGCAGGAAGAAAATAGAAACAACTATCAAAAACTTCCCCCAAAACAAAGTCCAGGACCAGACAGCTACACTAGTCAATTCTACCAAACATTCAAAGAATATTTGGTACCTATACTTCTCAAAGTATTCCAAAAAATAGAAGAAGCAATTTTCCTTAACACATTTCATGAAGCTAACATAAACTTCATGTGAAAACCTGGCTAAGACAACACAAAAAAAGAAAACTATAGATCAATATCTCTAATGAATACAGATGTAAAAATTCTAAACAAAATACTAGCAAATCGAATACAATAACATATTTAAAAAATACTACATCATGACCAAGTGGGATTCATTCTAGGAGCACAAGGATGGTTCAACATATGGAAATCAATCAATGTAATACAACACATCAACCAAACAAAAATCATATGATCCTATTAATAGATGCAGAGAAAACATTTGATAAGATAGAACATCCCTTTATGTTGAAAACACTCAATAAAATCAGAATAGAAAGTACCTCAACATAACAAAGGCCATATATGACAAACCATCAACTAATATCATATTAAATGGGGAAAAACTGAAGGATTTTCCTCTAAAGTCAGGAACAAGACAAGGTTTACCACTCTCTCCACTCTTATTCAACATAGTTGTGGAAATTTAGCCAGAGCAATTATGCAAAAGAAAGAAATAAAAGGCATTCATATCAGTAAATTAGAAGTAAAGGTATCACTTTTTGCAGATAACAGTACTGTATAGAGAAAACCATAAATATGCAACCAAAAGACTATTAGAAATAATAAACCAATACAGTAAAAGTGCAGGATACAAAATCAATATACAAAACTCTAATGCTTTTCTATAAGTCTATAATAAAACTTCAAAAAATGAACTAAAAAAATCCTTTTACCATTGCAACAAAAAATTTTAAATACGTAGGAATGAACTTAACAAAGGATATGAAGGACCTATATACTGAAAACTACAAAATGTTATTGAAATAAATTTAAAAAGACACAATAAAATGGAAAAACATTCCATGTTTATGGATTGGAAGAATCAACATAATTAAAATGGCCATATTACCCAAAGCATTTACAAATTTAATTTAATCCACATCAAAATCCCAATGTCATTTTTTGAAGAAATAGAATAAAAAATTACCAGGTTTGTATGGAACCATAAAAACCCAAATAGCCAAAGAAATCCTGAGGAAAAAGAATGAAACTGCACATACACCTCTGTTTATTGCAGCATTATTGACAGTAGCCAAGACATGAAAACAACCAAAATGCCCTTCAATAGAGGACTGGATAAAGAAGATGTGGTACATATGTAGGTATATACAATGGAATAGTACTCAGCCATAAGAAATGATAGCATCATGACATTTATAACAACTTGGATGGACTTGAGAACATTATACTGAGTTAAATAAGTAAATCATAAAAAGCTAAAGAATTTTATGATTCTACACATAGCTGGAATATAAAACTGAGACTCATGGACATAGATAAAAGTAAAGTGGTTACTGGGGAAAAGGGAGGTAGCGGAGAGATACAGCGGGGCTGGGGGAATGGGTGGGGGGAGGGTTTAAAGACGAACAAAAATAAAGTGATGGAAAATTATTTGACTTTGGGTGATGTGTATACAACATAATCAACAGTTCAAATGCTATAGACATATTTATCTGAAACCTATGTACTCTTATTGATCAATGTCACCCTGTTATAGCTAATTTTCTAAATAAAATTAGAAAAAAGAAACTAGAAAACAAGAGTCATGTCAGTGGTGTAACTTGTTCTAATCTGGTAAACTAAAGAACACATGCAGAGTAAGGATGCGCAGAAACTCTAAATAGCAGTGCTTTTGAATAAGGGGGTTCAGGGTGGAAGACTATTTTCATTGAATAACTTCATCTTAGTCTTTCAGTTGAAAAACACCCCACATATCTAAAGTATTCATGAGTTCTATCTTAAACACTAGAATGGACCTTAAGTCTCCCTGTGGACAAAGCCAAGGAGAGCCCCATGGAGTGGGGCTGTCCCGGTAACTCCAGTGACCTGGGTCTGGCTGTTCCTGGGTCTAAGAGAACTTGGACCCAGTCCAGGAAGGCAGTTCCATCAATAGAAATAGCCACATACTTCCCTGAGTCATCCGGACAGCTCAGTCCTTGACACTAGCATAGGCAAACTCTTTCCGTTAAAGGGCTGGAAAGTTGATTCTTAAGCTTTGGGGACCATGTCACATATTCAAAAATAATAATAAAAGAAAGAAAAAGAAAAGAAAAAGCCTTTCCTTTAAATCTACTGTTCATAAAAATTAGAGGATATTTCAAAATGAATATGAAGTGATAAAAAAGAAGCATTTGCTTTTTTTATTAAACAAGAACATCAGAAAAACAAACAAGTCAAGAAAAGTTGTTCAATTATGCAAATGAGATGCAAAAACAACTTTTATTTCATTGGTGAAAATGCACTATACAAAAGGCTGAAAATACTGGAGTATCTGCACGTTCCCTAATCCCCTAATTTCTGTGAACAGTGGGTTTTTTTAAAAACCATCATTCTATTTTCTCATAAAAAACATTTCTCATGTTTCTCATAGAAAACATTCTTAGCTATCCAGCCATACAAGAAGAGCCACAGGCCACTGCACTGCTGATATTGGCAGATGAATATTTTTCCTAACCCCACTGGACTGATCCACAGGGAGTGTGGCCGCTCTTGACCTCGCCCACCTGCTATACCCCTCGTTTGGGAAATGGAATCTTAAGTCAGGACCTGAGTTGTCGATCCTTCTGTAAAAGTGCTCTCTAGTTTTTCCTCTCTGCCATCTCTCCCTTCCCCCACCTACCCAGTCTCCACCCTCAGGGACATGCTGTATCCACCTTCTGGGGAAAGTCTCATCTTTATGTCACTCATAAGAAGTGGCAATAACTGACTTTATCCCTCACTCACAAGATAGATTCAGGCTCTCTTTCTTTCCTTATCTACTCTCCAGAATTTTTTGCCTGCTTGTAAGGTCAATTAAAATCTCCCAGTGTCGGCCCAGGTCTGAGCAGATCTTCCCTGCGTGCATCTGGCTGCTAGTCAGCTAGTTTTCTGTGTGGGTTCTAGAATTTCTGTTGCTAGAACAGCACTGGCTACCTGCCCTATTTGAATAATGCCTGGGAGAGCATTATGTGCACATAAACATTTTATGGAAGAATTATCTGATAATGATAAACAGGTATCAGGAAAGAACACTATCTTTTTCTTTTTTAATAAATCTGGCAAGAGCATCAGATTAGGTCAGGAAGGATTTTAGTGTTAGCCTTTGGCACAGAAAGATGAGAGACTCCTGAGTCTGACAGATGAGGGAGTTGTATTTATGGTGAAGGATGACAAAAAATTGGGAAGGAGTGTAATTTATTCCACCTGGGTTCCATGAAGGTTGTTTCAGAGAACAGCAGCCTCCTAGGTACTCTGAGCTCAGAGCAGGTCCGCAGAGGGAACTGAGACACTGTCAGTGATGGAGTCTGTGGGAACCACAGCATAGATGTGGCTGCTGTGCCCGGGCCAAGTTCCCACCTGGAACCACAGCCTGGTGCTGACCATAGCTGTAGGAAGAGCCCTGAGACTTTAGGAAGCTGCCTGGCTTCACTGTGTGTAACCATCACCACAGCCCAAAGACTTTGGTTCTAGATCAACTTCCACTGTAGATTTATACAGGTTATATCTCAATTTTCTCATATGTACAATGAGGGGGGTTGAGCAGTGGTGATATCTCATGGCTTTTTTTTAGCTCAAGTACTTTGCAAATTTATGAAACCAGATTTAAACTTTCCAATTCTAAGTCAGAACTTCAAGCCCAGTTGTTTGCTCATACCAATGTTTTGGGTTTGTTTGTTTTTAAATCATCATTTCATTTTCTCATTATTCTGTCAATTCACCATTCTCTTTTTCCATCAACTCACCTAGAAAGAAAGGAAATCTGTCAGAGTCATCTCATACAATTTTTTTCTTTATTTAACAGAAACTTAAATGCCTGCTGGGTGCCAAGCACAGTGCTGGACCCAAGGGACCCAGTGATTGAAAAGTTAGTCCTAGTCCTTATCCTCATGGGGCTCACATTCTAATCAGAATTAGACTGGGAAACAATAAAGAGATATGCATTGTGAAAGGGGAGGAGAGGATGCTGGGGAAGGGATGGGAAAGGCACCCCTACCAGTCCTCAGAATATCAAGAAAAGCATTTGAGAAGTAGAGCTGGATATGTTGTGGGCAAGGGGGACCAGCCACTACAAAGACTCAAAGACAAAAGAGAGAACGACACATTCCAGGAACAAAAGAAGTTCCAGATGAATAGGGCTAAGAGTGTCAGAAGAATATGGTCACAAGTCAGACAGGGGAGGTGAGACAGGTCACCCTGGGTGACAAGCAATAACCTAAGGGCCATTGAAAGATTTTAAACAAGGGAGTGACATGTCCACACTTGAATTTTAGAAAGTTGGTTTTAGCTACAGCGTTAAGACTGACCTGTTAAAAAGGAAGATTGGAAGCAGGGAGCTCTGTTAGAAGGCTGCTACAGTTATCCAAATGAAGGCAATGATGATTGGCTTAGCAGAATGGTGGCAGGAGGAATGGTGAGAGCAGGTGGAGAGATGACTGTTTGAAATTTAGAATCTATGAGAGGTGGCTATTCATTGGCTATGGTGGGTGAAAGGTCCAAGTTTCTGGTTCTGGTTGGGTAATGGTGCTATCTATAGAGATAGGAGAAACAGGTATAAGGCAGATAGAGGAGTAGGGAGAAACAAGGATGCATTTGGTTTTGGACATGCTGACTTTGAGGCCTTGCAGATATTCCTGTGATATCTCCATCAGGATTTGAAGCTCAGAAGAAAGCTCTGGCCTAGAGCCATAAATTTGACACTCACAGCAATTAAGGACAAGGCATGAGTTGGCAATGACTGAGACAGAGTGTGCAGTGATAGTATAAGTAGGTCTAAGTCAGCACCATGAAGAATACTAACATTTAAAGAGGAAGAGAGACAGAGAAAGAGGACCCTTAAAATGATATCAAGATGAGTGATAACAGGCCAAAGAAGGATGGATGGGGTCAGAGAAGCCGGGAAGGAGTGCCTTAAGGACAGCATGGCCAGTGCTTGACCAAGGTCATAAATGACTAGAAATGGCCATCGTGTTTAGCAGCAGGGAAGCCTTTGGGAATCTTAACGAGGATATAAAGAGGAGCACTAGGGATGAAATCAAGATCATAAAGACTGGGAATTAGGGGTGAGGAATGAATACAGATTATAAATTTCTCTTTAAGAAATCAGACTGTGAAGTGAAGAGAGAGATGGAAGCATATGTGTTCTGTGAAAGCCTCTCTTCTTTTTAGAATGGGAGAGGCTTAGGGATGTTTGGATGCTGCTGGGAAGGAGTCAGTAGAGAGGAAGGGATTGTGATTGTAGAGTAAGTCCCAAGAAGGTGGGAGGGTTTAGGATGAAAGCCGATGTTGTACTAACCACGGACTCTTCCTTATAACTGAGCAGGACAAGGGGACTTCTTGTTTAATAGCCACCAGTTTCTTCTCAAATTCTTGTTGTTGTGCCTTTGTTCATGCTGTTGCTAGCACTAAGACTTCTCTGCTCACTGGCTTTCTGAATGCCTTACCCATTTACAAGGCCCCGATCTTCTGCAGTGCACTCAGCTCTTCTGCTCTGCACAGGTACAGACTTAACTCTCTTTACTGATCTCTAAAGGTGACCTGCGCTTTTCTGCCTTCTCTCCTCTACCAGGTGGGGCACTCCTTGAGGGAAAAAAAGCAGGCCATGCAATTTTTAATATTTCCCACTGTGCTGGGACACAGCAGATTCTCTAAAAGGACTTTGTGGTTCACTGGCTCAAGTTTGAAAAAATGTTGCTCCTGAAATTCAGCAAGACCTCCTTTACCCTATCTTCTTAGAATAAGGAATGGAGAGGGTAAGAGAAAGTCAAATAAGGTAGTACAAGGAGGGTTTAGAGGAAGAGATTTGGAGATAGAGAAGGTGGAGTTAAGAGTCTTGATTCAGATATCTAGTAGCTATTTTGTGCTGGACAAGTCAGTTAAGAACTTGGGGGTTTTGGCTTCCTCTTCTATAAACTGGAGTTAATTTTATCTACCTTACTGGGTAAAAAGAATGTCAAGTATACAATATATGTGTTCTTAAAACTTTTTGAGTCAGGATTTGTGTCTATCAACCAAAAACATCCTAACTTCTATGGAACTCCAGGGTAGAAAATTCATATTTAATACAGGAAGATGAGCAGTGTCCTAGAAAGGTGAGTGCTTACGGTTTTTATATGAGATGTGATTATATCACACTGTGTGCTATGTGAAGTGTGATATATGTTAGTATGGAAAATGATTGTGTGGTAGTATGTACCATGTGATGTCTGATATATATGTTAATTTGGACTATGTGACATGTAATATATAATGCTAGAGGCCCTGGCTGGTTAGCTCAGTTAGTTAAGAGCATCATCCTGACTGAATTATTCCATACATAGGTGGGACATAAAAGTGAGACTAAGAGACATTGATAAGAGTGTGGTGGTTACGGGGGGAGGGGGGAGAGGGAGAGGGAAAGGGGGAGGGGGGAGGGGCACAAAGAAAACTAGATAGAAGGTGACGGAGGACAATCTGACTTTGGGTGATGGGTATGCAACATAATTGAACGACAAGATAACCTGGACATGTTATCTTTGAATATATGTATCCTGATTTATTGATGTCGCCCCATTAAAAAAATAAAATTATTAAAATAAAAAAGAGCATCATCCTGAAACAACAAGGTTGTAGGTTCGATCCTCAGTCAGGGCACACATGGGAAGCAACCAAAGAATGCATGACTGAATGAAACAACAAATGCTTCCTTCCCCCTCCTCTTTCTCTCCCTTTCTCTGTCTCTCTAAAAAATCAATAAAATTAAGCCCTGGCCGGATAGCTCAGTTGATTGGAGCATCGTCCCAGAGCACAGAACATAGTGGTCATGCTCTGGGGAGATTAATTTAGCAGCACAGGGTAGTCTGGTCTGAAACATAAAAAGCAGGAGACAGAGGCCTGTAATAGGCTGTTTGGTTGGGCCAGGTGAGTGATTATAAGGGATTGGAACTAGGCTAGACATGAGAGACAGGTCAGTACTGCATGCAACCTGGATATCCTGCAAGCAGTTCAAACTCAACATGCCTAAAATTGACGTTATTACCTTTCTCTACAAGCCTGACCTCTTTCTTCCACAAGTGATTACAAAATCCAGTTACTCTGAATCATCTCATCCTGGCTTTTCCCATTCATGCAACCATACCATGGTCTTGGCCACTGAGCTATGTCAGTGTCAAGAAGCTTCTGAGTCCCAGGCTGTGCTCTGTTTTCTTAGGACTCCCTCAGAGCTGGATGATTTTCCCAAGATGAGAAGAAAGCCAAGGGCATAACCTTAATGACATTTCAGAAGCAGAAGTAAAGAAGCAATCTTAGAAGCTGAAAAAAAATAGTAAGAACAGAAACCAAGAAATGACAAAATTTAAAGGAGGCTGGTCAGCAACAAAGATATTAATAAAGACATCAAAGAGGATGAAGGCTAGAGGAAAAAGAGTATGGCCATAATTAAAGCTGCTACTTACTGCTTAACCTATAAAAATTTAGGGAAAGACTGTGTTTCTGTAATGCTGAGACACAGAATACAGAAGCAAAATCATGCAAACCATCGTTTTAGGCACATCACACACTAGAAAAAATAAGGGACAAGTTAATGATTTTAAACCTCAGAGGTAGAAAGCAGAATTCTTAATTCAAACTAGTACAGCCAGTATACATTTCTTCAGATGAAAAGTACAGGTGTAGAAAATAAATGTAATTATCTTTGTTTTCCTAAAAATGAAACTTAGCTTCTGTCTTGCATTTCCTTTTTCACTTAAAAGCTTAATCTGAAATATTCCATGTAAAATGGTACAGCTGCTATAGAAAACAATATGGTGGTTACTCCAAAATTAATTTTAAGAATAAACGTTGAACCACTATATGATCCAGCAATTCCACTTCTAGATAGATACTCAAAAGAAATGAAAGCAGAAACTCAAAGAGATGTGTGCACACCCATATTTATATTAGCATTACTCACAGTAACCAAGAGATGGAAGAAACTCAAGTGTTCCAAGTGTTTACCAATAGATGAATGAATAAACAAAAGTGGTATGTCCATAAAATAGAATATTATTCAGCCTTAAAAAGAAAGAAAATCCTGACTCATGCTAGAACATGGATAAATCTTGATGACATTATATTAAGTGCAATGAGTCAGATATAAAAAGATAAATACTATATGATTCCATTTATATGAGGCACCTAGAGTGTTTAAATTCCTAGAAAAAGAAAGTAAAATGGTGGTTAGCAATGGTTGGGGAGCACGGTCATGGGGATTTAGTATTGAATGAGTACAGCATTTTATTTTTGCAAGATGAAAAGAGTTTTTGTGTTGATGGTAGTACAACATGAATGCACTTAATGCCACTTAATGTGCCCCATCAAGGTACATACTAGAAGCAGCTATGAGTTGATGCTTCCTGCTCCTCCCTCCCCTTTCTCTCTCCCCTTTCTCTAAAACCAATAAATAAAAACTTCAAAATATATTATAAGTGATTCTATACTATAATATATAATATATAAACACACATCAATGCATTATACAGTATATATCTGTTCTATTGTGCACATGAACCCCTTGTTGGATATGTGTTTTGCAAATAATACCACTTCACTCTGTAGCTTGTGTTTTCGCTCCCTTAACAGTATCTTTTCATGCACAGAAGTTTGTCTTATATATAATTTTTTTCCTCTATGACTAATGCTTTTGTACTATGTTTAAGAAATGTTTGCCTATACTCAAGAAGACATTTTTCTAAAAGCTTTATTGTTATACCATTTATATTTTCATCTGAAACTCATTTTTGTGTGTGGGGTGAAATAGATGTCAAGACTTACTCTTTTTCTGTGTGGATATTCAGTTGAGCCAATACTATTTATTAAAAAGACTATCCTTGCTTTAATATACTGCAATGCCACTGTCATAAACCAGGTATTCTCTCTTCTGTTATACTGGCCAGTAGGTCTGTCCTTGCATTTTGGTGTCTGGTCCTCCAGCATTGTGTTTGCTCTTCTTCAAAAGCACTTTTATTAATCTTGCCCTTTTGCATTCTCATATTCGCTTTTGAATCAGTTTTTTTTTTATTTTTAATCTACACACACACACACACACTTGCTAGGATTTAATTAAGATTGTATAGAATATATAGATAAATTTGGGGAAATTAGCTGTTGAAATCAATCCATAATCAAGGCATAGTGTTCCATTTATTTAGATCTTTAATTTCCCTCAATAATGTTTTATAGTTTGCAATGTAAAAGTTTTCACTACTTTTGTTACATGTATTTCTAAGCACTTCAATTCATTGGTGATTTTTTATTTCATAAGTACCTATTTGTTAATTATCTTGCTAAATTTAAGAATTCATTTATAGTGTGTAGATTTTTTATCTTAATTTTCTGTTTGTTTTTGGAATATGGAAATCAAATATGCTCATGAGAGGCATTGGTCTGTGGTATTCTTTCTTATAGTGCCCTTGGCAGGGTTTGGTATCAAAATTAAGGTATCTTCTGAAGATAAGTTTGAACCATCTCTAGCTTCTTTTTTACTCTGGGAAAGCTTATGTAAGATTGATATTATTTCTTCCTTAAATATTTTTTTTAAATCACTGATGAAACCATCTGGGCCTGGAGTTTTTCTTCTGGAATGAATATTATTTAATTTTTAAAAATCCTTTATATTTTTTATTTCCTCTTGAGTCATGTTTGGCAACTGTTGTTTTATGTAGAATTGGTCTAAATTTTTTAATTTTATTGGTGAAAAATAGTCATAATATCCTTTTATAGTCATTAACACCTGTAAGGTGCATACAGATATCCTCATTTTATTCCTGTTAGTGGTAACTTATTTTTTTCCTTTATTAATGTCACTAGAAGTTTATCAATTTTATTAATCTTTTTAAATAAGCAACTTTTTGCTGTTGATTTTCTTTACAGAACATTTGATAACACCTGACCACGTGGTGGTGCAGCGGATAGGACGTTGGCCTGGGATGCAGAAGACCCAGATTTGAAACCCTGAGGTTGCCAGCTTGAGTGCATGCTTATCAGGCTTAAGCGCAGGCTCACCAGTTTGATTGCAGGGTCGCTGGTTTGAGCGTGGAATCATAAACATGATGCAATGGTCATTGGTTTGGGCCCAAGTGTCACTGGCTTGAAGCTTCAGGTCACTGGCTTGAGCATGGAGTCACTGGCTTGGCTGTAGCTCCCAGACAAGGCTCATATGAAAAAGCAAACAATGAACAACTAAGGTGCCACAATAAAGAATTGATGCTTCTCATCTCTCTCCCTTCCTGTCTGTCTGCCTCTATCTGTTTCTCTGTCTCTCTTCCTAAAAGAGGGGGGGGGGAGAACATTTGATAACCAT
Source organism: Saccopteryx bilineata (assembly GCF_036850765.1). Classification (NCBI taxonomy): domain Eukaryota; kingdom Metazoa; phylum Chordata; class Mammalia; order Chiroptera; family Emballonuridae; genus Saccopteryx; species Saccopteryx bilineata. The sequence goes on along the minus strand of NC_089491.1, from coordinate 43,027,075 downwards.
CTCACTGATTTTTTATTTTAATTATTTCTTTCCTTCTGGTTCCTTTGAGTTTCTTTTACTGTTCTTTACTGCTCCTTGAAATGAAGACTTGCATTGTGTGTTTTAAATCTTTGTGTAGTTATTCTTTTCCTAGAAAATTTTGTATTTCATGCAATGTTAAAACAAAACGCATTCTGTTGTCATGAGGTCCAGTATTGTGTGTCTCAATTAGGTTATATTTGTTAGTTATCTTGTTAAGATTGTCTATATTTTTTTCTTTTCTTTTTTCTTTCTTTTTTTTTTTTTTTTTTTTTTGTCTGCCTGTTTTATCAAGCAGTGGAAAGTAACTCAAGTTTTTAAATCTAAATGGTTTAGATTTGTGTGATTTCTCTTTTTAATTGTGTCATTTGTTTTTCTGTGTGCCTTGAAATCATACTATTGGGTGCTTACAGATCCAGAATTGTTATCTTTTTCCAGAGGATTGACCTGTTTATCATTATGACATAATTTATTTTATCTCTGGAAATGTTTCTTGCCTTATATTCTACTGTGTCTGATGTTAGTATAGCCACCTCAAGCTTTCTTTTGGTTGGTGTTTAAATGGTATACTGTATTTCCCCATGCATAAGACACTCCCATGTATAAGACACACCTTAATTTTGATACTCAAATTTTTTTTAAAAGTATTACATAAAGTTATTGAACTCAAGTTTTATTCATCATAAAATCCATACAACTCCTTATCACTGTCAAAACTCATCCATTAGCTGGTCCTTATCTGTGTCTGATAACGAATCACTGTCTTCATATATTGCCTCATCCTCAGTTCCATCTATGGCATTTGAAATGCCACAACCACTGTATAAGACACACCCAGGTTTTAGACCCCAAATTTTTTGAAATAAAGGTGCATCTTATACATGAGGAAATATAGTATTTTAAAATATCATTTTACTTATATTAAGCTGTGTGTTTTGTATGTAAATGACTTTTATATTTCTATTTAGTCTGATATTCTGAGAATTTTAATTGAAGTATTGAGTCTTTTCAGTTATTGCAATTAGTAATAGATTTGGGTTTATCACCAACATCATACTCCTGCTTTTCATGTTTTACATTAGCCTATTTCTATTGTTTTATAAAAATCCTTTACACTCTTTTCCCCCATAGTTTTCACTTTTTTTCTCTCTTTGATTTTAGTTTAGATATGTTTTATTTACTTATCATTCAGTGTATCAATCTTGCCTGACTCCATCTAACATTTTTTTATTATTATTATTTAGTGAGAGGAGGGGAGCCAGAAACTGACTCCTACATGAACCCTGACCAGGATCCACCCAACAAGCCAGCTAGGGGGGTGATGCTATGCCCATCTGGGGCATTGTTTTATTGCTCAGCAACCAAGCTCTACTTAGTGCTTGAGGAAGACCATCCTCAGTGTCCAGGGCCAACTCACTCCAATTGAGCCATAGCTGCAGGAGGGAAAGAGAGAGAGAGAAAGAATCAAGAGGGGGAAGAGTAGAGAAGATGGGTACTTTTCCTGTGTGCCCTGACCAGGAATCAAACCTGGAACATCTACATGCTGGGCTGATGCTCTACCACTAAGCAAACCAGCCAGGGCTCTAACCTGGTTTTAAGAACACATCTCTTAAGCTCTTAATATCAAATATTGTATTTTTCAGTGCAAAGGTTTTTATTTGAATCTTATTTAAGGATACTAAATCTGTAGTGAAGTTCCATTGTTCCCTCTAATTTTTTAACCATATTCATCATAATTATTTTAAAGTCCTTTGTGCTAATTTTCTTTTTTAAATATTTATTGATTTTAGAGAGAGGGTAGAGAGAGAGAGAAAGGTGGATGGGGTGGAGGGAGAGTAGGAAGCATCAGCTCGCAGTTGCCTCTCACATGTGCCTTGTCCGAACAATCCCGGGGATTTGACCCAGCAACTTCAGCAATCCAGGTCAGTGCCTTATCCATTGTGCCACTAACTTCAATATCATAATTACCAAGTGTCTGTTTCTAAGTCTTCAGATGTTTACTCTTAAGAATTTCATTTATTTTTGTTTTTTGGGGGGCGTTGTTGTTGATTTATGAATTGGGGGCTTTGTCCTTGTTTTTCTCTTTGTATGAAACACACTTCTTTCTCTGGATATCCACATGGCTTACTCTTTCTCTTCTAAGTCTTTGAGCAAACGTTACCTGCTTGATGAAGTTCACTTTGCCACTCCATTGAAAACAACAACTCACTCCCAGCACCATAGCTCCTTGCCAGTCTCCTCTTATTCCCCAAGGCACCTTATCAGCTTCTAATGAATGAGATTATTCTTTTATTTATTTGATTTATTGTTAATTGTCTGTTCTTCCCACTAAAATGCAGTCTCTAAGTTTCAGAAATGTTTGTCTATTATTTTCACTGAAATATTCACAATCACCTTATATACTACCAAGCATGTGTAAATGCAGATAAAATATTTGTTGAATTAATAAATGAAAAATTAAAAGGTACTAACTAAAGATGTGATGGTGAAGAAGGTGGAGACAAAACTACGTGTTTTCATGCTTAAGACTTTGGTGAACTATGTATTTTAACTCTTCACTTATTATTCCCCAGAGAAGATCCTGGAAACTAAATATCTAAATTATAATTCTCAGGAGAAAACAGTTAACTCAGTCATAGCCTGGACCTTTTGCTCTTTAGTTTCTTGGCCAGAATTCTGAATTGGAGGAGATGCTTACCTTGTCTCATCAAAGCATTGACTACTCAATCTCAAATCATTCTCGTTTAATTCAAAACATCGACCCTTTTTCCTCTTTCCCTTTTTCCATCTTTGAATCCAGAGTTGATTTGTTTCAGGCATGAGAACAGAAAAAGCATAGCAGAAAGAGAGGGAGGGGTGAGGAGGAAGAAAGAGGGGAGTTACACAATTCCACTTTTCTCAAAGACTCCACATCACCTGCGAGTCCAAACCACACATCTCTCTGCTCCTACTTTTTCCCTTTGAGTCAATAAAAAAAAGTTACAAAAATGTCACCCTGACTCAGCTAAATTCACTTTTTAGTGATAGACTCAATACTTTTTTTTAACATATATTACCTCTTTATAATGAAATATGCTTATTTCTTTGAAGATTTTTAGTACAGTACAATATATAATTTCAAAAATAATAGAGTTTGACATCATTATGGTATAAGTGCCAAAGGAAAAAACCTTAGACTATTTCCTCACAAAGAATTTTAAGACCATGATAAAAGCAGTCAAAATGTATTTTTTTTCATCACCAATGAGTATCATTAGCTCTCATTTTGTTTCTGCATTATCATCTGTGTCTGCAAGTTGCTATAGGGACAAATGGCTTCCAGAGCCTCATAGAATGAGCCAGGTGCCTCATTCAGTTGATTCTGAGTTGAGGTTAATGGGGTGAAATTCACAGTGGGATTTCTGAAACTCTTTTAGCTTCCCTTGATCCCAGGTTTATGTTCAGCCACATCATTTAAGAGCAGTCTTACCCTCAGCATTGTAAGAAGAAACTTTTGGGTGCCCTAAAGTGGGCTTAACACCCAATACTTTCCATCTTCCAAGCTTTGCTCCCCTATTTAGAATGTTCTCACTTCCCCGTCACCCTAAACTCTGCCTGACCTACCCATGAGAACCAGCTTAAATATACCTTCTCCATGAGGGTGTCCTTGGTGCTTTGTGTTAGAGCTGTGTGGGTGTGAATGTTGTGACCCTGAGTAAATTTCAAGTCAGAGTTTATAAGCTCAAAGACATTCAGTATACAAGCAAGTACTGTAAATGGGTGAAACAGTGAGCTGGAGATCACAGGTGAGATCCAAACAGGCAGATGCCGCTAACATCCAGCTATGTTCTTACTCAGGAGTTAGACTAGTGTACTCACATCTTCCCATTCTTTCAAAAAGAGATGGAGGGTTATATTTTATGTGAAATTTGATTTGTTTGCTGGTAACTATTATATTTTACCACATGAAAGTTGCTTTTATAGATCAAAAATAGTCAAATAATAATTTCACATGATGTGGTATATTGAGTTAATGACCTTCAAGATATCTTTGGGACCTGTGAAAAGGGTCTTTATAATTGTGATTATATTAAAGATGTTGAAATGAGAGATTATCCTGGATTATCTGTTTGGGCCCTAAATGCATTCACAAATGTCCCAATCAGAGGGAGGTAAGGGCAATTTCACTCAGAAGGGAAGGCAGTACGACCACTGAGATTGGAGTGATGCAACCACAAGTTAAGGAATGCTGGCAGCCACCACCTGGAACACTGAAGGAACGAATCTTCCTCTCAAACCTCTGAAATGAGAACAGCCCTGCCGATATCTTTATCTGAGCCTAATAGAAGTGATTTTGGATATCTGGCCTCTGGAACTGTGTGCTATTTTAAGCCATCACGTTTATAGCATTTGTTATAATAGCCACGTGAAACTAATACATACAGGTGAATACATATAGGTTAATTCAAATACACACACACCTATGTGTGTGTGTGTGTGTATAAAAGCTCACATATGTATGTACATGTGTGTATATGTGTGTACAAAAGTGACATGTGGCCAAAAAAATATAACTCAAAGTAGAACTGTCCCTCAATTAATTTGTGTCTGTTTAAAATATGGTTTCTTACCTTTCTCTTATCTGTAACACTGTGGTCTTCTCCTTCGTCAAACATTTTTTGAATCACTGCCTACGGAATACAAAGGGTTTTGACGGTACATTGTTTAAGCCTTTGTATTTACCCACATTTCTAGGCAGAAATTTGATAACTCTGTTTTCTTTACCTTCAATGTGATTATTTGAGAAAAGAGTAACCTCAAATACTGTTTTGAGGGTCAATTCATTAAGTGCTGGATACTATAGGATACTATGAGTCAGGAGGGAGCAGAAGCTATAAGTAAAAGGGAAGGAGTGAAATGTCGAAAACCTGCTAATTAGACAATATTGTATGTTGGTCCAGAGTTCTTTCAGCTGCCTTCACTAGAGCACTGAAGATCTAGAACTGGCCTCTGGAAGCAGCTTCATAAAGTTTCAGCTCTATAATCTCAGCTCTTAAATTTCCATGAGGTTCCATGTTTATATCCCTAAAGTAAATAATTTTCTTAAACTGGTTGAAGTGTGTGGCTGCTGCTGACAACCAGACCAAGTTCAGTGGCTTCCTCAGGAGGCAGCTCAGCCACTTTCCTCCCACCATGGACTGTAACTCTGCTACCCCAGTGCCAGTCCAGCTGAGGCAAGAAGCTTTCACCAGAATGTGCAATTGAAGCACTGCTTCCTTCCTCAAGAAAGTCTCCTTGTGAATTTCAGCTGAATCAAAACATGTGCTTAGTGATGGAATGGATCTACATTCCCTGAGTGTTCTTTGTCTCGTTAACTGTAACCAACAGTGTGAGAGCTGGCAGCGGGTCCACACATCTCACTTTAAGTAGCACTGGCCTAGAGCCTCCCCTGGGATGGGATTCTAAGGATGTGATTGGTTTCTCTCTCCCTTCCCCTGCTTCCTCACAAAATGCAGAAACACAGTGGGAGAGAGGAAACTTTTTGCATTAAAATGATGTGGCTGGTCTGTGTAAAATATAGCATTTTCTTTTTAATCATAAGGGAAAATTTTTTCTCCACTTAACTATCAGTTCTGCCCTTTGAAGTCAGATCTTGTGCTAAGTCCAATTTGCATGAAATGATCCTCTAGGAAACTTCCTAATCACTCACAGGATTGGCCTGTTTCTAATGCAGAACTGCCTTGGTCCCTGAAGTCACTCACATGCACTTGTTTGGTACATTTACCAGAAGGAAACTTTAAAAAATAATTGCAAATCAGATTAACAAGATTGTAAGCAGAGATATGAACCCCTTTTCCTGGGGGTGTGGGGAGCAGGGTAGGGGGAGATGTCTGGGAGTCATTTGAAAATTGGGACATTTCTTTAAGGTAGAAGAAAGGTGTCTTCATTCTACTTGGCAGATCTGCTGAAGTTCCTCACAGAAGGTATCTGCTAGACACAGGAGGACGTTTTTTTGATCCAAATGAAAATAGGGATGAAAATGGCAGTGAGTTAATTAAACAGTATTGTTTTGAGAACTTCCAGGGTTCATAGCATTGTATTGGGCATATATGTGCAAGAAGTTTCATTTCATTATATGGGTTAGAAATAGAAGAAAAAATAAATACCAGAAAACAAAAACTAAACCAACAAATGAGACAGAAACCGTATTAATGCCAAAAATATGTTTTCTTCAAACTCTGAAAATAGACATACTGACTTCTCTAAGAAACATGTACTTTAATCTGTTGGAAAATATAAAAGCAAGCCTAAAAGTAATAAGGAGACATGTGTTAGAAATGAAGCATTCTAATAACAAGCATTTTTGTGTTGTTATTATTAATTTTGTGCTTTCAAATGTTTCATTGAAGTTTCCATTATTAATTAAAACTAAGTATGTATGTACCATGAAGTAGGCCAAAGGAAAACACCCAAATTCTCAATGCACCCTGAAAAGGATCAGATGGATCCCTCAGGGTCCCTTGCCTGTTCAAACTCATGCCACTCCAGGATTCTCTCACTTCTAACTTACCTGTGTAGATGCCTTTACATGATATCTGCCTTCCTCATAGCTTGATAGGTGATGACTCTCAACGGTAAAAATGTCCATTTATTTACTTATTAAGTTTTCACAAAGGACCCATATATGTCATATGATATTTTAGATGCCTCAGATACCTTCGTGAGCAGATGAAACAGGTCCCACTCCCATGGAACTTGTCCTGTGGTATAATGTGCCAAATTAACGAATGGTCCACACCATTCTAAGGATGGCTGCCCACCTTCCACCCTTGCTAGGAATTTCAGACATTGATTACATTGTAATTGGGACCTATCGGTTCAGATTTTCTCTATAACATTACCTACCAGGGTCATTTACCATTACTGTATTTTTATTTTTAGATTTAATGCAGTATTCACAATGAAGCCGACCAGGCAGCCAGCATAGAGCAGAGTATCTTGAAGGGGCAAACAAGCTCTGCCCAGGCTGGGCTCAGAGTGTGTGCCAAGAACCCAATGCCATTCTGATACTCATTCTTTTATTTCTGATTTGTTGTTGTTGTTTTCCTTTTTTTTCTCTTAATGCCTTTATCCTTGGTGTTCTGAAATCCTACAATGTTTCTGAGTTTGAATCATTCATGGAGCTGGGTATTTGTTGGGTTTTTCTAATAGGGAGACACGTGCCTTTGAGATCATAGAAATTTTCTGGTATGATTTATTTAATAAATATCTTCCCTTTATTGGTTTCCTTTCCTCCTGTAATTCTTACACTACTAAAAAAAACACACACAAAAAAAAGAAAGAAAGAAATGTGAAACAATTGAGACATCATCTTATTTTTAGGATAAAGACATCAATCCTTCCAACTGAATGGATAAATTGAAAGCTTTCTCAACTACAGTCCAATAATTATAGTTTTATTTGCTGTGTTTTAAAACTAGACAGGCCATTTCTAAAGTCCATACAAAAATAATAAAAATATGTTGGGAAATTCTAAAAATAAAAGGTAATAAGAGTGGGCTTAACATATTAGGTATTAAATTCTCACAATTAAATGAGTGGTACTGATGCATGAATGGAACTGATTTTTAAAATATAGAAATACATGATAATATATAGGTTACTTTAGTATATAACTAAGGTGACATCTCAAATTAGTGTGGGGAAAAATGATCTGTTCAATAAATGAAGTAAAAATAATTTATGTGATAAAATTAATTTGGCTCCATAGACCACATCATAACTCAGGAGGAATTCTAAATATATCAAAAATAAAATATGCCTGACCTGTGGTGGCTCAGTAGACAGAGTCAACCTGAAACAGTGAGGTCGCCAGCTCAAAACCCTGGGTTTGCCCAAACAAGGCACATATGGGAAGCAACTCCTACAAGTTGCAGCTTCTTGCTCCTCCCCAGTTTCTCTCTCTCTCTCTCTCTCTCTCTCTCTCTCTCTCTCTTTCTATCTCCTTTTTCTCTCTAAAATCAATAACTAAAATATGTTGGCCCTGGCTGGATCACTCAGTTGATGAGCACACCTTCTGGAAGCACAGAGGTTGCCGGTTCAATCCTCTATCAGGGCACATACAGGGACAGATCTATATTCTTGTCTTTCTCTCTCGCTCTCTAAAATCAATAAATAAATTTTTAAAAATTAAAAAAATATATTTTGAAAAATGAAGTAAATTAAAAGCTTTGTTTTTGAGAGCTCAATGAGATAAGTACTATTGATGAAAATATGGTTGATTCTCATGAGGGAGGTATTATAGAGTTTAAGGAACCAGACCCATAAGATCATGTATTATGTTCCACTTGTATGAAGCTCAAAAGCGGGCACATTTATCCAAGGCAACATCTTACATGGTAGAGGTGATCAGGGGAGGGGATACTGAGTGAAACAGGCATGCAGGGGTCTTCTGGGATCTTTTTTGTTGATACATGTGTATTCCTTTTGAAAAGTCATCTCCTATGCACTGTGATTTGTGCCCTTTTCTATATGTATGTTAACTTGAACACAAAGGTTCTAAACTACATTGATATCATTTTTTCACTTCCAAAGTATTAAACAGCAGGCACTGTTGAGCTATAGAGAAGTAAAGACTCTGACACATTACTGGTCAGAGAATAAATGGGGGCAATCCAACCTCAGAACTACTGAATTAGAATCTGCATTTTAACAAGATGCCCAGGCGATTTGCATACATGTTACAGATTGAGAAGTTAGCCCTAAGGAGACATTTGCATGTTTAAGAGATACCATTGTGGGCAGAAAACAAGGTGCTGTGGGAAAGGAAACCTCTTTGTGTACATATTTCTGTGGGAAACTACGTCTCAATAACAGGTGTTACACATGGATGCCTTGACAGTGCTCATGATGGATGTGGGCAGGCCGTGGGAAGTCACCTATGACTAGTCCATATGGCATGTTTAGAAGAAAGTATGACTCAGCTGGTTCAAAGGAGCCTGGCAGGAATTCAGCTTGTGAATGCTCCCGACCAAATAGAGATGGGGGTTCCCCACAAGGGCACAGGTGGAAGAAAATATGTTTCTTTTAAACAAGAAATTTCCAGCTAAATCCATAGGAGATGGAGAGTCTGGGTTGCCTGATGCTGTACCAACAGAAAGAACAAATTAGAGAAACATTCAGCATCTTCCCTTAACACTCTCCTGGAGTAAAGGGAGTTGCCGGCCCAATAATGAGTTTCTTTCCATCCCTCAGGCAGACTTGTAACTAAGGAAATGCAAGGAGATGCCCAGGAAACTGGGGAACATGGAGGAGCAGTGTGGGGTCAGGTATTGAGGGGGCTTTCCTGCCATTACAGGGGTAAGTTCAGAAACTTGGGTGTGGGCTTTGAGGGGGTGCCGGCAAGTCAGACCACATGTTTTGCTTTATCTTTAGGTAATAGAAGCCTACTTCAGTGGTTCTCAAAGTGTGATCCCCAGATCAGTAGCATTAATATCACTTGGAGACATCTAAGAAATGAAAATTGTCAGGCCTTATCCCAGGCATACTACATCAGAACACTGCTAGGGGGGAGGGAGAGTGCAGTAATCTGTATTTTAACCAGGACTCCAAGTGGTTCTGATGAATGTCCAAGTTTGAGAATAATCAGACTAATTTGAAGATGGAAAAGTTGTTTTCTTGTAACCCAATCCACCTCATTCAAATTTTTTGTTGGGAAGGAGATGAGCTAAAAATGGTAGAGAAGGGTGAAGGGGGGTAAATCGTGATGGACAGAGACTTGACTTGGGGTGGCGCATACAGTGTACAGGTGATGTGTTGTGAAATTGTGCACCTAAAACCTATATAATTTTGTTAGCCAATGTCATCCCAATAAATTTAAAAATAAAGTAAAATTAAAGTGGTGTTACTTTGCCTTCTATTTGCAGATCGTCACCCTGTGGTTACCTCTGCATCTCAGGCATACTTCATGGAAAGGTGAGTTCTCTAGAAATGTGACTTAAGAAACTATGTCCCATTGACCATAATATTATCTAATAAAATCCTGATCTTATCCTGATTTTTTACAAAATTCATAATTTATCTGCCTCTAAAACAGTCAAGCTGGAGTATTTATAGCCTAAAAGGGCTAATCACACAATAATTCTAAAGAAAATAATAATAATCTGCAGTTTGAATTAGTAAACGATGTAAAGGCTCATATGTTGCTAGGGGGGGGAATATGAAAGAAAAGGACAAAGAATTTCTCAGAAAGAGATACTCAATTTATTTAAATTTGTGAAATATAGAAATCTAGACTACTTGCTAAAGCTCAATACAGTAACACGAATCCCATTTAACAAGGGGTGAGGGAGGCCTGTTGATCTGCAGTTTACTTATGTGGCAGAATCATAAAAACACGCTTTTACCAGGTCACTTAGATTGGTGCTTGAATCGAAGAATGCTGTGGCCAAGTTCTTATCATACCACGGTCTATCAGGCACATTTTGTCCTTGATGTTCCAGGATTTGGCTTCATGGGAAAATCTACAGTGTTAAGACAAATGTTGCAGAAAGCAACCACCAAATCTCTCATCTTAATGCTCCCATCAACTGAAAAAGAGGGACTGGTTGCCTGAGTAGTTTTATAGCCAAAGAGAAAGCAAGTAGTGGATTGAGTCAGGAAGGCACATAAAAGAAAATTCAAGCTCGTTATTTATTTATTTCTATCATGCAGTTACCAGTGCTATTAAAAAAATTCCAAGGACATAATGATGAATAATAAGATGCTGATGGTGGATCTGACAATGGGTTACTGCCTAAAATAATGAAACATCAGGGTAAAGTGCATTATGAAGTCCCTTGCATCATTAAAGTGACTCCAGGCGGATAGTGAAGCATCACTGAGACTTCCTTCAGATGCACTAAAAGGCCACTCTCCAACTAAAAGCTCTCCAGCTCCTATCTTGGGATGATGATCAGGGCAGAAACCTCTACATCTATGGTAAAAAAGAGAACCAGCCCCTACAGGTCTAAACTAGACTAAGCATGTTATTACCTCCAGTGGGTACACATCTTTAACAAAACCAGGTTAGTTATTAAAATGTGATATATACTATTCAAGCAGATATTTCATGAAGGACAATCAAAGCCCCAAATTTATTTATTCTTAACTAAATCTCCAAGTGAGATATTCTCTTTATTTCATTACCAGGCTCTGTTCAATGAAGGCAATATCTAAAGACATTTATAAAAGTCACTTTTGGGATGTAAGTTACCTAGAAATATAAGGTTACTCTTAAGGATTTCTTTAAAATGCATTCCCATTATTTTTCATTGCTTTGCCCTGAGCTATGAGAAAAACAATTTGGAGTTTAAAAATTTGTCTCAAAACACAGCTTCCTTCAGATTGCCTTATTTTGAGAGTTTTCAACATGGATTTGATGTGCTGTCTCTCTGTATTCATCAAATTGAATGAGTAATTGTCAAACCTCCATTTTCCTTTTTGCTGTGTCCACAGGAAAAGCATGATGACAACAGAAAGGAAACATGATGGAGAAGGGTAGGTAAGAGCGGAAAAGGGGAGGGAATTAGAGAAGAAGGAAAGGAAAAGGAAGAAAAGGAGAGAAGACAGACTGGTTTACATAACTATTTCAGGAGGGGATAAGGAATCTAAATGTCCTATCATTTATTGTTCCATTAACTAAACTCACCAATTATTCAAATTTTAGCTTATTTTGATTGTGAAGTCAAAATGAATGAAGAACATTTATTTCTGAGTTTGGAACTTAAATCCTGAATTTAGGATTATACCACAGCTCATAGGGAACAAAACGTGACTTGGGTCTAGGCCATCTTTTCCCAAAGATAGCTGACAATGTCAGTAGCATTCCAAGGATGCCTACCAAGGCACAGAACTTCTCATTGGTCAAATCATTCTACATGAAGGAGGTTTGAAATGAAAGCAGTATTGTTAAAACTTTGGAATTACAATTTCCCCTTGTCAATTACAGTTGATTTTCATTATTCACAGTAATTATGTTCTATAAAGTTGTCTCAAACAGAGGATTAGCTAATATTGGGCCATATTCCTATGTAAGATACAGAGTTAAGTTCCTGCAAGCCTATAGTCACAACATTTTCTTCAACCAATCAATACATGATCTTGTTTCATTTGTTTCTATTTAAAGAAACCTTTTTTATATAGAGGGTCTATCTATAATATGATCCAGTAAAATTGAACTCATGGCCAACAGCAATATAACTCATGCCTGTATAAACCTTATCTAACACATATACTTTCCCTATAAAGCATATTACAGTCTTGCACTTAGAAACTCTAGGCAGCACTGCAGCATTGTGCTTGGGGAATATTTTAAACAGTTAAAGCACTAACAAAATGCAAAAAATAAATAAATAAAAACAGAAACAACAACTGCGGAATGGACACCTGTTTATAGTATAAGAACTAAAACAAGAAAGCAGAGTGCCCTTGCTTCAACTCAACTGGGAATGCTCATGTTGGGTGACTCAAATTTGATGGCACATTTTTGCAAATGACAGCAAAAGTCCCAAGAGTTACAAATAAATTTTACAAAATCTGCAAATAATGAGAATTAACTCTGTTTGGTTTTTCATTTGATTTCTTGGCTATTTGACTGTTAAGTCTATATGTTCTTTGTTTTCATTGACTGAAAATAAAATGATATAGAAGGAGAGAATTACCATTGTCCCTTCTAGATAGCTAGAACTATGTTTTAGTTTTTGCCTTATTTTTCTTAAGTACACTGAAATAAAGTACAATAAAATGCAGGGTGACTGAATCGTTGAAAATTTAGAGGAAATGGAAAACAACAAACTTGAAAGATAACTCAATTAAAAGGTGAATTGATGTTGCATTTTCAATGTCTTATTAAACTTCACTTAGTCTTCATGACCGTCACTGTACCGATTCTTTATACTAAATATGTCTGTGGGCTCCAAAAAATTGAGATATTCCATGGTTGGACAACAAACAAGTCATAAGGCCAACACTTCAGCCTAGGTCTTTAAATTACTGATTCCATTCACCTTCCATGAATAGAATTAAAAGAGGAGGCATGGCCATTCATGAGGCTTTGATTAAAACGTGCAATTGGTAATATTCTTATCTCCATGACTGAGTTAGTACCTCTGAACTTAGTTTCCTTTGTTTCAAAGTTGAGTAAGAATAATAGGTGTATTATTGTAAAGTGACCAATCATCCTTCTTTAGGGAGGACAGTCCTTTTGTAAGTTCACCCTGCTTGAAAAGTGTCCTCCTACATGTCCTCCATTTTGATATTAGAAGACTAATCTATAAATGTCCATATTCAATGCAGAGTCGATCATTGTGTGTGATGTAATGTATTTGTATTTGACATAACGATTCGTCAAGGATCAGTACAGTGCAGTGAGACATGATTATGAGACACATGCACTCTGCATGGGAGACCTTGAGAGAGTATGTGATATGCCAAGCGCACAAATGGCTTTGTGTACTTCGTGCTGAAACACGACATGACACATACAACATTGTAAACTCACGATTATTTCTTTCTCAGTGAATATTCAATCATAGACAGGTAAGCATAATTCATGTTTTATCAATTCTATTTAATAATTTCCAAATGTGTATAATTTTATTTACAAGTATTTTCCTGAAATTTGAGTTTTAAAGTGAAAATCTAACCTCAAACCATATATATTAATAATGCATTTTGATTAAATAGTTGCATAAAACAGACATTTTTTTAATTAGAAAATGATAAATATACCCGAATATCACTCCAAATTAGTGGTTTTGTTTGATATTTAGTTTTACTAAATGATTACTTTTTCCTTACAATTATTATTAAAAATTAATAGCATAATTACAATATGAAATATTACAAATGTTTTTATTATGCATTTATTTTATTATAGTGTATTATTGTTGCAATGAATAAAATGTTTCTTTTATTTATGATATTGTTTTCTTCAATTTATTTTTGTCCTCCTTTTTGTTGTAAAAAAGTTGATCACCTTAATTATTATCATAATGGTTAAGTGGGCCAATGCATGTAAAGTTCTTGACACCTAATAAATATACTGCTCACTAAAATTAGGGAATATTTTATCGCTTCATATTCATTTTTGAAATATCCCTAATTTTTTTATGAGCAGTATATTTCCAAATGGTTGTTACTGTGCTTCAAGAGTCAGACACACGAAAGCAGTAGGGTGGCAGGAGAGATGGTGGGACCGTCTGCCTCTGCCTGCCTTGCTTCTGCTTTTGGTGACACGAGTGCCACGAGGAAGCCACAGCTGCTGGGGCAACAGAAGCAGACAGTAAATTCTGTGAACTCCTAGTCACACTCTGCCATTTGTTGCTCTCCTCTGGACAGAAAATATTATTTCATGGCTGCCAGACATCTGGACTTGCTGTGCTGTGCTTGTTCATCGAACTTCATCATGACCTCACTGTGTTTGCCTGAGTGGAGCAGAGGCTCCTTCTCCGCCTTGGGTTCTGGGGTTGACGGAGTGAGAAGCTCCTTCCAAGGAGACATGCGCTGGAACCCCTCCAGCCGAGCCGATGCTGACAGTCTTCACATTCTGCCCGTGCCAGAGTCCACTGGAAAGTTCCAAATCCAGATACACCTCCCAGATGTGCACACTGACAGAATGCCAAGCTGTTTAAAAGACTTGAATAACATGCAGCTCCAAGGCTTGGAAAGAAATTTCAGGAGTAAGCAACTGGGAAAATGGGGCATAAATACCGACTGTAGAAACTGAGTAAATTCCTGGTTTTCTCTTGACCAATATAACACCTCTACCTCACAAAATAGCTTGTCCAGAGTGGCTGTTCCAGCACAGGGTTGTGAAGGGCTGTCCTAGAGTCCTTCACACAGACAGTCCGCAGCCATCTTGATGATATTTGCCATGATCCAGGAGGCAGTCTCCCCTATATAATCTTCCCTAGACAGCCACATTGCCTAAAACTGTCCAGCAGAGAGTTATTCCTTAGGGAGAAAATAAAACTGGTGGAAGGAAAAGTCATTTAACTGCTATCTGCCTGGAATAACATAGACAAATCGATTCATTTTGTGTTTTTTATTCTTCTCTTTAGCATTCATCTAAGATCAATGCCAGACAGAGGGAATTTGCTCGGGTCCAATAAACCTCAGGCTCACCTCAGTGCCTCAGTTCAGACCCTCTGTATTTCCATCCCTTCTCCACCCAAACACACACCTTCCCCTCACCTCCCTGGTGAAGATATTTCCCATTTCTTTTCAAAATCTCAACCATGTTCTTGTCTTAGAAAGTTGGAATCATGATGTTAACCCGCATAGCAACACTCAGCCTCAGCGGTCAAGTTCTGCTATGACCTCAGTGAACATCAGAGCCTAGTGAGCTGGTCTCAAGACCCAGCTTCCAAACACTACCCATTCTGGGTTCTAACACAAACCCATACCGACCTTAGGAACACAATCATGACATGTTGGGAATGTTTGCTCATGACTATAGGCTAATATCTAAGAAAGCACAGAAAAAATCAGAGTGTAGTACATAGACATTCGTGTGGGGAAAAGTCACCAATCTAAGGGAGAGAGTCAAAGCCTTCATTTTAAGTTTATTTCCCCCCACAAATCAGCTCCTCTTCCACTGAGGAATGGAGGAGGAGCTAGCCAGAGGGGGAGAAAGAAGAAAAGCAGCTCTGAATGGAGGAATTTCACCAACCTGTTCCGCAGGAGGAAGGTCGACCTGCGCCTCCCCAGACTCAGCTGTGCCCATAAAACCAGAGGCGAAGCTGTTTCATTAGGAAAAAGAGAAGCAGGGGGTCTGAGTTACGCAATGCCCCGTGCCTTGTCTGCATTGGGGTGTTTCATTTCATGCGGTCACTCAATGTTTAAGGGATGCGAATCTAATTTTAAGCAAATAGGAATGTTTATTGTGTTTTTGATTAACAACTCACCATGTCTCAAGTTCGGCTCTCTCAAAAGAAAAGCAAGGAAAATAAAGTCTTCAGAGGAAAGAACTTGACTGAATCCACAGGCACAGAGTTCCATAGTCAGCTCCTGTTTTGGAGAAGCACAACATGCACTCAGGCTATCCCTGAGTTCACTGCACTTGGCCATCCATGTGGTGTCCAGAATGGCTCTTTTTCTCATGTCTCCGTTGCATGTGGGCAGGCAACACTCAAGCTGGTCATTTCCAGGCGCTCCTCTTGGCCAATGGCAAGGGCTGTGTGAAATCTCATGCACACGTTTGGTGTATACAAACACTCGGGTCAGCAAAGGCTGTTCCCAAGCTCTTCGTGAGCACAGACAATTTTAGAGTAAGCTCAGGGTAAGAAAAGGTTAGGAAGGAGCCTCCCACTCCCATTGGAGGAGTGAGGTGTCCCAGCTGTGGTGGGTCATTTTTCTTTGATTTATGACTCTTCTCTAAATTTCCAAACCCACCTTCCCCCACATGAGCAGTATTCTGGCTGCACATAGCTTACAGAGTGTCTCATTTCTATAATTTCCAACAGCCCTTCCCAGTTCTCCTCCTTTCCCTAAGTGTGTAAAATGTGTCTCCAGGATTTCCAGCTGCCTATAATGTTGTGAGCAGGAAGGAGAGAGCCTGGCTTCTAGAGTGATCAATAAAGTGCAGGCAAGACCTTCCTTTTAAACCTCGCCAGCCTGTTTCATTTCTGGAGTCAGTGAGGGAATGGGACTGGATGCACATGCTTTGTTACAGGCTGTCATGTGCACCAACAAATACATTCTGAGACATGCAACCCATGTGTCCATTTTTAAAATGTTAGTCTGAGGTTTAAATAATTATTAATTAAAATTTGATTGACATGCTGTTGACAGCTGTGTTATCTGCCATGAAAATTATAAGAAATCAGAGACAGAGAAAGAATACTGCCTTAAGCTATGAGAAGTGATCTCAACCTGGGCACAGATCAACCTGCAAATCCCAGAGCTATCAGTCCCCGGGGGCTCTTAAATACCCTTTTGGATTTCAATTAGGGAGTCTACTATTCAAAGCCAAGTTTCAAAATAAACGAAGTTTCTCTGCAGGCTCTGGACGCCCCTCATACATGGGGAAGTGGACTCTACAGAAAAGCAAGAGGGAGGGGTACAGCTCTTGCCGTGCACAATGAAGCTGACATGACTGTCAGATAATCCAGAGGAAATTTCAAAGTTAAAGGCATTTTGAAGTCAGGGAACTGTAATCACAAGGTTTAGAATTGGAGTATTAGACTGAAATGCTTTTGAATCCTAATGCTTCCACTTATATGTGGTTTCACTCTCTCAAGTCTCCTTTTCCTCATCTGTAAAGTGAAGCTAATAATACGCACCTAAAAGGTCTGATGGGGGAAAATGAGTTCTTGTAATGTACTTAGTCCAGTGACTGTCAGGAGCTGGTACTCAGTGCACTTTAGTTCTCTGCCCTCTCCTGTCCCCACTCTTCCATCATCCATAGTCCACTTAGTCCCCAGTTATAGGTAGTTGCAATGATAAACTGTCTCCTCTTGTTACAAAGACACTATGTGATGGGATATGAGAATTTTTTAAAAAGTAAATTCAGCTTCTAATCTTAAAGAGCTTATAATTTCATAAGGAAGAAGAAGTATGTACACTGGCATGCACTGACACTGAACACAATGAGGTGATTAATAGTATCAGAAGTTCATCCGAGTTCCAATCCCTGGGATGTTTAGGCAGAGACTGGCTGGCAAAGGCATGAACTGTGTGAAGTAACATCAATAACAGAAGTTGAAATGTTTATCCAGGCACACAAAAATATAGTTGGTTGTACCTATGCAACAACCTCTGGTAAAGTTTGATGCCTGGGAAAGCAGATTTTGCTTTTCTCATGTAAAAGAATCTTCAGTCAGTTTTGGCTTATATGAAAGAGAGAGAGAGAAGAAAAAGGAATTAGATTCAGGTACTTCACCACTTAATTAAATGATGAAGTGTAAATGAAATCTAGAAATGGCTCTTACTCACTTATGGTTTTGTTGTTCTTGTCACTGAACATTGTGACTTCCCCAAAAATGAACGAGAGTCACATGTGGGCAGTAAGAAAGTACTGGATCCTGACTCATTAAGAAAAAGTAAAGAGCCTTTCTGTCTGTCTGTCTGTCTGTCTCTCTCTCTCTCTCTCAAACACACACATACACACTTTTGCTCTGGAATGGTCCTATATAGGTTTGAATCAGTGTCAACATCATTGGATGGGTCCATTTTGAACAAGAACTTGGGGCTTACTGAATCCTCTTGTCCTAGAACAGCTAAAGAACAAAGCCTTCTTTCTGAGTTACTCCCCAGTGCATTGTGGTAAATGAAAATTCACTTCCACTGAAGCAAAAGATAGCTCTGTAAGCAACATATGCTGCATTAAGACTTGCGATTCTAATAATTACTTCCCTCAAATAGATTTCTGATCCTGTAGCGTATATTCCCAAAAGGATAGCTTGGACACCTGTTGGGATTGCTGAAGGGCTGAAATGAAGCACAAGCAGAGGAAATGAAAACTTTAGAGTTCTGTTCTTAGCTGTGTTTAGAATCTCAAAGTCTTTTTTTGGAAAATAAAAATAGCTGTTATAAGGTATATATATACAGTACATAATCTCTATGGTTTATGCTTTTTAAATTATTTTTTGGTTTTGTATAAAAATTTCTAATTAGCAATTTAGTTAGCAATCTAATTAGTTAGCAATACGTATTTATTTTAGAATATCTTAAAATTACAGAAAGGAACAAATAGCTACACGGAAAAAAACCATAAGTTAATTATATAGAGGAAACCACAATGTTAGTTTGTGTATTTTCTTCCAGTCCTTTTGCTATACATGTTTTTATTTAATTGAAACCATACTTTAGATTTATTTTTAGATGCTGTTTTTTATACTTGATAAGATAGCATAAGCATTTCTCTAGGATATCAAAACATTGTTAACATATTTGAGAGCACAAAGGACTTCCAGTTAGAATAAAAGGGCAAACTTAGAAGGGGATAACTGATCCTCTGTGGTTGCAATAGAAGAGATTGCCACAAGAAGTGTAGGGTGAATCTCTAGACAAGTCTAGAGCCCCATCTACCATCATGGGAGCTTAAGATGGAAGACTATTGACCCAAGCTGCTATTTCTCAGAAGAGAGGTAGAGAGTATGAGTTGAAAGAAACCACACAGGAGCTCATAAAACTGGAATTTTACAACTAGATTCTGGAAAACACATAATTTAAAATGACCAAACACAGGTTAAACCTCTTAATTTTATATACAAAGAGAAACTGAATCCATAAATGGTAAAGTAACTCACGTAAACCTCTTAGCATGGAAGTTTGTGGAATATCCAATATTTTGACATTGAATCCAACATTCCTTCATCTGTATCTCCCTGTATTTTATTCTTCCCACCTTCTCCCACAACCCACAGAAGTACAGAAGAGGGAGTCATCATTTATAATAACTGTCTCACAGGGTGGTGAGGCCCAGGTGGTTAATGGATATGAAAACTCTTGGTGAATGATGTCAGAGAAATGGCACTGTGAGGAGTGCTACCAATAAATCTCCCCAAAATTTCAACAAGTTCTTCAACCAGAGATAGAAGAAAAAAAAATCTATCCTTGGAGCGTCTGGAAGTCCCACACACTGAAAACGAAGGTATGATCAAGCAAAAAAATGACTAAATATATAATCAACCTTGAAGGAAATAAGATGGAGAAAGGAACACTCTGCCTTCCTCACTAACCTGAGAAAGGGCTGCTTTCACTTGGAACTGAGATAGTGTGAGGGCTGAGGGTGTGGAGGGAGCCAGGCTGCGGCACAGACGTCCATTAACCCCGATATCCTGGTTGGCGAGCATGGATAGTGTGCAAAAAGTTCCTCCTAGTGCCACGGGAGTAGATGCCTGTGTTCCTGGATAGAGGGGCAAGGTCATAGGCCTTCACGTGGGCTGTGACCAGAGTCTCAGTGTGGTCTCTGCACCATGAACAGCGGCGCATGGGGAGTGCGCGAAACAAACTTCCCACACCCGAACTTCTCCAGGCGGGTGGGGCACCTCACCCAGCCATTCAAGCTAACATCCCCAGGAAGAAAAAATACAGAAGCTCCCCTAGGGAGGGGAGCACAAGCAGCTTGCAGTCTGTCTCTGGAGCAGATCTGTGGATTCAATTGCTGAAATTAGCTTAACCTACGGTCTGCTTACCTCCCAATTGACCTACATAGCTCCAACTGACAAGATCTCTCTCAGTTCAGTGATCTAAGACAAGAGGCATGATATTTTTTAGTGCCTCTTGCTATGCACATAGGGGTGAAGGCAACTTCTGATTGGCAGAGCTTTCATACTCAGGGCTATACATTAAAAAGAGGGACTTGGCAGCTTTTAAGAACTCCTGTTCTGCAGGCAGTGACTAGGACATCTTCTTCCCAGCCAAAACAGGTTACAAAGTGCAAAAAGCATGGAGAGAGTGGTCCCACAGAGTGCTGAGGCACACTGGACACTCCTGGAGGCCCATAGAAAGGCACCTTGAGAGCAACTGGCTTCCAGCTCCACCTAATTATACTGGCAGCTCTGACTGACAGAGCCTTACCAAGAGCCCTGCACTGAGTGGGGATTTGCCAGCTCTTTGAACCTCTTACTCTCCAGGCAGAGGCAGCGACAACCTCATAGCTGGATCACCAGGCTGCTAATTCAGGAAGGAGAGACTAGGAGAGAGGCTCCAGGAAAATGGACTCTCTTATTGTCGGAGCCAGCAAATGCTAACAAGCCTCGACTACCAATGAGACTGAAGCCTAATATATGACATCACCATAGAGACTTATCAACTGCAAATCTTTACCTAAGCATGCCACAAGGGCAGAGCCTGGGGTACAGAGTCACCGACCAGGAAAAGAGAAAGGAAAAAAAAAAGGAAGAAGATAACCTCTCAAAATCAAGAAAAATCCACAGACTTTATAACTTCTTCCATTTTTTTTTTTTTTTGTTTCTTTCATCTTCTGGTCTTTATTTTTTTTTTTTTCTTCCACCTTGGTCCTTTCATTCTCTACCCGTATTATTCTTTCCTTTTCTTGAACTACACTACCCTTAAGTGTTACATTTCCCATTTTCTTTCCTTTCTTCTTCCTTTCCCTCTATAAGGGTTACACTCCAAAACCCTTAACTCCCTCTCTCTCTCTCTCTTTTTGTTCTTTTTTCTTTTTTCTTTTCCTTTTTTCCTTTTTCTTTTTTCTCCCTCTCTATTAGTTTCTTCTTTTCTCCTTTACTATTCCTCTCATTCAATCCTCAATCACTAACAAATTATTTTATCTGGAACTCAAATTTTTTCTTTGTGGCATTTTGGGTGCTTTTTACTTCGCTTTTTAACTCATTAGCATTCCCCCAACCCCAGCTCTCCATTCTATCTAGTTTTTGCTCCACTTAATACAATAGTAATTATTTTCCTATTTCCTGTTTCCCTCTTATCCCTCTCATTATATCTCTTAATCGACCATCACTTACAAGCAAATCATTCTATCCTTGACCCAAATTTTTTTCCTTTTTTGCATTTTGTGGCTCCCTACCTCCTTTTTGGCCCCTTTATCACTTTTCCTTAACTCAGGCCCTCTGTTATTGGTAGTTTTTGTTCCATTTAGCACAATATAAGTCACAGTTCATCATGGTATTTTCTCAAGGAGGAGGGCAGAGGCAAGGTAGAAAAAAAGGGAAATAATTTTCTTTTTTTAATTTTTTTCTCTTTTTTTACTTTTTATTCTTTATTAATTCTCATTAGTGCTATCAACAAAACCACTCTCAGATGCCATTAAGGAAAAGGAAATCGAATATCATGGATACAAAGACAGAGATGTAGCACAGATAGATAAGGAAAAAATCTATGGAGAAAAAATTTAATATATTGAAAACCTTGGAGCTAAATGACAGAGAATTTAAAATAGAAATCCTAAAAATACTCAGAGATATACAAGAAAACACGGAAAGGCAATTTAGGGAGCTCAGAAAACAACTCAATGAACACAAAGAATATATTACCAAGGAAATTGAAATTACAAAAACAAATCAAACAGAGATGAAAAACTCAATCATAAACTGAAAAACGAGGTAACAAGCTTAGCTAGTAGAACAGGCCAGAAAGAAGGTAAGATTAGTGACATAGAAGACAAGCAACTTGAGGCACAACAGAGAGAAGAAGAAAGAGACTAAAAAATTTTAAAAGATGAGAAAGCCCTGCAGGAATTGTCTAACTCCATCAAAAAGACTAACATAAGAATTATAGGTATATCAGAGGGAGAAGAGAGAGAAAATGGAATGGAGAACATATTCAAAACAAATAATAGACAAGAACTTCCCAAGCCTGTGGAAAGAACTAAAGCCTCAAATTCAAGAAGCAAACAGAACACTGAGTTTTCTTACCTCTACAAACCTACTCCAAGGCACATCATAATGAAATTGGCACAAACCAATGACAAAGATAAAATTCGCAAGGCAGCCAGGGAAAAGAAAAATACAACATATAAAGGAAAGCCTATTAGATTATAATTGGATTTCTCAGAGAAACTCTACAAGCTAGAAGAGAGTGGGCCCCAATATTTAAAGTCCTGAAAGAGAGGAACTTTCAGCCAAGAATACTATAACCATCAAAGCTATCCTTCAAATACAAAGAAGAAATAAAAACATTCACAGATACAGAAAAGATGAGGAAATTTATCATCAGAAAATCCCCACTCCAGGAAATACTAAAGAGGGTTTTCCAACCAGATACAAAGAACAAAACAAAACCACAAGTAAAAGCTCCACCAAGAACACAATAAAACCAAATTTAAACTGTGAAAACAAAAACAAAAATAAAAAGGGGGAGAGGACAGAGATTAACAGTAGCAATGGACAATGGAGTGCAGAAGCACTCATAAGATAGTGTACTACAATGAACATGGGAGGTATCCTTTTTATTACTTAATGGTAACCACCCTTGAAAAAACCACCACAGAAGCACATGACTTAAAAAAGGTAGCAACAGTATAGAAAGAAGTATGGAATACAACCAAACAAAAACAAATGAGAGAGAAAAAAGAGAAGAATTAAACAAGATACAAAACTAACAGAAAGCAATTTATAAAATGGCAATAGGGACCCCACAAGTGTCAATAATTACACTAAATGTAAATGGACTAAACTCACCAATAAAAAGACACAGAGTAGCAGATTGGATTAAAAAAGAAAATCCAACTGTATGCTGCCTACAAGAAACACATTTAAGCAACAAGGATAAAAACAAATTCAAAGTGAAAGGCTGGAAAACAATACTCCAAGCAAATAACATCCATAAAAAAGCAGGTGTAGCAATACTCATATCTAATAATGCTGACTACAAGACAGAAAAAGTACTCAGAGACAAAAATGGTCATTTCATAATGATTAAGAGGACACTGAGTCAAGAAGACATAACAATTCTTAATATATATGCACCAAACCAAGGAGCACCTAAATATATAAAATAGCTACTTACTGACCTAAAACCAAAAACTGACAAAAATACAATCATAATTGGAGACCTCAATATACTGCTGACAACTCTAGATCATTCATCCAAACAGAAAATCAATAAAGATATATTGGTCTTAAATGAAACACTAGAGCACCTGGATATGATAGACATCTACAGGACATTTCATCCCAAAGTGACAGAGTATACATTTTTCTCTAGTGTACATGGAACATTCTCAAGAACTGACCACACGTTGGGCCACAAAAATAAAATCAGCAAATTCAGAAAAATTGAAATTGTACCAAGCATATTGTCTGATCATAAAGCCTTGAAACTAGAATTCAACTGCAAAAAGAGAGAAAAAACTCTCAAAAATGTGGAAACTAAACAACATAGTTTTAAAAAATGAATAGGTCAAAGAAGAAATAAGCGCAGAGATCAAAAGATATATACAGACAAATGAAAATGACAATATGACATATCAGAATCTCTGGGATGCAGGAAAAGCAGTAATAAGAGGGAAGTTCATATCACTTTAGGCCTATATGAACAAACAAGAGAGAGCACAAGTAAACCACTTAACTTCACACCTTAAGGAACTAGAAGAAAAAAAAAAGACAACCCAAAACCAGCCGAAGAAAGGAAAAAATAAAAATCAGAGCAGAAATAAATGAAATAGAGAACCGAAAAACTATAGAAAAAAATTAATAAAACAAGGAGCTGGTTCTTTGAAAAGATCAACAAAATTGAGAAACCCTTGGCTAGACTCACCAAAGAAAAAAGAGAAAGGACTCATATAAACAAAATACAAAATGAAAGAGGAGAAATCACCACAGACATCATAGATATACAAATAATTATTGTAGAATAGTAGGAAAAACTATATGCCACTAAATTCAACAATCTAGAAGAAATGGATAAATTCCTAGAACAATACAACCTTCCTAGACTGAGTCATGAAGAAGCAGAAAGCCTAAACAGACCAATAAGCAGGGACAAAATAGAAAAAAACTATTAAAAACCTCCCCAGAAATAAAAGTCCAAGCCCAGACAGTTATACTAGTGAATTCTACCAAACATTCAAAGAAGACTTGGTTCCTATTTTATGAAAGTCTTCCAAAAAATTGAAGAAGAAGCAATACTTCCAAACACATGTTATGAGGCCAACATAACCCTCATACCAAAACTTAGCAAGGATGGCACAAAAAAGAAAACTACAGACCAATATCTCTAATGAATACAGATGCTAAAATACTAAACAAAATACTAGCAAATCGAATACAACAACATATTAAAAAAATAATACATCATGATCAAGTGGGATTTATCCCAGAATCTCGAGAATGGTTAAACATATGTAAAACGATTAACATAATACCCAATATCAACAAAACAAAAAACAAAAACCACATGATCTTATCAATAGATGCAGAAAAGGCATTCGATAAAATACAACACAACTTTATGTTTAAGACACTCAACAAAATGGGTATAGAAGGAAAATATCTCAGCATGATAAAGGCCATATATGATAAACCATCAGCTAACATAATATTAAATGGCATTAAACTGAGGACTTTCTCCCTTAAATCAAGAACAAGACAGGGTTGTCCACTTTCTCCACTCTTATTTAACGTGGCGCTAGAAGTTCTAGCCAGAGCAATCAGACAAGATAAAGAAATAAAATGCATTTATATCAGAAAAGAAGTAAAGGTATCACTTTTTGCAGATGATATGATCCTATACATCGAAAACCCCAAAGACTCCACAAAAAGATTCTAGAAACAATAAACCAATACAGTAAAGTCACAGGATAAAAATTAATATACAAAAGTTTATAGCCTTTCTATATGCCAACAACAAAACATTAGAAAACAAACTCAAAAAAAAATAATCCCCTTCACAATTGCAACAAAAAATAAAATACCTAGGAATAAACATAACAAAGAATGTAAAGGACCTATATAACAAAAACTACAAAGCATTGTTACGGGAAATCGAAAAAGATACAATGAGATGAAAAAATATCCCTTTTTCTTGGATAGGAAGAATAAATATAATCAAAATGGCCATATTACCCAAAGCAATATACAAATTTAATGCAATTCAAATCAAAATTCCAATGACATTTTTTAAAGAAATGAAACAAAGAATCATCAGATTTATATGGAAGTATAAAAAACCCTGAATAGCCAAAACAATCCTATGGAAAAAGAATGAAGCTGGGGGCATTACAATACCTGACTTTAAACTATATTACAGAGCCACGACAATCAAAACAGCATGGTATTGGCAGAAAAATAGACACTCAGACCAATGCAACAGAATAGAAAGTCCAGAAATAAAACTACATATATATGGTCAAATAATTTTTAATAAAGAAGCCAACAACAAACAATAGAGAAAAGAAAGCCTCTTCAACAAATGGTGCTGGGTAAACTGGAGACCCAAATGCAAAAGAATGAAACTCAACTACAGTTTGTCCCCTTGTACTAAAATTAATTCAAAATGGATCAAAGACCTAAATATAAGACCTAAAACAATAAAGTACATAGAAGAAGACATAGCTACTAAACTCATGGACCTGGGTTTTAAAGAGCATTTTATGAATTTTACTCCAAGGGCAAGAGAAGTGAAGGCAAAGATAAATGAATGGGACTACATCAGACTAAGAAGTTTTGCTCAGCAAGAGAAACTGACAACAAAATAAACAGACAGCCAACTAAATGGGAAATGATATTTTCAAACAAAAGCTCAGATAAGGGCCTAATATCCAAAATTTACAAAGAATTCATAAAACTCAACAACAAACAAACACACAATCCAATAAAAAAATGGGAAGAGGACATGAGCAGACACTTTTCTCAGGAAGGAATACAAATGGCCAACAGATATATGAAAAAATATCATCTTCATTAGTTATTAGAGAAATGCAAATCAAAACTACAATGAGATACCACCTCACACCTGTTAGATTAGCTATTATCAACAAGACAGGTAATAGCAAATGTTGGAGAGGCTGTGGAGAAAAAGGAACCCTCATTCACTGTTGGTGGGAATGTAAAGTAGTACAACCATTATGGAAGAAAGTATGATGGTTCCTCAAAAAACTTAAAATAGAACTACCTTATGACCCAGCAATCCCTCTACTGGGAATATACCCCCAAAACTAAGAAACATTGATACGTAAAGACACATGTAGTCCCATGTTCATTGCAGCATTGTTCACAGTGGCCAAGACATGGAAACAACCAAAAAGCCCTTCAATAGATGACTGGATAAAAAAGATGTGGCACATATACAATATGGAATACTACTCAGCCATAAGAAATTATGACATTGGATCATTTATAACAAAATGGTGGGATCTTGATAACATTATATGGAGTGAAATAAGTAAATTAGAAAAAAACAAGAACTGCATAATTCTATACATAGGTGGGACATAAAAACAAGACTAAGAGACATGGACAACAGCGTGGTAGTTACGGGAGAGAAGAGGGACGGAGAGGGGGAGGGGAGAAGGAGGGGCACAAAGAAAACTAGATAGAAGGTGACAGAGGACAATCTGACTTTGGGAGATGGGTATGCAACATAATTGAATGACAAGATAACCTGGACATGTTTTCTTTGAACATATGTACCCTGATTTATTGATGTTACTCCATTAAAATTACTAAAAATTTTTATGAAAATAAACTCTTGGTAACCTATAAAATGATCAGAAAAGAGTAGACTTCATTGATGATAATGAATGACGATGATTGTTTCCTACTACTGAGGATGAGGATAGATGCAACCACCTTTATCTCATTTATTTATTCAACAAATGTTATTGAGTATGCCATGCACTGGTTCTTAGCACCAGGGATACAGCAGTGAACAAACATATAAAACACATAATGAGTTTATATTCTAGAGGGGAGACCAGCAATGAACAATAGAGAAGTTATAAAGTATGATAGTTAATGATAAGTTAAGAGGAAAAATCTTGGCAGGGATAAGATATCTGATGTTCCGAAAGTAGAGTTAAATGATAGATGGTGTGACCAGTAAGGAAGTCATGCTTACATCTTAGGGAAAAGCATTCTGGTGAGAGGGAACAAATGCCCTGAGGTAAGAATGTGCCAGTGGTTTTAAGAAACAGGGGGGAAGATAGTGTGGCTTGAGTGGATAAGGGAGGGGAAGATGAGGGGAACAAGGTATGATCTGAAGCCAGACCATGTGGAGTTGGAGAGGTTGTGGTATCAAGAGAATAGAGTGAATGATGTTATCTGACTTCGGTTTTAAATAAAATCACTTTGACTGTGCAAAGAATAGCTTAAAGGAAAATGAGAGTGTTGGCAGAAAAAGGTTAATGTTAACTCAGCAGGCCTGAGTTACTTAAACCCTGCACATTCAACAACAATAAATACAACAACAATTTGGCAATGGGTAAGGCCCTTCTTGGGCTCTTAGTTCTTGGAATATTCTGCTTGATGACAGTGTTGTTCCTGAAGACTGGGGCCTGGCTTTACCAGTTTTACCAAGTAAAAGGCCTGGAGTATTAGTAATGGGGAAGGCTCAATCTCACAGACACTACATACCTACATGTCTGACCCCCAGTAAAACCCTGGACACCGAGGCTTCCTTGGTTGAAATACTTTACATGTGTATCACACATCATTGCTGAGAGAATTAATCATGCCACACAACTTCACCAAGAGGTTACATCTGGAAGCCCTGCTTGGTTTCTTATCGACTTGGTCTGTGTGTCTTTTCCCTGTGCTGATTTCCATCGCATACTTTTACTAAAGTAAGTTGTACCATGAGTATAACAGTTTTCACAGAGCTTGGGAGTAGGTTTGGGAGCACATGGTGGGAGAGATGGAGACCAGCTAGGAGGTGAATACACTAATCCCCATGAGAGACAATGGTGGCTTGTCCACCATGATTTTGTTTCAACAGTGTGCTAGAGATTTCTGTTGAACCTTTCGAAGCTCATTGACAGGAAAAAGTTATATATTATTAATGCCAATTGACATAAAAGAAACTCTTTATTAAATGGCTAATTCTGATCTGATCTGTCAGTGAATCCTTTCTGCTCCCCCCCACCCTAGGGAAGAAGTTTCTCAGAAATTTGGTAACTCCAAGATGCAAAAAAAAGTGGGTTTTTTTCCTCTGTTGGCATGAACCCACAGGTCTGCATCTGTCAGAAGGTGCAGTTGTAATTAGAGGAGCTCAGGAACAAGAAGAGCTTGTGCCACTCAGAACCATCTCTGATCTTCACCTCCCCAGTGTGGTCATTAGTCATCCCATCAATATCCCAAATGAGTGGACAAAAGACTGACCTTGGAAGGGTTAGTGGAGGCAGTGGGAGAACATGAGAAAAAAGATTCTTAAACTTCTACTTGAATGGGGAAATGAGAACAATGGGGATATATTGATGAATTGTAACAGTTGGTGTTTGAAATAAAATGCAATGAGTATTTGTGGATGAAGCTCAAGCCTTTCTGCAAAGTGAATGTTCCGGTGCATGGGAATGAGGATATAGTGTGTTTCACAGAGCTATACAGCTTTCAAGAACTTGAGTTTTTATATACAAGAGAGTAAACTTTTTCTTTAAGGAGCCCAATGTATGTTTAGAAGCTCAAGCTATTGGGAGCCATCTTCTTCCTAGGTTCTTCAACTGCCTGGATTATGATTACTGTCTATCCAAAAGGCAAAGGAGAGTGACTAGAAGAAGCCACTCGAGAGAACTTTCACTCTTGTGTGTACAGGGAAAGGCCTGGACCAAAATCTCAACCAGACATTGGATCAAGTCCCATTTCTACCTCTTACCAAGAGTGTGATCTGGAGCAAGTTACTTAGCATCTCTGAGCCCCCCATTCTTTCCTCATTAAATGTGGATTATCTTACCAGCCTCCAAATGTCAATGTATGAGGTTTAAGTAATATAGGGCTGGCACCCAGCCCATGACAAGCACTTAATGTATGTTCACTTTCCATTTCAAGATATCCCATGTACTAATGAATATGAATAACATCTGTGTAATTGGAAGGAGAAAAGAAAATAGTGACTTGTTCTGGCCAGTGGGAGAGTACATCCTTAAACTATTACTTTTGTGCTTACAGAATATGGTGAGGGAGGAACTCCTGCCTAGAAAAAACATAATTTCATTGTTTCTGTTCATGTTTTTGCCCCATTGAATTTTAATTGTACACATGGTGTGGTCATGTGAAGGTTTGTGGATGACACTCTGATTGATAATTGCCATGTTTTATCAGTTGTTAAATATTTTAATATTTCCCTTAGTTTGTGCCAATAAAATATGGATAGATAGATGGAGTAGACCAGGGGTCCCCAAACTTTTTACACAGGGGGCCAGTTCACTGTCCCTCAGACCGTTGGAGGGCCGGACTATAAAAAAAACTATGAACAAATCCCTATGCACACTGCACATCTTATTTTAAAGTAAAAATACAAAATGGGAACAAATACAATATTTAAAATAACAAGTTAATTTAAATCAACAAACTGACCAGTATTTCAATGGAAACTATGGGCCTGCTTTTGGCTAATGAGATGGTCAATGTCCAGTTCCATATTTGTCACTGCTAGCCGTAACAAGCGATATGAGGCACTTCTGGAGCTGTGATGTGTGCGTCCCGCATCACTGGAAATAGTACTGTACGTGAGCGACGCAGTGCTTTGCGGCACCGTCACATACAGTACTCCAGGAGCAAAGGATGCAGATGCATCCTCTCACTGAGCACCAATGAAAGAGGTGCCCCTTCCGGAAGTGCAGCGGGGCCGGATAAATGGCCTCAGAGGGCCGCATGAGGCCCGTGGGCCGTAGTTTGGGGACCCCTGGAGTAGACCATCCTTGGATTTTAGAAGATCTCAATAAACTGGGGAACAGTTTTATTTTCATTTCCTGCTGCATGAGGTTTTAGAACTGTTTCTATATATTTCTTCATCACTGATTCCAAATATAAAATCTGTTTTTTGGTGTATGCTCTAGTTTTTATGCAATTTTAATTTCTTTTTGTTACAGTTAATGACATGCATTGGTTTTTAAATTGGAGTTAAAGGGCAACAACTCTTGGATTGAACATAACCACAAGGCAATCAATGTTTTACAAACATCACTTTTACATAATTGTAGTTGTTTTTAAATGTAAAAAATTATTATCTGATAAAAACACCCTCTTATTTTGTTTTAAGATTGAATCATGGCTTCTTCAAGTAGGTGTAAATATAAGAATAGTCCTGACACCTTTTGTTATATACATATGTGGCTGTTACACATTTCAACGTCAAAGGTGCAATATTTTATCATTTGTGACACATGCATATATTGCCTATTTTTAAGTTTCCCTTGGCAATCAAGACAAGAATTGGGCTCCTCATAATGTGTGTCATGATTATGAGGAAATGCTTCATGACTGGACAAAAGGAAAACACAAAGGAATGCCTTTTGGTATTCCCATGGTTTGGCATGAACCTAAGGACCGCAGCAGTGACTGTTATTTCTGTCTGATCCATACAAAGGGTATCAGCAAGAAAAAAACAGCATATGATTGCATATCCTAATATTCCTTCAGCAATATGACCTATCCCACATTATGAGACACTCCTGGTTCCAGATTTTAATGGTTTTATTTCTTCTAAGGACGAAGAAAGTGAATATGGTGATCAAGTGTATTTTGTTAAGATGCATGAGAAAATGGTTGTAGAATCTGAAGAGTTTTCTTCTGATGCAAAGCAGTCATTAACCCCTTAGCAGTTTAGTCAACCCAAATTGAATGACTTGTAAGAGATTTGGGCCTATCAAAGAAAGCAGCTGAATTATTAGCCTCCAGGCTTCAAGAAAAGAATGTACTTCACTGGTCAGCAAGTATCCAATTTCAGGAAGCGTGAACAAATTTATGTGGACTTTTTTTCCAAAGACAAACACTTTGTTTACTGTCATGATATCAGTAGTCTTTTCAGCCAGCTAAATGTTACCATTTACAGTCCAACAGAATGGTGGCTATTTCTTGACAGCTCTAAACAGAGTCTGAAATGTGTTCTCCTACACAACGGTAATGTTTATGCAGCAGTTCCAATTGGTTATTCAACTCATCTGCAAGAAGATTTTAATGACATAAAAATTGTCCTTGACTTTCTGAATTATGAGGAGCATAACTGGATCATTTGTGTGGATCTTAAAATGGTAAATTTCCTGCTAGGACAACAGAGAGGTTTCACAAAGTATCCTTGCTTTCTGTGTTTGTTGGACAGCCGAGCTTGGGAGAAACACTGAACACAGAAGGAGTGGCCAAAACATGAAGCTCTGGAAGTAGGGATGCAAAATATTGGAATGAACCTGTAGTTAATTGAGACAGGATCATTTTTCCCCCACTTCACATCAAACTTGGCTTAATAAAGCAGTTTGTTCAGGCTTTGAATAGAGAAAGTGAATGCTTTCAAGATATTATTTCTGCTCTTTCTGCCTTGTCTTTCAAGAAGATAAAAGCAGGTGTATCTGATGGAACTCATATTCGAACCCTCATACATGACAAAGAATTTGCCAGGAAGATGAATAAGGAAGAGAAAGCAGCATGGCAGAGTTTTGTGGCAGTTACAAATAACTTCCTAGGCAACAAAAAAGCAGAAAACTATGAACTTCTGGTTCAGAGGATGCTGTTGGCTTTCTGTAATATTGGAAGTAACATGAGCATTAAGATTCACTTCCTGAACAGTCAGTCACCTTGATAAGTTTCCCAAAAATCTTGGAGCTGTTAGTGATGAGCAGACTACTGATGGAGCATCAAACGAGATTGTCCTCAACAAGTACACAAATGCAACAGCTATAAACGCAAATTTTTGCCTGAATAGAATTTAAATAAGTTTTGCACAAATTTTAGGATTAAAATAAGTTTTAATATGTTCTATTTTGAAATTGTAGAAAAATTCTGATGCAATCATGTCCTTTAGTGTATTAGTGTATTTACTGCATTATATGAATTATTATATTTTCACAAAGATGAGGCTCAAAAAGACATTCTACTTCATTATGTTAAACTAAATGTTGAAAATTTTACAAAAAAAATGACAAGCTAAAATCTTGAATTGCAAACAAACTGTAGCTTACAGAGAAAAACTAATGTCAGATTTGAGATCAGCACACTCGAATTAGGTAAGACCAAGTATTTTTGTGGGTGCAACAAAACTTTTGTTCCCTAGTGTAAGAGTTGGCTATGCCGAGGTAATCCTGTAAATTAATATGAGGTAGGAACTCAAGAGCTGAACTGACATGTAAAAAAATTATGTTTTGGAGATAGGAAGCAGGGAGAAAGACCATCCAGAGGAGAGCAGACCCCAAAAAATCCTGACAAAATGGCACCCATCGAGTCCTGGCTACAATAAATTGTCTATGGTGAGGAATGCCTGATGGAATCTTTGGAGAGTGATGTCTAATATTCAAGGTCAAGTTCTTGCTGTAACCAGCTACACAGAAATCTGTTACTTCAAAATTTCTGTAAATTTCAGTATACACAAAAGTCTTATTACTTTGAGGGAAGAAAGGTTTTAGAATGATTTCCAATATGAGGAGTGAAACCAACAAAATAAATTCTAAAAGTGTGTTACCGAACTAGATACTGTGTGGATTTAACAAGAGACCAAGAACTTCCAAGGAATCTTCTGGATACTGGGAGGTACACCATGGAGAGTGGGATGGCAGCTTGAGTTGTCTTATTGAGTCACACTAAGTTAAAGGGCAACTCAGGAAGTTTGAGATCTTGGATGGTGAATTCTGGTATCTTTTGAATAGACTTTTGTTTTCTTAAGTGCACTTAGTAAAAATAAAAAATCACTTGCAAATGTACTTTCCTATTACCTGCCTTTGTGAATGAATGAGCTGTACCTGCTCCCAACTTCGAAGAGAGAATTTTGATAACCCCGGGAGCATTAGTGGCCAGAGGCAGCCTGGATCAATGTCTTGAGATCCCTTTGGGGGTTCTGAGAGCTGAAGTAAGAGCATCTGTCTAGTGCACAGGCAAAGGATGGGTCTTCCCTGTGTATTAATGAACAGCTTGATGAGAGTTCTATAAGTAGTAACTGCTGAATCTGTTAGCAGAATTGTAGACTTCTTAAAGTCTTTTCATGTCCACGGCCACTGAATACTATTTCTGGACTTGCCTTCAATTCCAAGTAAAAATTTTCTATCCAGGCATTCATGTCTTGCTCCTAAGTTTTTCATATTATATTTCAGAAATGTCAGTTAGCCAGGGGAGACCATTCACAGGCAAAGGGTAAGGCATTAGTAGTGTTAGAACAAGTGAAAGAGGCATTTCAAAGAACTTCCTGGGCATTTTTGCCAAACGCAGATTCCACATCTGGCAGCTGGAACCCACTTTGTAGATGCTTTGTCTTCAGGGAATCGTAAGATATATATACCGCTCAGATGGAGAAAGACGTGCATTCATTAAGTGTAAAATACAAAGGGAGTTTTTACTTCATGAATTCCTGTCTAAAACTTCACTGGCACATATATGAGACATAGGTGTCAGGAATATTTTTGAATTTTTCTCCAGCTTATGCTCTTCACTCACATACAAATCACTGTGAAGCAAGTACCATATTTTGTTCTAACACCATATCCTTCTGTTTCAGAAAAGAAAAATTAAAGCATATAAACCAAGTGACAGTTTCTATGTGGGCCTCTTTGTCAGGGAAATAAAGGGGAGAGGAGCTGGGAAGTGTGCTTCTTTGCTCAGAGTGGGGCAGAGGATGGATTCCTTAATAAAACATATGCACTCCTAAATCCTGCCTGGAAACAAAGAACAATATAAACAAGCACGGCTTATAGTTTCAAAATCTAGTAAACTATATTTATGGCTGCGCATTTGTCAAGCTAAGTAGCTAATGGTAATCTAATAAGCAGATAAGGGTAATAAAATGCACTGATGCAGGGCAGAAGTCAGACCTGATGAAGGGGACACCCTTTCACATTTGAGGTCTTAACAGACCTCATCAAATGTTCTCAGACAGGGATGAGGACCAGGGCAGGGCAGGCAGCTAGAGAGAGAGTTGGGAAGAAAGGTCATTTTTGTAGGTAGCCCTTTGATAATGACAGAGCACTTACCATTTTCTAGTCTAATTATAGTCATAGTAATACATTTCATAAGAATAAATCTTCAGCAATGTAGAGAGAAATCTTTCTAGCTCTTAGAGATTTTAGGGGAAAAAATAAACAGGGTGAGAACCAGGATTCTTCGGGAAAATACTGTACTTAGGCAGCAGAATAACACATTTGCACACTACACTAAAATAGAAATCCTAGCAATTGTCAAGCTCCTATAATATGGCCAGGACTTATTTTAACAGACTCCTGTAGATCTGCATCTGTTGTGTTGTGACTGAGTATACAGGAATAACTTTAGCTCTAAACCTTCTTGTCTAAGGTGTTCTGTACTCCAGGAAGCTTCTTAATATTTCTTTTGTCCAAGTTTTATGGATGTAGCAAGATGGGGAGAGACAGGTCATTACACAAGCAACTCTTAACAATCCAGTATTTTAGTCACTGGAAACATATGAATGAGCAGTCCTGTTGGAGGTAATAAAGAAAAGTCCATTGAGTCAAGTCTGATCTTTAGATTTATGTTGGGCCAGTAGGTAAGAAATAAATATTCATGCCTTCATATCTGAGCCTCAGACTGAAACATGCAATTCCACCAGGGAAAACATAACTGTCCATACTGCCTCTTCTCGAGCCCTTGTCCATTTTTGCATTGAGGACTTACAGCTGCAGGCTCTCATTGACCCAATATACACAGCTCCAATGAAGAGACACGTGGTAGTGACACAAGACCAATCAAAGTAATCCATAGTATTCTTTATTTTCTCAATTTTCTCTTGCACAGTTTGAATTATTCTAGAAAATTCTAAAAATATGTAGACTAAAGGTTTTTATTTGGGCTGGTTTAGTTTAATTGCAATAGACCATTCAGGGCAAGTGGAAAGTACTTATTATTTGCTGTCAAACCGACCTGGGTTCAAATTATTGTTTGGACCCTGTGATCTTTCACAGGTTGTTTAGGTTCTTAGAGCTTCAGGTTTTCATTCACAAAACAGAGTAAATTCTTTTTATAAGGTAGGGTGGTTGTAATGATCGGAAATCATGGGTGGTGAGATACTCAGCATGTAGACCACATTCAGTTCACAGCAGTTATAATTAAGTTTCTCTGTAACCAGATTGCAAATATTAACATAAATGGCAATTACCTTACATCTAAAGTTTTCCTAAAATGTTTATTTAAGGCCCAATTTTCTGGACTTTATAAAAAGTAATAACTTTTAAATATCTAGACTTTAGTTCATGAAGGGTTTTCACAGTTATTATATTATATGATTCTTATAACAGAAAGTTTATTTTTATGATTGCCTTCACCTAAGAGTTTAGGAAACTGAGACCTCACACTAAGTTACACATGACCACAAAGCGAGTAAATTGGCAAATATGAGTATCAGTGGTGCCAGGTTGACTGCTTTGTTTGCTGCTAGACCAGCGTTCAAGTTTGAGCACACTTTTGTTCTTTAATTAAACAAACATTTATTGTACCTCTGCAGTCCATGAGCTAGGTGTTGAGATTACAACCATGAGAAAAATGTCACAGGTCCAGCCCTAAAAACTTCATATTCCTGCAAAAACACAGGCATTAAACAACTACACTAGAGAACAAACAACCTGATTTAAAAATGAGCAAAAAAAAAAAAAACCAAATAGACATTTCACCAAAGAAAATATACAGGTGGCAAATAAGCATATGAAAAGAGTCTCCACATCACATGCCATTAGGGAATTGCAAATTAAAACAATGAGATATCATTATACACGTATTAGAATGGCTAAAACCTAAAACACTGACAACATCAAATGCTGATAAGGATGTGAAGCAATAGGAACTCTCACTCATTGTTGCTGGGGGTGCAAAATAGTAGTCATTTTGGAAAACATTTTGGCAGTTTCTGACAAAAATAAACATATTCATACCATATGATCAAACAATCATGCTCCTTTGTATTTATTGAAATGAATACAATAAATGAAAACTTATGTTTGCAGAAAACATACACACAGATGTTTATAGCAGCTTTATTCATAGTTGCCAAAACTGGAAGCAACCAGGATGTCCTTTATTGAGTCAATGAATAAATAAACTGTAGTGCACCCATACAATGGATTGCTCAGTGCTAAAACAAGCCATTCATAGAGGAGACTTACATGTATATTAATAAGTGAAAGAAGACAATCAGAAAAGGCTTCCTAGTTATTTCAATCATGTGGCATGCTAAAAAAAACAAAACTCTGGAAACAGTAAAACAACTAGTGATTACCAGGGTTTGATGGAGAGGGAGGAATAAATGAGCAGAGCAGAGAGGATTTTTAGGGCAGTGAAACTTTTCTGTATGATACTATAATGGTAGACACATGTCAGTATATATTTGATAAAACCAATAAAATGTACAACACCAAGACTGAACTCTAATGTAAACTATTGACTTGGGTGATAATTATGCGTCAGTGTGGGTTCATCAATTATAATCCATGTACCATTGTGGTGTAGACTGTGCTAATGAGGGTAGGTTATGTGGAGAAGCAGAGGTTATATGGAAACTCTATAACCTCTGTTCAAGTTTTCCGTAAATGTGAAACTAAAAATGTCTATTTAAAAAAATAAAACTATACCAATTGTGAAAAATACAATGAAAGAGATAATGCAAGGAACTTAACAGTCTTGCAGAGTCAAAAAAGCAGCTGGTAGTAAGTGATCTTTGAGCTAAAATCTGAAACATAAATAGTGGAATTATCAATCGTGCTAAATGCCATAACTTGAGAAACTTTAATAATCATATGGACAACATACCCTTGATAAAGGACAATTAACAAAATCCACTTAAGTCTGTCATCATACACAACAAATGTGTGAAGTGTGCCTCAGATCTGAGAAAGGAAAACATGAGAAGCCAAATATTGTCATGGTAACAGAAACATGAAGAACCCATGCTAAATGGTTTCATAAGCAAGAACAGCCAGTATTCAATAAGTAGCCTTCTATGGGAGTTGACATCTGTTATTTATTTGTTGATTTTAGGTTTGAAGAAAAGCAAGATAATTGGAAATATTTCTATGTTCTGGGAAAATATTGAATGAAAGAACTCTCAGTGTGTCTTAAATATTGGTCCATTACTTTTAACATTTAATACAAATCTGCTCTCTTCATTTAAAGAATGGTTGAGAGAGTTGGGTAATATGGAGCTTCAATAATTTCAAAGCTATGGAAAATCAAAGACAAGTGTTTTGCTTACTCAAGGAGCAAAAAGTTTTCTCATTTTTTGAAAGGATATCCTTTGGGTGCTTGAGAAGAAATAAGAGAAAATGTGTATTGAGGAGGAGATGGAAGGTGGACCATACTCATGAGATAATTGCAACTGTATTACCTGTATTAGAGGAGAAACCGAAAGGAAAAGGAATACCTGCACAACTACCTATATACCTAGACTGTATAATGGTTCAAAGCAAGAACATTGCTATCAAACAGATATGGACTTAAGTCCCAATTTTACCATTGACTAACTCTAAGACCTTAGGCAAGTTTCTGAGTCTCTACAACCCAGCCTTCTCATTTGTAAAATGGAAACATTGCCAGGACCTGCCACATGGGTTTTGGAAGAACTCAGTACTTCATGTACAGACGGTCATGATCACACTACTTAGCACATCATAACCACTTAATAGATATCAGTTACATTATTATTTTTAATGGGATGAGTAGTTACCCCAACATAAATTTTGCTATCCAATATTCCTGTTCACCTTTAGTTCCTATTGGACTACAAAAGTTTTAAGAAAGTGCTGGGGAATGTAAGAATCCCTTGGTGAGTGCCAGATAGCTGACAGTAAAAAGGCAAATTTTAGACAGCTGTAGTGTCCTGTCTCTGAAGAGCTCCACTCTGGCTTCTAGATAATCTTTGTATCTTGATAACCCTATCATGCTAAGATATGCTGATGCCTCCGTCCCCCTATTTAATACCCCTTTGCAGCAGGATGGGTGACTGACCTATGGGAAGCATCACAAGAGCTGGCCAGCACTCCTGCCCCCTCCCTGGTTTTGTATGCTCACCTGAGTTGTTATATAGGCCCCTTTGAGAAAACTTGAGCCACAGCTGTGGATCTCAGTAACTGTGGAATCTGAGGATACTCACTTCATGTTCATATAGGACAGAACACAGTTTTGCCAATTACTCTTTATAAGGCCTCAGCCAAGTTACTTATGCGACCTGAATTTTCAGACCCTTCTCTCTACAAACAAGGCTGGGGATGCTGTCTCAGCCAGGGCCCAAGCACGAATCAGAGAGTCCATTCAAGCTGGGAGTGATTTCAGTTAAGGGATTATTTACAGGATGTGGGCAGTGTTGGGGGAACCAGCAGGGCTAGTATAAGTGACTGCACTGGCAGTGGAGAATCACAAGCTGTCTTACCTCTGAATGGTTGGAAAAAGGAATAGTTTTCAGAACCCAGAGAGAGTAACTTTGCAGAGAGGGTCATCTGACAAGTATCTTCAGTAGAGAGATACAGACAACCCTTGGCAACTTCATAGGAACAGACCAGAAAAGTAAATTAACCGCTTTTTTACTGCTCTCTTTCCTTTTGTCCAAATCCCAAGTAAAAGCCCTATAACAGGGAGCCTGCTGGTGTGGTTCATACAGACCATCCTCCTGGGACACAAAACAAGGTGAGAGTGAGTGTGGGGTGCGAGGTGGGAGGTGGAGAAACCCAACTGTGACACCACCAAGAAAGACTGGTATGAACACGGAATCAGTCAGTTTGTAGAACCCCGTAGTATGTGCCTGGCACATGATAAGAGGACAGTAAACTTCAATTGCCCCAAACCCACCCCACTTTTTAGCTATCATAGAGAACCCCATAATCCTTCAGCCACGGTCCCTGTCCCATGCTCAGGGCTGATCCCAACAGGCACCTTGCAGACACACATAATGCTCCCTGTACGTCAGGGTTTCTTGGCCTGTTTTTAATTTTTAGGTTTTGGCTTAAGTGTTTCTTCACTTCACATTCATTAGTGGAGTTTTTAGCAACCAAACTTCATCCCATCCTTCCCAAACTTAACCTGGCCCATGAGTAACTGTCAGCACCAGATCAGTGGTTAATCTCTCATTGTGTTGCTACTCACGAGGATACATGTGTCAGCATCAACTTTTGACAATTCCCAAAAGGGTGAAATATCTTTATCAAAAAAGGAAAGGAAGACTCAGTGGCCATAGCTTTCAAAAGG
Source organism: Saccopteryx bilineata (assembly GCF_036850765.1). NCBI lineage: Eukaryota > Metazoa > Chordata > Mammalia > Chiroptera > Emballonuridae > Saccopteryx > Saccopteryx bilineata. The sequence goes on along the minus strand of NC_089491.1, from coordinate 42,987,302 downwards.
ACTTAAGCATTACATACAAGGGGGCAAATTTCCAGAGAGCCTCGAGAGCTTGATCTTTGGAAAGAGGGCTTTCTTGGTTTACAAATAGGCAGGCATTTGCTAGCCAGCCCAGCAACAAACCTCTCTGGCCAGCCAGTTTTATTAAATCAGTCTTAAAGATAACCAATAAAAGGTGCCAATCATTCTACTTAACTATGTGGCTAACCATCTATTATTAATCAGAGCACATACTTCTGGAAGAGTAAATGGGGCCTCACAGATAAGCGCTCAATAGCTTCATAATGCAGTAACTCCTGTGCCTGGTATCATATGATAAGTGAAATGATTGATCAGACTGGCACAGGAAAGATGGATGCTCTCTCTGGGCTCTCTCCATCCTCCATACCTTCTCCCTTGTGGTTTAGCAGTACTGAAAAATGCTAAATGGAAAGATAATTTTATATAAGAAATAACACAGGTGGCTGGAGCAGGCAGTGGTACAGTGGATAGAGCATCAGCCTGCAACAAAGAGGACTTAGGTTTGAAACCCCAAAGTTGCCGGCTTGAACACAGGCTCATCCGACTTGAGCACAGGGCTCACCAGCTTCAGTGCGGGGTCACTGGCTTGAATGTGGGATTATAGACATGACCCCGTGGTTGCTGGTTGAGCCCAAGGTCACTGGCTTGAGCAAAGGGTCACTGGCTTCACTAGAGCCCCCCAGTCAAGGCACACATGAGAAAGCAATCAATGAACAACTAAGATGCTGCAACGAAGAACTGATTCTTCTCATTTCTCTCCCTTCCTGTCTGTCTGTCCTCCTTCTCTGTTCCTCTTCTTTATCTTTCTGTCTCTGTCTCTATCTCTCTTGCTAAAAACAAAACAAAACAAACAAAAACATGAATTAACACAGGCAAATAAACCTTTGTTTTTCAATGGTTGTTTGTGAGAGATTAAACCCTCGTAACTTAGAAAAAGAAAAAGAAAAACTTGCTGAGTGTTTCTCTATCACTTTTCAGCCACATTTTCTTTAATAGGAAGCAATTTCTGATAAAGCTACAATTAGATTAGAAATTTAGGGCATCTTTACAATTAGGTTCTAATATGAGCCATGAGATATTTCTGTTCTCTCACTTAGCTAAATCTCTGCCCACTCCATAATGCAGGTTAAGGTGGCAGCAGCAGAGTGTGTGAGCTGGGCACATCCCACAGGGAGACACGATCTTGTCCTTATTTCTGCTCAATAGTACACTCCAAATGGCACAACTTTATTAGCATAGCCCCTCGGTCATTTGGTTCAGGGACCTCACTGTGCTTTCCCAACACTAGCCTGGCTAATTTCAACAACAGCCTGAAGGAGGTGGACAGGCTGCCCATTCATGCCATTTTAGGTGAATTTTCATACACTGCAAATGCAGTCAATGCTTCAGGACCAGAGAAAGTGAGTTCTCACCCCTTTCTCAACTGTGGCTATCAAGATATTACCACTGGACATTGATAATGCTTTTGACGGGCATCTGGGGCCTGGATACAATGAAGGGCTGAGTGTCCAGTTGCCTCTTACCCCTGTGGAAGAAGAAGCGTGAGTTAAGCAGGGACACACTGTCTCTGTGGCCCATTAGACTAGTAGTTTGCAGTCTTGGCTGCGCATTGGCATCACCTGGGAGTTTCAAGAGTCATTGAAGCCTGGGTCTGACATTCAGAAACTCTGATTTAATTGGCTGGGAGTGTGGCTTGGGTCCAGGGAGTTCTAAGAGTGTAAGATGTGATTCTAGTGTGGCGACGAGGTTAAGTGCCAACACAAAAGCCAGGATTTTCACCAAGAACCCTCCTTTAAGGCTTTTTTGCTTTGAAAGTCCCCATTTTTCTAGAGAACAATAGATTTCAGTCTTATGGAATTTTAAAGAAGTTGTTTTATCCAACTTTTGTGATGGCCCCATTTATGCCTGATGACTACATCCCTTGATTTACTGTTTTTCAATCTATAGGCAATGGCTTACTAGTAGGTGATGAAATAGATTTAAATGGTTACAACTGGCACTTTTTGTTTTAAAAAATAGAATTGAAAATATCAGTTCATCACAGATAATAAATATTGCATTGTAAGGTGTGTGTGTATTTGTGTGTGTGTGTGTGTGTGTGTATGTATGTTTGTACTGGATCCTCATGTAAAATGTAAAGCATTTAACTCAATGAAGATCATTGTCAAAAAAAGTATGTAAAACTCTGACCTTTAATGCTAATACTTGCCCCAAATGTCAATGTCTCTCTTCTGTTTTACATAAGAAATCTGTGCCTCTGAAAGTACTTTCTCCAAGTTCATCCAGATACACCAAGTGATGGCTTAGAGTTGAAGTCCAGACCTGTGTTTCTGCATGACCAAACTCCCTCTGTTATACGAGAATGCCTTCCAATTAATTATCCACCAACCTGGTTTACATCAATGTGATTGGTGTGTCTTCAAGTCTCTTCTCACCTTCAAGTCTCTTAATGTACAAACTAGAAAGACAGCCAGCTAAAAAAGTAAAGTGAAGCAATCTAAAGTTTCTTTCCTCTAAACTTCCACCTAATGAAGAAGATACCCCTGCTGTCATTCCAGGGCTTCTCAGACTTGGACCAGGAACACTTTCTCTTCTGTAGACTGGTTTTCCCTTCACCTATCAACAGAGAGTTGAAGAGCACCTTCTATTGTCTTGCCTGTTGTAGAACTAACACCCCAGAGTCCCCTCATAGAGTCCCCTCACAGTCTCCTTCCTGTCACCACCCCTACCAGAGTAACCTCTACCTTGACCACTAATCATAATTTTTTGCCTGTTTTGAATTTTTTTATCAATGGAATTATACCTTATTTACTGTTTCGTGTTTGTCTTCTTACATTCAGCTTGGCATTGGTGAGCTTCATCTATATTGTTGTGTGGTGACAAGTTGTTTATTTCTATCAATATATAATATTCCACTAGAATAATACAAAATTGATTAACCAACTCTTCTCTTGTGGCCACTTGGCTGTTTTCTAGTTTGAGGCTATGCTATGAATGTTTCAGTGCTACTATGAATATTCTTGTAGACACCTTTTGGTGAACATATGTTTGCATTTCTGTTAGTTAGTTAGTTATTAGTAGTAGAATTGTTGGGTCAAAGCTATACATATGTTCAGTTTTAATAGTTGCTGTAAAAGAGTTTTCCAACATTGTACATTGTAGCTTCCCACCAACAGTATAGCTCCAATTGTTTCAAATCGTCACAAAAATTTAGTAATTTTGTATTCTCTGTCTTTTTCATTTAAGTCATCCTCAAGTAGGGTATATGTGTGTGTGTGTCTAGCGTTTATCACACATATTTTTAAAGTCAATTTCACTGTGGTACACCTTACACACAGGAAACTATACCATTTAAATTATAAATTTGATGAGCTTTGACAGATGTAAACACCCTTAAAACCACAATCAATACATAAACTATGTCCATATCCCAAATGTTTCCTCATGTTCCTCTTCTGTAAGAAGAAGACGTTGGAAGGGGAGTCCAGGACAGCTGCTCCCCATCTCTGAGAGCATGCTTTGTATTTTACCATGGAACCAGTGCAGGCTGCAGGCTCTGCAATGCAAGGTTCCTACAGGGCATAGTTCCCCTCATTCTTACCTAGGGCAGTGTTGTCAAGAGACCCAGAGAGCATATGATTAAGTGAATTAATTGTATTTAATATTAGTTTATTTCAATTTATATATTCACATATGGCTTGTGGCTACCATATTGTACAATGCAGATTTATTTTTTTATTTTTATTTTTTTAATGGGGTGACATCAATAAATCAGGATACATATATTCAAAGATAACAAGTCCAGGTTATCTTGTCGTTCAATTATGTTGCATACCCACCACCCAAAGTCAGATTGTAAGTTTATTTCAGAATTCTTCCATGCTAGAGTCATGTGGATGTGTCCTCCTGTTATACAAAAGAATTTCATGGACTATAAGAGTCTTAGGGCAGATTCTTGACTTATTCTGGACATTTATTTCATTGTTGTTTGTTTTGTTTTAAATCAAAAAAGCCAAAATAAGTCATGTATTCAAATAATCTCCTCTGTAAAATGTTAGCAATGATACACTTGTGACTGCAGCAAATCCTTGATTCTTTCTGTGATTTCTGTTTGAACTTCAAGGTTTAAGACTCAAACAGACCCTTAGCTGAATTTCATCTTTGGGTCTTCCTATCTGTGACATGGTGAGCAAATTCATCAATCTCTCTCAGCTTCAGCTTCCTCGCCGCATAACTGCGATTAGAGGTCTATTTCATGCATGTCTGATACATCCCAGACCCTCAATAAATGTGAGTGCTGCCCATACCCCTTTGATCTGCTAAATGGTGCCAATAAACATCCTGGTTCCATACGACTTTGTTGTCAGACCAACTCTTTGGAAAGTACTGAGTAACGTAAAAAGTGTCAAGTGCTGTCCACTGAGTTTGTGTGAGTAGGAGAAGACGTAGTAATTTCCATGAGCTAAGATCTTGAAAATACAACCTGTATCAGTCTTTGGAAAATTTTATCTCACTAAAGCCACTGAGACACACCTTTGCTGAAAGCCATTCATCAGAGGGTCTGCACTCTTGCCAGCAGGAGAAACAGCAGCCACAGAAAGAAACAAGGATTTGGGTCAGACTCACATGGAAGACATTTCTTTTTCCCTTGCTATGGCCCTTCACTCCCAGGAGGTCCAAGATGCAGATTCTTTTGGCTCAGATCTCATGATAAGTTCCTTCTTGAGGGCAGGGGTGTGCAGAGGGTAGTTTATATTGGGAAGAAAGTGTCTGAGAGCTGTGACTATCCTAAGCAGCAGGTCCTAACTAGGACAGGGGAGAGGCTGCTGGCAGATCCCAAGCAGTGGGTGGGGGAAGGGAAGAAGGAGGTGGGAAATGGGTGCACTGAGTGTCAGCTACAGTCCAAGTGTTGGTTGAGTGCTTTGTTGACAATACTTTTCACCTCTGTTTATTGAGTGCTCAATAGAACACAGACCAGACACTGTGCTAAACCATTTCATCTCCACAAGAAACTGCATTGCTGTTCCCGTTTTACAGAGGATAAATCTAAGGTTTAGAAAGGAAAAGTAACTTACCTGGGGCCACATAGCTAGCTGAGGTTTGTGCCCAGGTCACCATGGCTCCATAATGTTAGCCCTTAACCACATGCTTTCCTGCTTTATTGTCTCAGAACTTCCCTAAGGCAGGTGTTACTGCCTTTTATGGATGGGAAACAGACTACAGAGTTGAAATAAGATTTCTCAAATTCATAAATCTGGAATTTGGGTAGTCAAACTAGGATTTGGACCCAGCTATTGTAACTCTACACTCAGGACACTTTCCACCATACTAGGCAGTGATGGCAAAGATAATAACTCCCATTATTCAGAACCTCTTTCTGTGCCAGGCACTGTTCTGCACATTTCACATGTAGAATTCATTTTATCCTCATAAAAATATCTTTGCAACATCATCCCCATTTGTAGACTATGAAACAGACACACAGAACAATTAAGCACTCTGCAAGGATGCATAATAAATAGAGAGATTTGAACCTGGGCACTATGATTCTAAAGTCACTTTTTAATCACTATGTTAAGGCCAACCCCAAAGCTGGGACATCTTTCTCATAGCTGGGGCATCCTCAGGGACTACACAAATGCATCTGGGCAAGGTAGAAAACCACAGGGTGAAATGAACATCTGTGAAAAGAAATAATAATAATGAAAAACAACAATTGCAGGTGACAGGGCTTTAAGAAGAGCAGCAAGTGTGTTAGGCAAGGGTTAGCATGGTTCTTTACGGTCCACAAGATGGCTTTGCATTAATTCTAACACACAAGACTTGTCTTACTCTACCCGCAGTAGAAATCACCGGAGTCTAGAATTGACATGAGAAGTTGATTTATTTTCATTGTTTGTTACAGTAATTCAGTGCAATTTATTTAGGACCACTGTCTCTCACTCAGAGGGAAACTCATAACACAAACGCATTAATCTTGGGAGATAGTATCTTAGATACTGGCAGTTTGGATAATTAGATTGTTACTCTCAGCATGCATGGTCTGTTCGTAAACAACAAAGAAGCTTATCAGATTCTAATAACCTTTAGTGAATATTACACAAACTACTGTGCACAAAGACATTCACAATTTGCAAAGAAAATTCCATAACCTAGCCTTTTCTTTGCCATGGGTAAGTTCAATATACATTTTCCTTTCACAACTGAAAGGCCAATTTCTTTCATCAACAGCCTGGCTGGACCGTTTTTTATTGATTCTCTAAAAATTCTTCATTAAAGGATATTTGAAATTAAAAACTAGGAGCAGTATGACCTTGAAATCACTAGGGTTTGGATACAAAGACAAGACTCAACAAATACATTGTTAAGTTTCTCCAGATTAGTGTAAATTGAACCCTTCAGACACTTAGCGACTTTTAGCCAATAGCATCTTCGACAAGGTCTCTGGGTTCAGAGACCTCCAAGTTCCTCAGAAAAAATGGTCAGACAATGAGGTGGCATTGACTCAAACCCTCAAGCTTAAACCACTCTCCTAGCTGGACGTGATGAGGTCCCTGGGATTGAACCCCCCTGCTACATCCCTTGGCCAGCCCCAAAGGGTAGTTGACATAGAATACATGTCTAGACAGAGATGCTAAAGGAACTAAGCCAGATGGTCGAGCTCTCTTGAGTATATAAACCACCGGAAGTCCACAAACAGAAGCTGTCTTTCAAACATGCTGCAGTGATGCCTTCTTCTTAGGTACTTTCGCTCCCTGACCTGCACTTTGCACTATTGAGTTCCAGGCAACTACCTTGATTTTGTGCATCTTACCCAGACTTTTAGTTTATGTGAATTATCAAACTTTCTTTGCTGTAGCCTGAATTATTGCCTCGACCACCATAGATACCACCTAACTTTGACCTCAGACAATAGTCAAGTGGGTATAGAATTTCAGGTTGTTTTTATTGACTGTCATTTCTCTTCAATTCAGTCACTTTTTGCAAAATGTTTTATGGACCAGGAAGCTCTGGAAAACCCTGTGACTATAAAGACTTACCTCAAGTTCTGTCTTTTGGAGGCAGAGAAGGCCAGGTGAGCAAGACTCCAGGCCTCCAATCAACCTCAGCCTCAATCAGAGGTCCACTTTTAACTGAACTGCTTTAGTTTGTTTTTGACCAAAAGGATCCTACTGCTACAATAAAAGGTTTGACAACACTGACTTAAAAGAAATGTCAAGGCTTGAATGAATTAAAGCTGTAACACTCTCAGGCCTCCACCATTCTTGTGTGTTTGCATTCAAATGAATTATTATTAGTCTTTCTCTCTTCTTGTCATTGTTACATGTGTTATTTGGTCTTCTTAATTGTCTCTAGAAATCAGGTCCCATTTGCCTTTGGGTCTCTGGCCTCTGTTCAAGCTATTTCCCCACCTGGAAGGCTATCCCTCTGCCAAAATATTTCTCCTGTTGGGGAAAGATCTCCCCTCTGTGCTCTCTTAGCACAGTGCACATACATCTCTGTTCTGAACAGAGAGAAAACACTGATTTTCAACCCAAGGTGAACCAGGATTTTTATTAACTCTGTGAGCCATTATTTCCTAACTTTTAAGAAGGGTATGATGATATTTAATTCATAAGTTTGTTGTAAGAATTAGGGGAGATGATGAAAAACATCAGATAAGGCCTTTACTTATGGGCATTTTAAGTAATCACTTCGCTTTTTGTGCACAACTATTTTCCCTCTTAACTTTGAGATATTGTAAGGCAAGAATGGACCTCAGAAACAGTTCAATGGACATAACTATTGTTTATTGAGGGTTTACTGTGTGCAAGGTGCTATTTGCTGCACTCTGCATTTCTGATCTCTTATAATCCTCACAACCAATCCATAACATAGGTTCCATCTGTTAGCCCCATTTATAAAAAGAAAAACTGAGGTACAGAAACTTGTCCAAGATTACACAGATAGTAACTTTGGGATTCAACCCAGCTTGGTTGTCTTTCAAACCCAACCATGTATCTTAGTACATTTTCTTTAGTGATTATTTAAGATTCGTTGTGTGTGGAAGGTTCAGCTATAGTACCACTTCCTTTCTCAGATCAAACCAGCCCACAGCAATTTCTCCTTCCCCTGGACTCCCTCTCTCATGGGCAGTATTTCTCACCAACAGGCTAGTGGCCTTCATATTGAAATGATTTTTATGTCTCCTACCCAGCCCAGTCCACCTGAATTGTATGCTCCTGGTCTGGCACACAGTAGCTGATAAATAAATATCAGTTGGATAATGACTGACATGAATGCCATTTATTATGAAATGTATAAGTCTGAATACTCATGTTGAAAACAATAGCACTTAGTCATTCTATAAAACCATCAAATACTTAGGATACTTCGGACAAGCCAAGAAAATTGTGAACTTTGAAACTGCCCCCCCCCAAATACTAGATCGCATCTCTAGTATATTTTTCTGGAATTTTTTCTCTACCTTTTACTAATGTTGGGCTATTTTATAACTTTGTAAATTGAAGAAAACTGATAGTGCAAATGATTCTTGTCCATAGAAATGCAAATAAATTATGTCCTGTGAAACACAGTTGAATTGCCTTGCAAATAGACTAATTTTCATATTTATCTAAAGGTTTATTTTATTATTCCTCTCTGCTCATGTATTTCTTATTCTTGACCCCTCCTTTGAACTCGTTGATACATCTTACTAGTTCCTTCATTCATTAATGAATTAAGTAAAGCCTCTGTTATGAGTTCATTTTATATTTGTATGAGATTCATGATTTTACTTTTTTAAAAAAGTATCATTTTGAAGACATCATGAAATGTTCAGAATAAAACATGTCTAGCCAAGGACTAAAATATGAATCTCCAAACAAAAAATTAAGGTTCTGTCCCTTAGGTATAAATTCCAAGGGTGTATTTTCACTTCAGCAATCTTTTTTATTTCTCTACTTTTATTGATCCTTTTTTCTAATTGAGATATTATTCACACATATCATAAAATTTACCTTTCAAAGCATATGACTTAGTGGTTTTAGTATATTGACAAAGATGTGCAATCTCACCCCTCTCTAATTGCAGAACATCTTCGTCACCATATGAAAGAACCCCATATCTGTCAGTAGCCATTCCTTATCTCCCACCCCTACAATCCCCTAGCAGCCACTGATCAACTTTCTGTCTCTATATACCTGCCTCATCCAGAATCATGGAATAACTTAGGAATGTGTGTAGCTAAAAAAGTAAAAGGAGGCCCTGGCTGGTTGGCTCAGTGGTAGAGCGTCAGCCTGGCGTGCGGGGGACCCCGGTTCGATTCCCGGCCAGGGCACATAGGAGAGACGCGCATTTGCTTCTCCACCCCACCCCCTCCTTCCTCTCTGTCTCTCTCTTCTCCTCCTGCAGCCAAGGCTCCATTGGAGCAAAGATGGCCCGGGCGCTGGGGATGGCTCCTTGGCCTCTGCCCCAGGCGCTAGAGTGGCTCTGGTCACGGCAGAGCAACGCCCCGCAGGGGCAGAGCATCACCCCCTGGTGGGCAGAGCGTCGCCCCTGGTGGGCGTGCCGGGTGGATCCCGGTCGGGCGCATGCGGGAGTCTGTCTGACTGTCTCTCTCCGTTTCCAGCTTCAGAAAAATACAAAAAATAAAGAAAGAGAAAGAAAGAAAGAAAGAAAGAAAGAAAGAAAGAAAGAAAGAAAGAAAGAAAGAAAGAAAGAAAGAAAGAAAGAAAGAAAGAAAGAAAGGAAAAGGAAAATTTAAATGGAACTATACAATGTGTGGACTTTTGTATCTATAATCTTTCAAATTTCATTCATAGTATATTAGTACTTCATTCTCTTTTAAGGCTAAATAACATTTCACTATATGAATATACCACATTTTGTTTATCCATTGATCTGTTGATGAACATTTGGATTGTTTTCATACTTTGGCTATTATGAATAATATTGTGAGCATTCATATATAATTTTTTGTGGACATATGTTTTCATTTCTCTGGTGTATGAACCGTTTTAGATACACACATTGTTAAGTTAACCCAAGATTCTCAAACACACCGACCTCTTTGTGGAGATGGCGGGCTCATATGGGAATTCTATGTTCCACTTTTTGAAGAACAGCCAGACATTTTTCCAAAGTGGCTGCCTCACCAGTGACATAGGAGGGCTCCAATTGCTCTACAATCTCATGAGTTTCTTTCTGCAAATAATAAAATTGAAACATCTGAGAAAGCAAAGCCCTAAAAAGTAGACAGGGTAAGCCTTGAGTAGTCACCACGACACACATCCCATAGTTCACCTGAGAAAATGCTGTCCTACACCCAGGATGCTGGGCTTTACTGGCTCCTTCTCAACGAGTACTCTTGCCCCTGCACTCTGCAGCCCATGTGTGATCATTTCCAGCTGAATATCAGAATTTCTTTTTTCTTATTGAACTTTTGGCCTCGTTCATGGGAGGAGGCTGGGTGATTTTATGCCTACACCAAGTCCAATTTATATAGCCAGACCAAGAAACTACTGAAAGTCGTTGGAAGCTCAGAAATTTGGCAGCAGACCTGTCCTTTAAGCCATAATGCCCCTGCGGTTGACCTTCCACTCTCTATTTATTTATTTATTTATTTATTTATTTATTTATCCTAATTCTAAGTGTTAGGGGCTTTAGGATTAAATTTTGCTTAAATAATGTAGCTCTTTATGCCAGCACAGAGTTTAAGTCCAGGCAGGGAACTGAGAAAATTAAGAGCAAATATGAGTCTTAATAGAATAAGAAACTCTCCAGCCCGCACCCAGGCCTCTCTCCAGGCAGCCTGCCAGTGCCGTGCCACTCCTGACAAGGGGAAGTGTGGAAAATGAAGGGAGAGAAATGTGTTGTGAGGCTAGTGAGGATATTTGTGAGCTCTGAGGTTTAATTTTTTGGCTCTTGAGTGACATGAGTGATGAGGTGTTTCGAGCTTCTCACACCCACCTTGTGGATCTTTCTAGTTCGGAACATGTTTCAGCCAGGCTGCGGGGATCGTAATCGGGTTTGCTGCTTGAAGGCTGGCCTTTGGTGTGGTTTCATACCAGGCCTCTCGACTGTGCCCTTTCAAAGTTTCATCACTCCCGACCAGCTGCCTGTGGTTTTCTGTCTAACAGGCTATGAGAAGATTAATAGTTCTACAGCTAATGGGATCATGATTTGAACATGGGATTGCAGCCAGCTCCCAGTGAACGTCAACAGAATTCTCTCTTGCAGGAGAGGGGGGTCTGTAGGATCTTAGAAAATTAAAACTGCCCCCCTCGGCATGTGAGTTCTCTCTTTCTGTGATGATCACGGTAAGGGTAACCAGTTCTTCTGGGTAGATTGCCTGAGCACAGTAACTTCACACCAGTTCTGGCAGGTCAGTTCCCCTCAAGCTTTTTGAGTCCTGTGTCATATGAGCTAAAAAAAAAAAAAAAAAGATGGGGGATCTGTTTAGAGTGGTTCTTTTTTGTGCACAGAGAGCAAAGGACAGCTAGCTGTTTGCATATTGGATTTTTTTAGCTACACACATTCCTAAGTTACTCCATGATTCTCAAACACACTGGCCCTTTTGCAAATGGGACCACTGGGTACAATAGTGACCACTATAGATGTCCTTATATTCCTCATATGCTGGTGACAAAATTTTCAGAGTCCAGAAACCGTTCTCTCTTTTGAGTCCTGCCCTGACAGTCTCGCCACAGACTTGTTATGGGTTTTAGCTTCTTCACACGGTAATTCAGGCTCTTGTTCTGTTAACCTCTCAAGGTCAGAGTTGCTGACAAAGGCTCCCTGACAGATATATGGACATATCCTGGGAACCATGCATAATATATCAGGTCATGTCAGGTCAATATGAGATCAGTACTACAAGATTATAATGACATATTTTTAAAGCCTGAAGTAGCTTGTTATGAACATATTTTTCCATTTCCAACTAGATTCTAACCAAAGCATATTAGGTTACATTAAGCCCTACATATATTGAAGAACCCATGTTTCTCTAAACCAATTAACTAGGTCGTCTTTGCAATTATTGCTGTAATCAAGCTAATGTGTTATTAAGAAGATTGAAATAATTGTTTATGATCTGGTTACTTTGGTGAATGAATAATTGAATTGAGTGACCATTAAGGAACATCTAATCCATTACTCTGCACTGAGTCAGTCCAAAACTTGTCAGTGTGATAGACCATGAAGCTACATGTACTAAATTTTAGGGCTAATGAGAGGGTTCCAATGTTATCTACTTCAGCTTTGCAGATAAGACCAACCCATTTACTAACCCTCTTCACTTCTCTTTATTCTTTCTAACATGCTTTGTCCCTGGTGGCTTTTTTCTTCCCTAGGGTGCCCCAAGCTCCATCCCAACTATCTCCTAGACATCCTTTGAATCTTCATTTAATTTTAATTTCCTCGTGGAAAGGTTACCTAAAACCCCTAATATGTATTCTTAAAACATCATAATGTCCCCTTTATATCAAGCATCCCAGTTATAATACGATGCCTAATATCTAACTAATATCTGTCTCCTCTTCTAATATAAATGCCATGAAGAGTAAGAATATGGGCTTTGGGGTTTGGGGGAGAGGAGTTTGGGTCTCATTATATTTCTACCACCTACCAAACTGTAACCCCATAGTAGACGTTTAATAATATTTGTAGATTGAATGCCTTTATAGAGGCATAACTAAATAAAGGGGAAAAACATTTATGAGGACCTACTGTGTGTGTTTAATCTTCACAACAATTTTATGAGAAAGGCATCATTTTTCCCACTTCACTTTTTAAAGAGGAAACACATTTGAAGAGACTGATTTTTTTTCTGGGAAATCTTTTTTTTTATTGATTTTTTTAAGAGAGAGGAGAGAGAGGAAAGGACAGAAAAAGAAATATGTTTTATTTAGAAATTAAATTTAATGGAGTGACATTGATCAATAATTGTACATAGGTTTCAGGTGAACATCTCTATAGCATTTGAACTATGATTGCATTGTGTGCCCGTCAACCAAAGTCCAATCATTTTCTGTCACCATAGATTTGTCCCTCTTTACTCCTCTTCCCTGCCACCTACTCTTTCTAGTAACCACTTCACTTTTATATATGTTCATTAGTCTCATTTTTGTATCCCACCTACGTGTGAAATCATACAGTTCATAGCTTTTTCTGAGTTACTTATTTCATTTAGTATAATGTTATTAAGGTCCATCCATGTTGTTATAAATGGCAATAATCATCATTTCTTATGGCTGAGTAGTATTCCATTGTATATATGTACTATTTTTTCTTTATCCAAACCTCTATCAAGGGACACTGGTTGTTTTCATGACTTGGAATAATGCTGCTATGAACATGGGGGGTGCATGTGTCTTTGTTTACCAACATTTTCTAGTTTGGGGGATAGATACCCAGTAGAGAGATTGCTGGATAATGTGGTAATTATATTCTTAACTTTTTGAAGAACGGCCATACTTTCTTCCCTAATGGCTGTACCAGTTTACATTCCCACCAGCAGTGAATGAGGGCTCACTTTTCTCCACAGCCTCTCCAACACTTGTTATTTCCTGTCTTGTTGATAATAGCTAATCTAACAGGTGTGAGGTGGTATCTCATTGTAGTTTTGATTTACATTTCTCTAATAGCTAGAAAATATTGACTTTTTTATATATTTGTTGACCATTTATATATCTTCTCAGGAGAAATGTCTTTTCGGGTCCTCTCCCTATTTTTTAATTGGACTGTTTGCTTATTTGTTGCTGAGATTTGTGAGTTCTTTATGTATTTTGTGACAGAAATATTGATCTGTTTCTGTATGTGCCCTGCCTGGAATGAAACCAGCAACCTTTGCATATAGGAATGACACTCTATGCAACCGAGCTATCTGGCCAGGGCTTTCTGGCAAATCTTGAACTCAGACCTGTTATAATATAATTCTAAAAGAGCATAAAGCCATGTTCTCTCCACCAAAACATTCCCTTTTTTTTTTTTTTAATACCAGTGCATCATGAATTCCACTTCTACTTTTTTAGGAGGAACTCAGGTTGATGAGCTGCCTCCTGGCAATCTTCTAGGCCCCCAATTAGTGGACTGTACATCCTTTCTCAGTAACCATCCCCTTGTTGAGGAGTCTCTGCTACCTGAAGCACTGCCTGACTTCTGCTGTGGGCCCCACCTGCTGCTGCTTCTGCTTTTCCTCATCATCTCTCCTATAGGTAACCTGCAGGCAACAGAATGGCCTTGTAATTTAGCCACCCCTACGCTCATGTTGGGTTATAGCAACATGCTCTGGATTTAAAATTAAAACAAGGGCAGAAAATTTTTGAGAGGCCATTAGGAATATTTTAGAGAGAAAGGAAAACCCTAGAGAACATTTATATGAATGAAGTTCACCTTCTAACCAGGGAATATGTTAATGGAAGTGTTGCTGCTACTTAAGAAACACTAAAAATGCAACCCAGAGTCTAGCTGCCCCCTGGGATGGGTGAACCCCAGGCAGATGGATTGCATACTCTCCATGAACAAACTCCTTTGAGGAAAGTATCTTTCAGGGCTCAATGTTTGCTTCTTCTAGGTAGGCAAGAGCTACAAGTGCCTTTTTAAAAAAAAAATTATAGTTGCCATTCAATATTATTTTATATTAGCTTCAAGTGTACATTATTTATATAATTTATGAAGTGATCTCCCCCCAAATAACTCTAGTGTCTACCTGACAATGTATTCAATTACTATAATATATTATTTACTATATTCCCTATGCTGTACTTTATATACCATGACTACTCTGCAACTACCAATTTGTATTTCTTAATCCCAAGTGATTTTTATATAAATGGCAACTTTGAAAACAGCTGCAAAGTATTGAGAAATTTATACAATTACATTGACTGCCTGCTTACAACCTTCCAGCATTAGACTATTGAGGCAGGGCTGAAAGGCCAGCCATCTTTAGCAATGGGATTCCTTCTGTTGTTGTCCTGGACACCTCTAGGGTTGTAGGGTTTACTTAAAAACCTGAATTTACCATGAATATTTTTCCTTCTTATTTTATACTATGCTTATTTCAAAGATTGGTTCCTAAGTTAAATAGTTTTTTTGTTTTGTTTTGTTTTTGGGTTTTTGTTTTTTTTTGTATTTTTCTGAAGCTGGAAACGGGGAGAGACAGTCAGACAGACTCCCGCATGTGCCAGACGGGATCCACCCGGCACGCCCACGAGGGGGCGATGCTCTGCCCCTCCGGAGCATCGCTTTGCGGAGACCAGAGCCACTCTAGTGCCTGGGGCAGAGGCCAAGGAGCCATCCCCAGCACCCGGGCTATCTTTGCTCCAATGGAGCCTCGCTGCAGGAGGGGAAGAGAGAGACAGAGAGGAAGGAGAGGGGGAGGGGTGGAGAAGCAGATGGGCGCTTCTCCTGTGTGCCCTGGCGGGGAATCGAACCCGGGACTTCTTCATGCCAGGCCGACGCTCTACCACTGAGCCAACCTGCCAGGGCATAAGTTAAATAGTTTAAGGAAATGCTGAGTCACACTCCATTTGACCCTCTAACTATAGTTGTTAGACTAAGCAAATAAAAATATAGAGTTCCCAAGTAAGTTTTAATTATTTTTGAACTAACCATGCACTGTAGATTGAGACAAAAGAAAAATATGGGCTATATTGTACTAAAAAATTACTTGGTTATCTGAAGTAGTTAATAAGTATCGAAATTATATACTTCTTTCTTTTAATCGCTTTCTTGATTATTTGGTTTTCTTGACCAATTAACTTGTTCTAAAAATCTGCTTATAAAATATCTTACAGTTAAAGTCTCTGTTCCTATAACATAGCTCTACAGTGTCTCATCCAACTTATTTTGTTCTTTTGTCTTTTGAACATTCACGAATGAGAAGTCACACTCAACATTAGCACTGTGAGCCAATAGATTGAACATGTACTTGCCATAAAGTTAACAACTCTAAGAATTGCTCTTCAAGTTAGTTTTCTTCTAATATATAATGCTATCTTTCATGGCATAACTTGCTTTTCCATTCTTCAGGGTTACATTGAATTGCTTCATCAACATTTCTAAAATGTTCATTTACAAAAAGAAAAAAGAAAAAATATGGTTGTCAACTTTTAATTCCTCCTTTTTCAACACTACACATGCTGTAAAAGTTCTTAGTAACATGCATATAACATAATTTAATTCTTTAAGGGATAAAATTTATTTCAAAAGATAGTCATGTCAAGGTCTGTAATAATTACACCCTTCAAGTAATAATTTCTTTTTCTGCTTATAAGTAAGTTTGTTCTTTTAAAGACAGCCTTGACACTTAAAGGGATAAAATTTTCTGTCATTTATTTCTTTAACACATTCAATAAGTTTCGTTAGGAAATGGAGTCTTCAATGATACTGTTTGCTTTTTTTTTCAGTTTGCATAATCCTCTTGCTAAAGAGACAGTGAACACTAAGTAATAAGGAAAAAGAAGTCTTTACTCAATAGATTATTTAAAATGTCAATAAGAATTTAGGGGCTTTCTCTTCAGAATTAAAATATGATTTGAGTTCTTCAAATAAACTGAATATTATGTCAACTGCATTTGTTAGAGAAGGCCAAGGGGCTTTTTAAATGAGAGAGGGTTAAAGGATACTAAACGCCAACGAAATCACAAAAATGTTTTAATTGCTCAATTAAAGTATAAAAGTCAAAGTACAAAAAGAATTTCATGACAATTACTTCAGTGTTGATGGAAATGACACGGGATACTGGTTGAGCGGCCTCGTACACAACAGGGGCAGAACAAGCCAGTGTTTCCCGCAGAATCATCTATGTTTTGCTTTAACACTGAATAAATATTGTCTGCACTTTTATGTAAAGATTTACTAAAATTTGTTTGTATGATCTCTCATGATTTTAGGAGCATTAAGTGCTTTTAGGAGCATTACAATTTTTCTCATTAAGTCCTAACTCAACCAGAGAGTCTTTGCAAAATTTTTAAACTCTCCTCTAGAAGGGATTTAGTTCACAGTAGCCTCATAAGCAAGTCTTTTTTATTTAAAATAATAATAATAATAATAAATTGCACAAGCAAAGCAAAACCTTTCTGCTCTGTGATGACTTGGAGCCATGGCTATATAGCTTTACAGAGATTTCTGATCGTTTCTGTTCATTACAAATTGAGCTAGTATATTTTTTATTATTCTGGTAGATTTCCTCTTGGCACTTGAAAATTGCTTGCAATTTTGGAATCTGAAAATACGTCTGGTTACAGTTCATCGAAACCTCTTTTGAGCTGAAAGATTAATGATAATACACAAGTGTAAAAGGGGCTGCCACAAAGGCCACCTCTCACTTATCTCCAATCTTCTTGGGAGCCATCCTGAGCTGGTTCCCATTGGCTCCTGGACTCTGAAAGGTGTGGGGCTTTCTAGCTCACTCCCACTTGGGAGACAGCAGCAAGTTGTAAAACTGTCTAACTGCAGCAAGGCTTTGCAGCCTCAGGATGTCCCATCATTCATGTCGTAGTCATCTAGCCCCTTTGTGCTGGTGTTGTCATGTGGAACAAGGCACACAGAAAACTGGCATATTTGCTACTCGTGTTTTTGCTGTCTGTGTGGGTAATAAATTATTTGAATCAAATAAGGGTTTATTGTTTCTTTCCAAGCCAAATTTTTCAGTCTTGCCTGATATGATCCCCAGGCTTAATCTCTTTCCAGCACAGAGCACACCCTCAATTCACAGGAAAGAGTCAGAGGATTGGTCACCCTGATTCCAATGCCGCAAGCTCCAACTCCCCTTTTCTCTACCATCAAAGCAGTTAGCCAAAACCCTCAGTCATCTATGACCAGAACAGTGCTGCATAATAACCTATTCAAGTTTCAGCGGCCTAAAATAATAATAGTTTATTCTCACTCCTATGGGTTGGTTGGAGCAGCAGGTCTATTGCACAGGTCTCTCATTCTCCTTGGACCAGGCTACTACCCAGGCATGTTCTTCTCATGACAAAGGAAAAGGCCTGGGAAGGCATGCCCAACCATGCAAGCACATTCCAAGCCCCTGCTTGAATCACATCTACTAGCATCCCATTAATAAATCAATTCGCAGCCCTAGATGGTTAGCTCAGTTGGTTAAGAGCATTGTCCCAAAACAACAAGATTGTGAGTTTGATTCTGGGTCAGGGCACACACAGGAAGCAGTGAATGCATGACTGAATGTAACAACAAATGAATACTGCCCTTCTCCCTCCCCTCTCTCTCTCTTCTTTTCTCTGTCTCTCTGAAACAGTAAATAAAAAAAAAAATAAGCTCTGGTCAGATAGCTCAGTCTTTTGGAGCATTGTCCTGGAGCACAGAGATTGCTGGTTTGATTCCCTGGTCAGGGCACACACAGGAGCAGCTCAATGTTCCTGTATCTCTCTCTCTCTCTCTCTCTCTCTCTCAAAAGAAAAAAATCAATTTTCATGATAGGATGATAAATTAAGGGGCAGGTGAGATATATTTCATCCATGGAGATATAGAAGAAAAGACTATTTAATAATAACCTAATTGTCCCCATTCAAGAACCACTATGTCTTCTACATTAATGGGACATAAGACAAGCTCTCAGAGTAGCTCTGTTATAGCTTCTCTCTAAAAAGGAAGTATCTCTTACCCTCCTTTTAGGGAAAGGATGATAATTGGGACTTAGTACAGTGCAAAGAAACACTCGTCACAAACCTTCCATGTCTACCCACCTAAACCCTTTTATAGCACTAACGGAAGTTAGGGCTGTTATTGACTTCTGAGTCTCTTCTTTGAACTCCTGCAAGGTGATGTTTTGCAACCCAGATTAATATCTGATATTTAGTGCATAAGGGTCTCTGCCACACCTTCCATTTTAACATCATCTTACATAAACAATGACAAATTGGAAGCTTAAATTTTTTTTAATTTCAGTGAAACAGGGAATTTATTATTTCCCTTCATGATCAATCTCCTGTTGGTTAGATTTTTGAAAAAAATTCATGCAGCTGTATACTCAGGAGTCCTGGAAAAAGTCCTAAATAAAATGAAGCTTCAATAGCCTAAACCCTCCAGTGAGTATATTTTCTGTCTTTCCCACCAGTGAGAGCTCACGCTCCCTCTCTGTTCAGGCACCATCAGCCCAGAAATGAACTCTCATTGTGCAGCAAGTACATAGAACAACTGGGAGACATTTCACTATACTTTCTGCTCAAAAGTTCCCTTCTAAATGCTCTTACACGTATATTAGAACACAATTTCTTCTCTCTCCTCTCTGTTGCTCTTTCTCATACAACAGCTTTCTGTTGCTCCTTGAGTAAAGTATGAAGCACTCACTGGAAGAGGTTCTAAGTAAAGTAGGAGTGAGAATGGAAGAAATGGTAGAAATAGTCAACAGAAGAAGTATCAGTGTCTTCATTGACTGTACTTAAGAGCAGTAAGCAATTCCAGTGGAAATGAGCCACACACAATAAAAATTGGGATGCAGCTTAAGTATATCCTCCAATTGATAATTGGTGCATTTTGACTGATGTCTAAGATGTAACAACTCATTAATTATGAATCCCCTGAAATGATAAATTTGATTACAAGAATATTTTGAAAAACAATATTTGTAGGTATTTAAGAAAGAAAGTCAGAATAAGATTATTAGGTGAATGCCTTACAGGGTTTATCATTTCTACTGGACAAAAATTATTTGCATCACTGCTGGTTAAGATCTACAAATTAACATGTAACTTAAATTCTGAGTTTTTAATTAATGATAGATAATAGAGCCATAAAAGGTACATTCCCATGGATTAATAGTCCTTGAATGGGCTTGTTCAACCACAGTGCAGTGTGTCTTTGAAAGGCCGTGTTGTACGCTCTTGGCCTTTATAGAAGCTTTGGGTATTTTTCCAAAGGAGCATTCTGGGCATGTCTGTGCACTTGTGGATGAGGTTTGGTGAAATTCTATTTGCATAAGGATTGAGGAACCTCCTGGGAAATCATTTATGTCACTCCTGCTGATGAGATGAGTTCTAGCTGGGCAGGTCTGGCAATGGCTTGTCAAGGGCAGGGCAGTGGGAACAGTCTGCCCTGGGTGCTGGTGATAAAGGGTGCATTGTCTGCACAGGATTAACAGCCATAATAAAGCCAACGGAAAGTTCATCTTCTTTTTATTATCACCTTGTCCTGGCAATTCTAAACAAAATGAGGGATTAAATATTTATCCCCAGTGAGGCATCACTCCCACCTCTCTCCTCCTTGGTATGTCACTGAGGTCTAGGGAACCAGTGGGAAGGGATCACAGAAGTATACTGGCAATAAAGGGGCTAGAGGAGAGAAAACATATCCCAAGTGAAGATAAATTAGGGTAACCCCAAAACGAAGCATTATTTCTCAATAATCTAATTAGGTAAGGAATTCTGGGTATGTAATTGTTGTGAGTTGAATTATATCTCCCAAAGTTTATATATTGATGTCCTAACTCCTCATACTTGAGAGTGTGACTTTGAGAATAAGGTTGTTGCAGATGTAGTTAGTTCAGTTCAAATGAGATCATTAGGATGGGCCCTAGCTAATGATGTCCAGTGTCCTTATAGAAAGGGGAAATTTGGACATGAGACATACCATGTGAATAAGGCAGAGATAAATGGGATGCTTCTAAAGCCAAGAAATGCCAGAATGCTGGCAAACTACCAGAAACTAGGAGTGAGGCATGGGGCAGATTCTTGCCTACAACCCTCAGAAGAATTTAACCCTGAAGACTTGCTCTCGGACTTTAGCCTCCAGAATGGTGAAACAATACATATCTGTTTTAAGCCACCCAGTTTGTGGCACTTTGCTGTAGTGGCCTTAGAAAATGAATTCAGTAGCTTCAAGGTCTCTTGTAGCACTTATCACATCCACAATTATTGCCTAAGTACGGGACACCTGCTAACATCACAGTAGTTGAGCACAAGAGTCAGAGTAAATTCAACTGAAATTTTATAAAGCTCTTTATAGCTCAAGAAGCCATTTAACTTATAGTAAGTCATTTGATTCTTAAATCATCCTTCTGTGGTAAGTTGGACAAATATTATTCTAATTTCTCAGAGAGGAAAACTGAAGTTCAGGAAAATTGAATAATTTTCTCAAGAACACAGAGCTTATAAGAAACAAAGGCAGTATTTGAACCCAGACCATCTGATCCTAGAGCCAATTTTCTATCTACTCCAGCAGTTCTCAACCTGTGGGTCGCAACCCCGGCGGGAGTCGAATGACCAAAACACAGGAGTCGCCTAAAGCCATCAGAAATACATATTTTATTTAAAAATGTATTGTATAATAAATATGTATTTTCCGATGGCTTTAGGCGACCCCTGTGTTTTGGTCGTTCGACCCCCACCGGGGTCACGACCCACAGGTTGAGAACCGCTGATCTACTCCATGGCTTTTGAAAAATGCTTCATGGTCTCTTCACCTCTTTTTATATAATGACTAATTTCCTAGGCCTTTAAGATCTTGAATAGAATTATAACAAATATTCTTTCTCTTATCTAATCAAAAAGCTAATGTATTTATCTCAAGGACCAGGAAGATTTGTTAACTAAGCAGTCTGTGCATTGGAACGACTTCTACAGAATTCAGGTACCAGTTGAAATTGACCATTTCTCATCTACTGGAGATGAAAATTCTCACAAAATCATACCTGAGTGAAGTACATCCAAAAGATTCAACTTCTAGAATTGAACATGTCAGTTTTCATGTTTATAGTTGGGCTATCAGAGTTGAGTAAGATTAATCATAAAGAGGTATAGGAATATGCTATGAAAATATGCAGAGTTAGAACAAACAATCAGAGACTGCGAGGCTCTCTAGGGCAAAAGCCTTGTTCAGACAAGAGTCCAGGGGACTCTCTGACCCATAGTACCTGCTTGAAACAACAAAACAGTAGGATAAGATTCAGTAACAGAAAATGTTTAGGCTTTCAGAACAGAAATTAAGAGCTAGCATGTTTCCTGCACTTTACTTCACCCCCTGAAAACTTCTGCTGTCTGTTTCCTTGAGTTATTTGTACTGGCTAATAAATATCTGAGAAGGCTGGAGATGGGGCTTCAGTCCTTTGGTCTGTGGACCAGGGCTATTGCCTCTCCTCGGCTTCTCAGAGCATTTCATTGGTTTCCACATAGTTCATTGTCGCCAAGACAAAGAGGTGGTTGTAGAGTTAGAACAATCATAGGATTTTAAAAGGTCCTGACCAATTCACTGCTGTCTTCAATTCTGCAATTAAATATTTACTTCTATTTATGAAGTTTTTTTTTCAATGCAAACTACTCTTGGTACTTCTTCCAATTATGTTTTCTTATATTTTATTTCAATTGATTATGACAATAGACAAATTGTCTCATTTGTCTTATATAACTCAGTGTAAATGAGTTTATCAGATCCATTATTGAAAGGAGATTTTGAAAGGGGAATGAAAATGAAGATACCAGGCTGAGAGAAAAGCAAAGGAGATAAGAAATTCCTTAAGAGGTGTGGGGGAGGACCAATAGACAAAAATTGGACTTTGTTTACTAAACAATTTTGCTGATGTGTAAGCCTGAGAGTGAAATACAATTATCCATAGCACTGAGGGACATTATGACCCTTCTCAATAACTAAAATATGCATCTTTCAACAAGCCCAAGGCTTCTAATGCTATTACTAACTTTCATAGTTGTTCTTGATGTCAATGAACTCTAAGCCCTTTCCCAAGGAAAGAGTCTTGTGGAAGGACTTGTTGGGTAAACAGAGGGGTTCTCTGAGAGGTTTGAAAGGAAAATAATTGTAACATGAGAGGGTAAATTGAAAGAAGCAGGATTTGTCTCCAAAATAATAGTAGATATAACTTGAGGCATTGTCCTTCTCATGGATATAATCTGGTAAAGATCTCCCAGTATTTGGCACCCAAACTCAAGTTCCCATTCTTCTCAACATTTTCCCCAGTCTATGGTGCAATGGTAAAACTCAGTGAGTCTCCTTTATTTTTTCACAGAACACTTGACTTCTGACAATTCTGGTCATCAAATGTGGGGTGGTGGTTTCCTGCCAAGCAATTCTCTGCAACACTAGTTGAGTGTTGTATACTTTAACTCAATTCTAACATTAGCTACATGGAGATAGTGACAGATCTCATAGACTAAGGGCTCAGTCTGACTAGACTTCTCCTAATGCCAATCTCAAGTAGTAGGTCCCCAGGTTACCCACAACTTCTGTCCAATTTGGCTACAAATTGTAGGTTCCACAACGCTCACCAGTTTCATTAATTTGCTAGAACTGGTCACGAAACTCAGGAACACATTTACTCATGTTTACCAGTTTGTTATAAAAGGATATGATAAAAGGATACAGATGCACATTCAGATGGAAGCAATGCAGAGGGCAAGGTAGGTGGGAAGAGATGCCGAGTTTCTTTGCCCTGCATGGTGTACCATCCTCCTGGCATCACCACATGTTTACCTACCCACAAGCTCTCCAAACTCCATGCTTTGGGAATTTTTATGGAGGCTTTATCCTATAGGCATGATTTATCATTAACTCCATTTTCATTCCTTCTCAAAAGAATGAAGATGGGGAGAGCTAAAATTTTTAAGCTTCTAATCATGGCTTTGGTCTTTTTTGTAGTCAGCTTCTGTCCAGGCACCCACCCAAAGTCACCTCATTAGAATAAAAACCACTATATAACCCAAGAAATTTTAAGGATTTTAGGAGTTCTGTGCCAGGAACCTGAATCAAAAAACCATATACATATATATTATACTTACATATTTTATTATCTCGCACATGGTAAGCTGCCAAAGGAGTTATGTGGCTCTTAAAGAACTCCCTATATGTCTAGCAGTGGTGTTGGCATTAATTCCAGAGTTGAGAAATGTTAGGCTTCTCAGTGGGTCTATGCAGTTCAAGACAATGGGTGGAGCCCACCTAAAGCATAGTGTGAAAGACCTCAATTGGACACCAAAAGTATGATTTTCTTCAGTCGCTATTTTCTGAAAACCAAAGTTATTAATCAATAAAAAGGAATGGTTATAGGATAATTAGAAACTGAAAAAAATCACCAACACAGTATAAGGTTATACTCTGTGTTTCTCTTCCTCATCATCCCCCTGGCAATCATTTTGGTCTCTTACTTAGTAATTGCTATGGCTCCAGTGGGAGGCCCATGTCATTTCACTGATAGATATTGTTCATCAACAAGGACTCCAGAACCAACTGCTTTGGCCTTTTTGGCCAAGATTCTTGCATTGTTTCCCAAGCATAAGAATTAGACCAAGTTAACAAAGAGGTGAACCAAGTTCTAAAAGGAATATGTGCTTGAAACTGGTAGAGGATGCCCTAAGTATATAACTGTGTTTCAGCAATGTTAAAATACTATAAGGGGTCCTCGGGTTATGACACAGTTCCATTCCTACGATAGTGACATAACCAAATTTTGGTGTAAGTAGAAACATACTTTAGCCTAAGTCACTTACCTATCCTAACACAGTGGTAAAATCATAATCAAGAAAATAAAAACACAACTAATCCCCAGAAAAAGAAAAAGGACATAAATATACTGTACTGTGCACTATACTGCATATTCTTCCACCATGTGCAACCAACCTAGTTTGCCCACATAGTCCGTAAGTATGATGCTAATGGCATACGCTGAAATACATTTCAATTTTTTAAAGTTTTTATGGGAGTGAGAGTAGTAAATTCAAAACGTTGTATGTCGAGACTCTCATAACTTGCGGATCCTGTGTATATTTCTTTCATTTTGATGCTCAAAGTTGAGAGTGTGTTCCACATTTTCATATAATTATGTCTCAGATACCAGCTGGATATGTTTGTAATGTAGGTGATGACAGTTTCTTATCCGCAATCATTCACCTCAACTTGCACTTGGGCATCTGTTACATATTTATCCTATCCTTTTTGTTATTGTTATCACTGCTCCATGTCAAGAAGAGTGTATAGACAAAATATTGACTCACCAGCAATAATAGCTAAAATGTACAGCTCCATACTAATAAACTCATTTAGCTTAAAACTCACAGAGGTGGAGAGGAGTTTACAAGTTCATTGAGCCAAGAAGTGAAGCAAGTCCATTCTCAAGCTGCCCTAGAGAGAAGGGTAATTTTGTCCAGTATGATCAAATTTTCCTTGAAAAAAAGAATCAAGCCAAGAAATGACTTAACTAGAATGAGGTTACAGGAATGTTGCTCTTGGGAGGGAAGAAAGCATTGCCTGTAAGAGAGAATAATTTTTTTAAAAATTAAGAGGTATAAAGGATCTACTAAAGAGAGAATTGGAAGATCTAGTGGATTGTTCACATGAAATTTAGGATGAGGTTTAAATGATTGAACCACAGAAGCATACTATGTTAAGGTGGAAGAAACCTTAGAAGCAATCCATTTTGTGGATGAATAAAGAGACCCACAGAGACAAAGTATATGGCATAAAGTCAAAGTATAAAATATAGTATGAACTGTGATCAGAATTCATTTCTGCTTCCCCCCCCCGAAAAAAACCTCAACATCTTTACATACAGCTGCTTCACATAGTGAGATCAAGTTCAGTTGAAATTGAAATATTTATTTTCACTTTTTGCATGTGTCAGATCCAATTGGAAAAGCAGAAACCATGCTAGGCATTTCAAAAAGAGTTGATTTATGGCCTGACCTGTGGTGGTGCAGTGGATAAAGCGTCAACCTGGAAATGCTGAGGTCGCTGGTTCGAAACCCTGGGCTTGCCTGGTCAAGGCACATATGGGAGTTGATGCTTCCAGCTCCTCCCCTCTGTCTCTCTCTGTCTCTCTCTGTCCCTCTCTGTCTCCTCTCTAAAATGAATAAATTAAAAAAAAATTTTTTTTAAAAGAGTTGATTTAATACAAAAAATATATATATTATACAACTGTTGAAAAGGCAAAAGAGTTTGCTGAGGTATCCAGATATTAGAAACTTCTAGGAAGAATTTTCTAGGATTAATGGGGGAAAAAGAGAAGGGTTAAGATGCTCAAAACTGAGCTTGAAAGAGGGACCCTCATCTACCCATCTCAGAATTACAATACAGAGTACAGCAGTCTGGCCATGGGTCAATCTACTAAATCTTTTATCCTGGAAAGGCAAAGATGAATGAGATAGAGGAAGTGCTAGTGAGGAAGATTTCACAGGTACTTTGGAAACCCAAAGGATTCAGAACAGTGACTATCAGGCCCACTAACTTAACACAGATCCCAGTCCCTGGCATGATTTCAACACCAAGCAACAGGCAGTCTAGCTCTTGAAAATACTATTGATGCAGGAGAAACAAGGTTATTGATTGACATAATTCCTGCTCATAGGGCTGTGATCACAGAGCATGTGCTGTATTTCTTCCCTGTGAAATCAGACCATTACTAAGGTGGGTTTAGCTAATCAATGAAGGCCAGAGGAAATGAGAGAGAATCCTCACCTGGGGGCAGCCAGCTGCCTACAGAGACTGGTCTGACTCTGGAAGCTCTCATGTGCAGTGAGCAAGATAAGCTGGGGTAAGCGAATTGAGTAGAGGAGAGTGGTGGGCATCCAAGGATGCCGCTAACAATCAGATGCCATGATGCTAGGTTCTGGGGACCTCTGGCATGAACCGGACAGTGTGAACAGGGCTTATTAAATACATTAGTAATTACTCTGAAAGCCCTTCTTTAATCCAGTCTAATTTAAATTTTTCTTTAATGGCATGTTGTATACTTTTATTTTGTTATTATAACATGAGAAGTATAATTAATTAAATATAAGTGTTTTCTTATACATTTTCTTCAATACATTCTAAAATTCATGGGTCACATACCTTGATTCTTTTGGTTTACTTCTGTACCAACAGTGCTTAGCATTGTGTCTGGAACATGGTAGGAACTGAACAAATGCAGACAATTCTCTTAAAGAACAGGATTTTCTAACCTGATTTAGATAGAATGCAATTCATTAACTAAGAAATATGATTTGAATAGACAATCTGAATAGACATCTCTATTTTTAAAATTAATCAATAATTAATAACCTTCCAAAACAGAAAGAACCAGGCCCAGATAAGTTTACTGATGAATTCTGCCAATTTCTTAAGGAAGAAATTATATAAGCTCTCCATAATCTCTTTCAGGGGATAGAAACAGAATATTTCCTGCCTCATTCTATGTGGTCAACCTTATCCCAATGCCAAAACCAAAGACATTACAAGAAAACTATAGACCCATGTCCTTCACAAACATAGTTGTGATAATCCTCAATAAAATATTAGCAAATGAAATCCAACAATATAAAATAAATTATACCCCATGACCAAATAGGATTTGTCACAGGTATGCAAGACTGGCTTAACATTTAAAATCTAAAATTAATATAATCTATCACCTCAATAGGCTAAAAAAGAAATCATGATTATATCAATAGATGCAGAAAAAACATTTGACAATCCATCACCCATTCATAATAAAAACTCTCAGTAAACTAGAAATAAGAGGGTATTTCCTCAAGTTGATAAAAAATAGCTACAACTCCCCACCCTCCTACAGTTAATGTTAAATTCAATGATTAGAAACATGATGCTTTCCCATTAAGATCAAGTACAAAGCAAAGACTTTCTCTTCACCATTCCTTTTTTAACTTTGTACTGAAAGTTCAAACTAATGCAATAAGACAAGAAAAGGAAATAAAAGGTATACAGATTAAGAAGGAAGAAATAAAGCTGTTTTTGCAGATGGAATGATGGTCTATGTATAAAATCTAAAAGAATCACCAAAAGCCTTCCTGGAATTAATAAACAATTACAGCAAGGTTGCAAGATACAACGTTAATATACAAAGTCAATCACTTTTCTATATACCAGCAATGAACAAGTAGAATTTAAAATTAAAAACACAATACCATTTATAATACCATCCACCAAAGAAATATGATTTACACTATGTGGACTCCAAGCCACTAGGTACCATTGCTCAGTTTGAACACAGATCAAAAGCACTCAGCAGTGGAGGGTAAGAACAGCTAAAATCCAGATTATGCTCCATGTGACAAACTGTATACCATGGTGCAAGAAATTTTGCCAACAAGAAGG
The DNA here is from genome assembly GCF_036850765.1 of Saccopteryx bilineata. Classification (NCBI taxonomy): domain Eukaryota; kingdom Metazoa; phylum Chordata; class Mammalia; order Chiroptera; family Emballonuridae; genus Saccopteryx; species Saccopteryx bilineata. Next base: position 42,959,240 of record NC_089491.1, on the reverse strand, counting down.
GACTTGTCTTTGTTTTCTTTTAGTGCAGAGGTATGATCAGCCAAAGCAAACCATTCATTCTAAAAACTTTTAATAAAATTTTTTCTAATTCACACACAGACACTGCATGGTGTCTAATTTATAAACCTACTTTGATTGTAAACCAAGACTACTGACTTACTTGTTGTTTAGTCATTTTAAAGTGCACAGCTTTTTGGTTTATGTTGCTGCTGTTCAGCTGTCATCTTGCTCTTCTGCTTAACTCTGGTGAATGTGACTTAAACTGCAAGTAAAGCATCCCACAGAGTCAAGATTGAAAGAAGCAGAAGATATAGAAGCACCTGAATGAGTAAAATAAAAAATAAACAAGAAAACATTTAGGCTAACTTTTGTCAGTTCTGATCAAACATTGTATTATTTTTACAATGTATGTATTCAACAAATATGTACTGCAGATAAGGTCCAAGAACTCTTCTAGCAAAGAGTAGAGTGTGAGCAAGGCTGTGTTTATAGAGCTTACATTCTTTTTTGTATATCAGCTGCTGGGGGACAGGGTAGAGGAATACGGGGAAAAACAGGAAATAAAAACAACATTTCACGTGAGAATTGCTAGCATAAAAATATAAAAGGTTGATCTGATAGAAAGTAATAAAGACAGGAGAAGGCTGGTCAGGAAAGGCTTCTCTGAGCAGATAGCCCCGGAAATAAGTCCTAGATAATAAAAAAAAAGAAAGAAACCAGCATTTGAAAAAGGCAAAGGATGAGTGCATAGACCCTGAGGTATGAATAAGTTTAATGGGTTCACAGAACAGAAAGAGAGCCAGAGCTGCTGCAGTGTAGTCTGAAGGGTGGAGGTTAGTATACTAGATTAGATTAATGTTTCAAAAATACTTATTTCCTTTACCTCATCTCTATGGGAGATATGTTCCTGACACTTGAGTTAGACATTGGTCATGTAACTTGCTTTGGTAAATAGTATTTAACTGAAATGACCTGACCAAAGCTTTGAAATTTGCTTATACACTTGGGCTTGTTCTCTTACACTCCAGCATCTCACCATATGAGTAACATGCCTTGCAGAGCTACTCTTTTCAGGAGGATGAGAGATGTTTGAAGCAAATTGATAGCATGGTACCAAGTGCAGCCAAACTCAACCAACCACAGCCAAGGCCAGCCTAGATCAGCAAGCCCCAGCCAATCTATAAGAGTGTGCCACTAAAATGTGGTATATGTTATACAGAAAAATATGGCTAATATTCTCTATCCTCATCTATAAATCAGTGGCTTTCAAGGCTTCATTCAACTTTAAACAGTCTTCAGACTTTGACTTGTGAGGCAAAAACAAGAATAACTGATATGCATTTTTCACAACCTCCTCCTCACCCAGGGCTGCAAAGAATCCTGCAACTGCCAGCACTAATTCTGTCTCTCTTCTTTTCATCCTCTTTTGAAAGAGGAAGGGGCCTTCCTTGCTTGAGAAAAGCTTAGTCAATCCACATAATAAAGAAATGGAGAAAATGCAAGAAGAATGTGGGAGATGAAAGCAGGGCCAGCCTAGAAGTTGAGAGAGGTTTGGAGAATGATTGTGGGGACACTACACAGGAATTTCTGCAGAGTGTGATGGGAGTAAAGAGTTAGAGGTTTCCTATGTGAGCTGAAATAAATCCCCATTTGGCTTTGGAAAGGGCAAGTCAAGAATTTGGCTGACTTCCACAGGACTGTGTGTCTTTGACCTCTACTGTTCGCAAATACTAATCCCAGGGGACTGAGTTTGGAAGGGTTCTTGCAGACATTACTGTCCCTCAGAGACTGTGACCACTTCCTCTTTCAGGACTGTTGCCATAGATCCTGAGAACTGCTGCATGGCACCAGAGAGAAAATGAAGGGCATTGTCTTACCTGAGCAGCTGAGTCTGTGGAATGCCAATGAATGAACTACCAGGAGATTATTCTTGTTTCTCAGCTGTAATATGGGCTAAAAAAATCAATTGATGGATGAGTGGTAAAGCCAGCTCTGTGGTTAAGCATTTGTAGTGGCACTTGCCTAGTTGTTCCAGCCATTTTAACAAATAAATTGGATTAAATATTTGGCACTTGATCAATGACAGTGCTCAGCCATGACCTTGTGCACAACATCGAAGATACAGTGGTCACCAATGCTTTCCAGGAAGACTCTGCTGGAGTTTCTTGTGCTATTGCTACTCCCTCACAAGTTAATAAGCAAAAAAAATGTGTTACTAAGAAATTACATGACAAATGCATTATTAGGGTTGTGCAAATATTTAAAAATAAAACATTCATACATTGGTAAAAACTAAATTAAGGGACCACCAAAAAGAGGTTATTTAACTTCTTAAGAAATAGATATGGGGGGGCGACCTTTGTGGAGATCCAAGAGGGTATGTGCGACCCCTGTGGCAGCTGCTGAGATCTGAGTCATTCGAGGCAGCCCCAGAAGTGGTGCAATTGGGCACGCAGGCATGCGCAAGCCCAACCAGGGCAGCAGAGGTCACAGAGGGGGGCTAGAGCCAGGAGCACCTGAACCTAAAATTCCCGAGCAGCAACAGCAGCGGTGGCCTGGTAGACAGACCACACAATGGGAGCTAAAATGTTTGGATAGAAAGAAACCTGAGGCTAAGATGTAAGCCACATCTAATATCATGCCTAATCACTGAATTACAATACTGAGCCCAGCAGTAAAAGACAATAGAAAGCAGATTTATGGGGAACTTGAACTTTTAAAGTAACCTTTCCCAGGCCAAGAGTAGATAAAAGCAAGCCTAGGAGTGCAGCTAATATTTACAGAGGCACCTAGACCCAGCAGAGGCAGCCACAAGATCTGGATAACCTGTAGCTCCCAAAAGGTGGATAAGAACCAGTCACAAGCAGTGACCCCCACTGAACAGCTCCAAGCCCTAGCCAGGGAAGTTCAGGGCAACACAGACAAAATGGGAAGACAGAGAAGTGCAATCCAGATGACTCAACAAGAGAAGCCCTTAGAAAAAGAGCTGAGTAAGATGGATATAAGCAAACTACTGGAGGCAGAGTTTAGAATAATAATTGTTAGAATGCTGAAAGATCTTAGAACAACAATGGATGGTCACAGTGAGCACATAAATAAAAAATAACAAGTATTAAAAAGGACATTGAAATAATAAAAAAGAACCAGTCAGAAATGACAAATACAATATCTGAAATGAAAACTACACTAGAAGCAATTAAAAGCAGGCTGGATGAAGCAGAGGATCAAATCAGCAATTTAGAGGACAAGATAAATGAAAGCACAGAAGCAGAGCAGCAAAAAAAAAAGAGAATGAAAAAATATGAGGTAACTCTAAGAGAGCTCTGTGACAATCTAAAGAGAAACAACATCTGCATTATAGGAGTTTCTGAAGAAGAAGAGAAAGAACAAGTGAAGAGACCTTGTTCAATCAAATCATAGCTGAAAACTTCCCTAAATTAATGCAGGAAAAAGTCACACAAGTTCAAGAAGCACAGAGAACTCCATTAAAGAGAAACCCAAAGAAATCCACACCAAGACAAATCATAATTAAAAGAGCAAAGTAAAGAGATAAAGAGAAAAATATTAAAAGCTGCTAAAGAAAAAAAGGCTATCACCTACAAAGGAGCCCCCATAAGGATGACTTCTGACTTCTCAACAGAAATACTTGAGACCAGAAGGAAATGGCAAGAAATATTCAGTGTAATGCAGAACCAGAGCCTACAAACAAGACTACTTTATCCAGCAAAGCTATTGTTTAAAATTGAAAGAGAAATAAAAAGCTTCTCAGACCAAAAAAAAAGAAATGCAAGGAATTCATTACAACCAAAGGAATGTGGCAGTAAATGTTAAGGGTCCTATTGTAAACAGAACAAAGGGGGAAAAGAATATAGCAAAAGAGGAATATAGCTTTAAAGAACAGAATAGCAATAAACAACTACATATCAATAATAACCTTAATGTAAATCAGCGGTTCTCAACTTATGGGTCATGACCCCGGTGGGGGTCAAACGACCAAAACACAGGGGTCGCCTAAAGCCATCGAAAAATACATATTTATTATACAATACATTTTTTAATAAAATATGTATTTTCCGATGGCTTTAGGAAACCCCTGTGTTTTGGTAGTTCGACCCCCCCGTCGGGATCACAACCCACAGGTTGAGAACCACTGATGTAAATGAATGTAATAACCTTAAATGTAAATTAATTAAATGATCCAATCAAAAGACATAGAGTAGCTGCATGGATAAGAAAACAGGACCCATACATATGCTGTCTAAAAGAGACACACCTTAAAACAAAAGATGCACATAAACTGAAGTTAAAAGGATGAAAAAAGTTTTTCATGCAAATGGAAATGAAAAAAAGCTGGGGTAGCAATACTTATATCAGACAAAATGGACTTTAAAACAAAGGCTATAGTAAGAGATAAAGAAAGTCATTACATAATGATAAAGGGAGCAATACAACAGAAAGATATAACCATCATAAATATCTACGCACCTAATATATAAGCACCTAAATATATAAGCAGACTTTAATGGATATAAAGGATGAGATCAACAGCAATATTATAATACTAAGAGATTTATTTCAATAACCCACTAACATCACTAGATATATTCTCAAGAAAGAAAATTAACAAAGAAAGAGCAGACTTAAAGGACATACTAGATCAACTCGATTTAATAGATATCTTCAGAACCTTTCACCCTAAAGCAGCAGAATATGCATTCTTTTCAAGTTCTCATGGTACATTCTCTAGGATAGACCACATGTTAGGGCACAAAAGGGATCTCAACAAATTTAAGAAAATTGAAATCATATCAAGCACTTTCTCTAATCCCTATGGCATGAAATTAAAATGAACCACAACAGAAAAACTGAAAAACACTCAAACACATGGAAACTAAATAGCATGTTATTAAATAACAAACAGATTAACAATTAAATCAAAGAAAAAATTTAAAAATTTCTAGAAACGAATGATAATGAGCATACAACAACTCAAAATTTATGGGCCATAGCATAAGCAATCCTGAGAGGGAAGTTCATAGCACTATAGGTATTCCTTAAGAAGCTAGTAAAAGGTCAAATAAACAACTTGACTCTGAAGCTAAAAGAACTAGAAAAAGAACAGCAAGTAAAGCCCAGAGGTAGTAGAAGGAAGGAAATAATAACAATCAGAGTGGAAATAAATGACATAGAGGCTAAAGAAACAATACAGAGGATCAATGAAACCAGGAGCTGGTTCTTTGAAAAGGTAAACAAGATCGATGAACTTTCAACAAGACTCGCCAAGAAAAGAAGAGAAAGGACTCAAATAAAATTAGAAATGAGAGTTGAGAAATAACAACTGACACAACAGAAATACAAAATATTGTAAGAAAATACTATGAAGAACTGTATGCCAGCCCTGGCCGGTTGAATCAGAGGTAGAGCATCGGCCTGGCGTGCAGGGGACCCGGGTTCGAATCCCGGCCAGGGCACATAGGAGAAGCGCCCATTTGCTTCTCCACCCCCCTCCCCTCCTTCCTCTCTGTCTCTCTCCTCCCCTCCCACAGCCAAGGCTCCATTGGAGCAAAGATGGCCCGGGCGCTGAGGGTGGCTCCTCGGCCTCTGCCCCAGGCGCTAGAGTGGCTCTGGTCGCGGCAGAGCGATGCCCCAGAGGGGCAGAGCATCGCCCCCTGGTGGGCAGAGCATTGTCCCTGGTGGGCGTGCCAGGTGGATCCTGGTTGGGCACATGAGGGAGTCTGTCTGACTGTCTCTCCCCGTTTCCAGCTTCAGAAAAATACCAAAAAAACCCACAAAAAACAAAAAAAAATTGTATGCCAAAAAATTAAACAACCTAGGTGAAATGGACAAATTCCTTGAAACATAATCTTCAAAAATAAATCTGAAAGAATCAGAAAACCTAATCAGACTGATTACAGCAAATGAGATTGAAACAGTTATCAAAAAGCTCCCCAAAACAAAAACCCTAGGCCCAGTGACTTCACTGGTGAATTCTAGCAAATGTTCAAAGATGATCTAACTTTTATCCTTCTCAAAAAATTCAAAAGGAAGGAAGACTTCTAAGTTCCTTTTATAAGTCAAGCATAATTCTGATTCCAAAAACAGGCAAAGACAACACAAAGAAAGAAAATTATAGGCCAATATCACTGATGAATTTAAATGCTAAATCCTCAACAAAATATTAACAAACTGGATCTACATGAAAAAATCATACGTCATGATCAAGTGGGATTTATTCTGGGGAGGCAAGGCTGGTACAACATTCTTAATCAATCAATGTTATTCACCACATAAACAAAAGGAAGGAGAAAAACTACATAATAATTTCAATGGATGCAGAAAAACATTTGATAAAATCCAGCACCTATTTATGAACAAAACTCTTAGCAACATGGGAATACAGGGAACATACCTCAACATGATAAAGGCCATCTATGACAAACCCACAGCCAACATTATAATTACTGAACAGAAATTAAAAGCAATCCCCGTAAAATCAGGATCAAGTCACGTGTGCCCCCTTTCACATAGTACTGGAAGTCCTAGCTATGGCAGTCAGACTAGAAGAAGAAATAAAAGGCATCCAAATTGAAAAAGAATAAGTAAAACTATCATTATTTGCAGATGATATGATATTGTATATAGAAAACCCTAAAGTCCCAGTCAAAAAACTACTGGAACCTGATAAATGAATTCAGCAAAGTGGCAGTATATAAAATTAATACACAGAAATCAGAGATATTTTTATACACAAACAATGAACTGTCAGAAAGAGAAATTAAGGAAACAATCCTCTCACTATTGCAACAAAAAAAAAATAAAGTAACTAGGAGTAAATTTAACAAAGGAGGTTAAAGACTTGTACTCAGAAAATTATAAAACATTGATAAAAGAAATCAAAGAAGACACAAAGAAGTGGAAGCATATACCATGCTCATGGTTAGGAAGAATAAGTATCATTAAAATGTCTGTATTACCCAAAGAAATTTATAAATTCAATGCAATACCAATTAAAATACCAATGACATACTTCAAATATAGAACACATATTCCAAAAATTTATATGGAACCAAGAAAGAACATGAATAGCCTCAGCAATCTTGAAAAGGAAGAATAAAGTGGGAGGTATCACACTTCCAGATATCAAGTTATACTACAAGGCCATTGTACTCAAAACAGCCTGGTACTGGCATAAGAACAGGCATATAGATCAATAGAACAGAACAGAGAACCCAGAAATAAACCCACACATTTATGGACAATTGATATTTGACAAAGGAGGTAAGAGCATATAATAAAGTAAAGACAGTTTTTTTAACAAATGGTGTTGGGAAAACTGGACAGCTACCTGCAAAAAAATGAAACTAGACCACCAACTTACACCATGCACAAAAATGAACTCAAAATGGATAAAAGACTTAAAGGTAAGTTGTGAAACCATAAGCATCTTAGAAGAAAACATAGGCAGTAAGCTCACCAACATCTATCGCAGCAATGTATTTGCTGATTTATCTCAACAGGCAAGTAACATAAAAGACAGGTGAACAAATGGGACTATATCAAACTAAAAAGCTTTTGCACAGCTAAAGACAATAAGAACAGAATAAAAAGACAAACTACACAATGGGAAAACATATTCGACAATATGTCTGATAAGGGATTAATAACCAAAATTTATAAAGAACTTGTAAAACTCAACACCGGAAAGACAAACAATCCAATCAAAGAATGGGCACAAGAAATGAATAAACACTTCTCCAAAGAGGACATACAGATGGCCAATAGGCATATGAAAAATTGCTCAACATCACTAATCATTAGAGAAATGCAAATTAAAACCACAATGAGATATCACCTCACACCAGTCAGAATTACAGTCATTAACAAAACAACACACAATAGGTGGTGGCAAGGACGTGGAAAAAGGGGAACCTTCCTGCACTGCTGGTGGGAATGCAGACTGGTGCAGCCTCTGTGGAAAATAGTATGGAGATTCCTCAAAATATTGAAATGAAATTGCCCTTTGACCCAATCATCCCACTTATAGGAATATATTCCAAGGACACCATATCACTGACTCAAAAAAAGAAATGCACCCCCATGTTTATGGCAGCATTGTTCACGATAGCAAAGATTTGGAAACAGCCCAAGTGTCCGTCAGTGGACGAGTGAATTAAAAAGCAGTGGTACATATATACAATGGAATACTATGCGGCCATAAAAAAGAAGGAAATATTACCTTTTGCAGCAACATGGATGGACCTGGAAACTATTATGTTGATTGAAATAAGCCAGGCAGGGAAAGAAAAATATCATATGACCTCACTCACTTGAGGAATCCAAGGAACAATGTGAACTGAGGAATGGAATTAAACCTGAAGGGGAGGAGGGAGGGAGCTGTTGAGAGGGGGGTAAAGGAGATGTTGAGTGGAATACAGGGTAGAGGGGATGCTTTTGGGGAGAATCTATGTAAACCCAATAAATAAATTAATTATTTTTTAAAAATTTAAAAAATTAAAAAAAGAGAGATGCAGCTAGAACGTAAGGCAAGGGATGCATGTTAGGGGCTGGGGAAAAAAAAGAAATAGATATGGTAAGTCTTCCAAGAATACATCTTCATTCTCATTATTTTGCTTCCAAAAACCTTTCAATTATCTATTATTAGCTATCAATTTCAATAAAAATCTTCTTGTTATTCATGATCCTCTACAGTAGAGTATGAATTTATCTTTCTACTATGGTATCCTTCTAGATTAGCAGTCCACTTATCTCCTCAAATTGCATCCAAAATAGGTTTACGTGTGTATGTGATTTTTCCCCCTGGTAGTGAAAGGCAGGAATCTCCAAGGGAAACTCAACAGAAACTCCTGATGGTGGAGCCTAGGTCTGGGCTGCCATGTAGCAGAACCCTGACAGGGTCCTTGAGAACTTACGGAACCCTCTGCCAACTTATTGCTCAATCCCAGGGTTCTTTGCACCATCTTCATATCGTTGTAATGACCATCACCTTTATGAGTCAGGTTCAGACTTCACTACCTTCGTGTAATATTTATCAGCTTCCAGAAAATAAATTGCAAATTTGAGCATCTATGTCCCTGCAAAACCACATTTCTGTGCTGGAAGGAGGAAGTAAGGGTATGATAGGTACCTTCTAAACATGACTCCTTTGTTCTTTACATCCTTGTATAAATCCTTACTTTTGCATCTGGGCTGAACTTAGTGATTAATAAATGGTATTGGGATATTCCTTCCTGGATGGTTCATCCAGGACTAAGCTAGCTGCTATGTCGTGAAGCATCCCAGTGGAAAGACACATGTGGTGAGGGCCCAGGGCCTGCTCACAACCAAACAACCATGAGAGAGTGCTCAGAAGCAGACTGCATTAACCAGAGGTCTCTATAAAAACAGAACCAACAGGGTGTGTGTGTGTGTGTGTGTGTGTGTGTGTGTGTGTGTGTGTAAACATTTACTACATGGGATTGGGTAATATGATTATAGAAGTTGAGAAGTCTCAAAGTCTGCCATTAGCCAGCTGGAGACCCAGGAGAGTCAGTGGTGCAGTTCCAGTTTAATTCTGAGGGCCTGAGAACCAGGCCCTCAGACATCTTAGCTGATGTTAAGTTCTAGCCCAAAAGCTGGAAGACTGACCAAAGAAGAGCCAATGTTTCAGTTCAAGTTTAAAGGCAGGAAAAAACCACTGCTCCAGCTCAAGGCATTGGGCAGGAGGAGTTCCTCTTACTCATGGGAGGGTCAGCTTTTTTGGTCTATTTAGGCCTTCAAACTGATTAGATGAGGCCCACCCACACTAGACTACTCAGTCTACCTATTTAAATATTAATCTCATCCAAAACCATCCTCACAGACACACCTAAAATAATGATTGACAAAGTATATGACACATTCTTGCAATGTTTCAGGGTGAGAACAGACATGTTCAATAGCTTGACCATAACCTTCAGAGAGACCTAGAGAAGGTTGCAACAAATAACTTTTTTATTTTATGTATGTCCCAAATATTGAATGGAACTGGTACTAAACAATTATCCATTGTTCATCTGAAATTGGAATTTATCTGGGCATCCTGTATTTCTATTTGACAAATCTGGCAGACCTTGACCTCGACTAACAAGCCCCAGCCAGCTATGTTATATTGCCTATACTTGACCCACAGAAGCTGTGAGATAACAAACACTTGTTGTTTTCAGCCACTATGTTTTGGACCAATTTGGCATGCAACAAAAATAACTAATACAAAGGGGCATTTGTAACAGAAGTAACCAAGCAAAGCAAGTTAAAGGACAAGTGTTGGTTGTAGTACCAGCAGAGCCAAATATTGGTCCAAATCATTTTTTTATATTGTCTGGATGTGGTTGAGACATTACTCACTCACAGAGTATGCTATGGTATCTGATAGGAGTGTGAGCTGTAGCCAAGAATTTCTGGGCTGCCAGTGCCGGGAATGAAGAAACATCCTCAACCCTAGAGGTGGTTGGTTATAAGGCAGTGTTTCCCTAATTGTAATGTTCATTTCAATCTCCCAGTGATCTTGGCAAAATGAAAGTTTTTATTTTTGTAGGTCTAGATTAAGGCCCAAGTTTTCATTTACTTAACAAGCTCCCAGGTGACGCTGGTGCTGCTGGTTCCAGGAGGGCACCTTAAGAGGCAAGGTGGTTGGACACTTCCCCTTAGCAGCAGTTCTCAACCTGTGGGTCGTGACCCCAGCAGGGTTGCCTAAAGGCATCGGAAAATACATAATGCATATCAGGTATTTACATTCCAAATCATAACTGTAGCAAAATTACAGTTATGAAGTAGCCACCGAAATTATTTTTTGGTTTGGGGTCACCGCAACATGAGGAACTGTATTGCAGGGTCACGGCATTAGAAAGGTTGAGAACCACTGCCTTAAAGCAGGGGTCCCCAAACTACGGCCCGCGGGCCACATGCAGCCCCCTGAGGCCATTTATCCGGCCCCCACCACACTTCCGGAAGGGGCACCTCTTTCATTGGTGGTCAGTGAGAGGAGAATAGTTCCCATTGAAATACTGGTCAGTTTGTTGATTTAAATTTACTTGTTCTTTATTTTAAAAATTGTATTTGTTCCCGTTTTGTTTTTTTACTTTAAAATAAAATATGTGCAGTGTGCATAGGGATTTGTTCATAGTTTTTTTATAGTCCGGCCCTCCAGTGGTCTGAGGGACAGTGAACTGGCCCTCTGTGTAAAAAGTTTGGGGACCCCTGCCTTAAAGGGTCTTGGCTGTGTGATGAGGCAGACTGGTGGAAGGAGGGGAAGTTCTAGAGAAAGAGTAGATTCACTGTCAAATTTCTCATCGTGGACTTACAGTGTCTTAGGCTCTTGGATGGAGGAACTGATAACCATTGGTTGAAGATCATCGTTTTTGTTTTTTCTTTTGTGTATTCTATCATGATTCTGCAGGACTTACACTTCAGAATTTCTGGGAATGCGTGCATAGAGTGAAAAGAAAGCAGAGCTTTGCCTTCCGGTTTCAATTTGCTTTTAATCACAGACTTAACTAGTTTCGGCGTTTTACTGGACTTAAAAGCAACACTGACTTGTTATTTTATAAATTTTAAGATATATAGCATTTATTTATTTCATTTATGTAAAGTTTAAGGATTTTTATGCTTCTTTGAGAGAAAACTGACAACAATGCCAAGAAGCAAGATCTTAAGTGCTCTTTATTTTATAATTTCAAACAGATTTTTAGTATTACAAAAGCAGTCTATGTGCATTATAATAATTTAAGCAAATATATATATATATATATATATATATATATATATATATACCAGATTCCCATAACTAAGAGATTAAATCTACTAACATCTAAGTGTCTGAAGCAGATCAGCAGATCTGTTCATGATTGCCACCTTTCCTGGCCAGCACATTCTCAGCACAGCAAGTATCCTGTCCACTTCCCCCAACTGTCCCATAAAAGAACATTAACATTAATTTTAAAAATAACTTTGAGAGGCCCTGGCTGGTTGGCTCAGCGGTAGAGTGTCGGCCTGGTGTGCGAGGGACCCGGGTTCGATTCCTGGCCAGGGCACATAAGAGAAGTGCCCATTTGCTTCTCCACCCCCCCCCTTCCTCTCTGTCTCTCTCTTCCCCTCCCGCAGTCAAGGCTCCATTGGAGCAAAGATGGCCCCGGGCACTGGGGATGGCTCCTTGGCCTCTGCCCCAGGCACTAGAGTGGCTCTGGTCGCGACAGAGCGACGCCCCGGAGGGGCAGAGCATCGCCCCCTGGTGGGCGTGCTGGGTGGATCCTGGTCGGGCGCATGCGGGAGTCTGTCTGACTGTCTCTCCCTGTTTCCAGCTTCAGAAAAATACAAAAAAAATAAATAAATAAAAAATTAAAAAAAATAACTTTGAGAAGTCCTTCGAAGATGACCCCTGTCTCAGTCACTGACATTGGAAGTCCTATTTGTGACTGACATGTCAAAGTGTGTGTTGGAGGAGAAGGGAGGGAGACTTGGGGAGAGCTCAGGGAGAGGGAAAACAGGGCTTCGCTGAACACACATGTGTTTCCTCCACTGTGGACCCAGCCATCAGATAGAAAATTGTATCCTGATGGATGAGTTAAATGGGAAACAAGGAACCAAGAGCAAGGGACAAGTTTGTGGGAAGACGAAGTGACTAACTCAAATAGTCATAACATTAAGAGGGAGATGTGTCGCCACAGTTCGAACAGTCGTGATACTATCACAGTCTCATGGTGTAACTTTTGGTCAAAGATACAGAAGGGCCAAAATATCCTCTCTGTCCTAAATTCTGCCACATTTAACTTGGCAACACTCCTGCATTTGGCCTAAGGAAAGATAGATAATCGTGAGATGCAGAGATTGTGTTTTTATTTCTTGAAAATGAATGACGGTGATGGCCTAAACGGAGCACAACTTCCGTCCTGGCATGGGTAGGAATCATGTGGAGAGGTCGTTAGGGATTTTAGAAAGGCAGAGGTACTCTCTCCCTGAAAAATAAACTAGGCATGGGTGCCACTTTTTATGCTGGGAGACAGGGAAGCTCAGTTTAAGAGACAAGGCAAGACTTCATAACGAATAGTAAGCACGGGGCACTCCTGGGTGTCAGTAAGAGTGTGGAAAGCAGTTTAAGTATGTAAGATGTAAGCTTGGGGCAACTGGGTGTGGAGAGACCCTTTCTACACTGGATCCCTTAACTCAAGCTCAAGTTGAGGTAGTACATGGAACACGGAACTCTCATCCATTTACCTCACCCAGGTAACCTTGTGTGACCTGTAGAAGGTCGCTCCCCTCATTTTGGTCATTTCTCACATTTATTTATTTATTTATTTAATTTCCTTGTTTAAAATAATTTCAGTTTTTTATGATTTCTTTTTTTTTAAATTTATTTATTAAATTTAATGCAGTGACATTGATAAATCAGGGTACATATGTTGAAAGAAAACATCTCTAGATTATTTTGACATTTGATTGTGCTGTGTACCCCTCCCCCAAAGTTAAATTGTCTTCTGTTACCTTCTATCTGGTTTTCTTGTGCCCCTCCCCTCCCCCAACCCCTCTCTCCTTCTTCGTCCCATCCCCCATCCCCCATCCCTGGTGCCATCCCATTCTTGTTCATGTCTCTGAGTCTCATTTTTATGTCCCTTCTATGTATGGATTCATATAGTTCTTAGTTTTTTTCTGATTTACTTATTTCACTCTGTATAATGTTATCAAGGTCCATCCATGTTATTGTAAATGATCCGATGTCATCATTTCTTATGGCTGAGTAGTATTCCATAGTATATATGTACCAAAGCTTTTTAATCCACTCGTCCTCTGACGGACACTTGGGCTGTTTCCAGATCTTTGTTATTGTGAACAATGCTGCCACAAACATGGGGGAGCATTTCTCCTTTTGGAGCCGTTCTATGATGTCCTTGGGGTATATTCCTAAAAGTGGGATAGCTGGGTCAAAAGGCAGTTCAATTTTCATTTTTTTGAGGAATCTCCATACTGTTTTCCATAGTGGCTGCACCAGTCTACATTCCCACCAGCAGTGCAAGAGGGTTCCCTTTTCTCCACATCCTCACGAGCACTTATTCTGTGTTGTTTTGTTGATGAGCGCCATTCTGGCTTGTGTGAGGTGATATCTCATTGTGGTTTTAATTTGTATTTCTCTAATGATTAGTGATGTTGAGCATTTTTTCATATGCCTATTGGACATCTGTATGTCCTCTTTGGAGAAGTGTCTATTCATCTCTTTTGCCCATTTTTGGATTGGATTGTTTGTCTTCCTGGTGTTGAGTTTTACAAGTTCTTTATAAATTTTGGTTATTAACCCCTTATCAGACGTATTGTCAAATATGTTCTCCCATTGTGTAGTTTGTCTTTTTATTCTGTTCTTGTTGTCTTTAGCTGTGCAAAAGCTTTTTAGTTTGATATAGTCCCATTTGTTTATCCTGTCTTTTATTTCACTTCCCTGTGGAGATAAATCAGCAAATATATTGCTCCGAGAGATGTCAGATATCTTACTGCCTATGTTTTCTTCTAAGACGCTTATGGTTTCACGGCCTACATTTAAGGCTTTTATCCATTTTGAGTTTATTTTTGTGAGTGGTGTAAGCTGGTGATCTAGTTTCATTTTTTTGCAGGTAGCTGTCCAATTTTCCCAACACCATTTGTTAAAGAGACTGTCTTTACTCCATTGTATTTCCTTACCTCCTTTGTCAAATATCAGTTGTCCATAGAACTGTGGGTTTATTTCTGGGTTCTCCGTTCTGTTTCATTGATCTATATGCCTGTTCTTATGCCAGTACCAGGCTGTTTTGAGTACAACGGCCTTGTAGTATAACTTGATATCAGGAAGTGTGATACCTCCCACTTTATTCTTCTTTTTTAAGATTGCTGAGGCTATTCGTGTTCTCTCTTGTTTCCATATAAATTTTTGGAATATGTGTTCTATATCTTTGAAGTATGTCATTGGTATTTTAATTGGCATTGCATTGAATTTATAGATTGCTTTGGGTAAAATAGACATTTTAATGATGTTTATTCTTTCTAACCATGAGCACAGTATATGCTTCCACTTGTTTGTATCTTCCTTGATTTCTTTTATCAATGCTTTGTAATTTTCTAAGTACAAGTCTTTAGTATCCTTGGTTAAGTTTACTCCTAGGTACTTTATTTTTTTGGTTGTAATTGTGAAGGGGATTGTTCCCTTAATTTCTCTTTCTGACTGTTCATTGTTAGTGTATAAAAATGCCTCTGATTTCTGAGTATTGATTTTATATCCTGCCACTTTGCTGAATTCATTTATCAGGTCCAGTAGCTTTTTGACTGAGACTTTAGGGTTTTCTATATACAATATCATATCATCTGCAAATAATGATAGTTTTACTTCTTCTTTTCCAACTTGAATGTCTTTTATTTCTTCTTCTTGTCTGATTGCTGTGGCTAGGACTTCCAGGACTATGTTAAATAAGAGTGGTGAAAAGGGGCACCCTGCCTTGTTCCTGATCTTAAGGGGATTGCTTTTAATTTTTGCCCATTGAGTATGATGTTGGCTGTGGGTTTCTCATAGATGGCTTTTATCATGTTGAGGTATGTTCCCTGTACTCCCACTTTGCTGAGAGTTTTGATCGTGAATCTGTTCTGCATTTTATCAAATACTTTTTCTGCATCTGTTGAAATTATCATATGGTTTTTCTCCTTCCTTTTGTTTATGTGATGAATCACATTGATTGATTTGCGAATATTGTACCATCCTTGCCTCCCCAGAATAAATCCCACTTGATCATGGTGTATGATTTTTTCCATATATTGTTGGATCCGGTTTGCTAATATTTTGTTGAGGATTTTAGCATCTATATTCATCAGAGATATTGGCCTATAATTTTCTTTCTTTGTTTTGTCTTTGCCTGGTTTTGGAATCAGAATTATCCTCGCCTCATAAAAGGAGCTTAGAAGTCTTCCTTCCTCTTGAATTTTTTGAAACAGATTGAGAAGAATAGGAGTTAGTTATTTGAATATTTGGTAGAATTCACTTGTGAAGCCATCAGGCCAAGGACTTTTCCTTTTTGGGAGTTTTTTGATAACTGTTTCAATCTCATTTGTTGTAATTGGTCTGTTTAGGTTTTCTGATTCTTCCAGATTGATTTTTGGAAGATTATATGTTTCAAGGAATTTGTCCATTTCACCTAGGTTGTTTATTTTTTTGGCATATAGTTCTTCATAGTATTTTCTTACAGTATTTTGTATTTCAGTTATGTCAGTTGTTATTTCTCCACTCTCATTTCTACTTTTATTTATTTGAGTCCTCTCTCTTTTTTTCTTGGTGAGTCTGGTAAAAGGTTCATCAATCTTGTTTACCTTTTCAAAGAACCAGCTCCTGGTTTCATTGATCCTCTGTATTGTTTTTTAGACTCTATGTCATTTATTTCTGCTTGGATCTTTATTATTTCCTTCCTTCTACTACCTCAGGGCTTTACTTGCTGTTGTTTTTCTAGTTCTTTTAGCTGCAGGGTCAAGTTGTTTATTTGAGCTTTTTCTAGCTTCTTAAGGTATGCCTGTAATGCTATAAACTTCCCTCTCAGGACTGTTTTTGCTGTGTCCCATAAATTTAGAGTTGATGTATGCTCATTATCATTTGTTTCTAGGAATTTTTTAATTTCCTTTTTGATCTCATTGTTATTCCATTCATTATTTAATAACATGCTATTTAGTTTCCATGTGTTTGAGTATTTTTCAGTTTTTCTGTTGTGGTTGATTTCTAGTTTCATGCCATTGTAATCAGAGAAACTGCTCGATATAATTTCAATCTTCTTAAATTTTTTCAGACTGCTGTTGTGCCCTAACCTGTGGTCTATCCTAGAGAATGTACCATGAGCACTTCAAAAGAATGTATATTCTGTTGCTTTAGGGTGAAATGTTCTGAAGATATCTATTAAATCGAGTTAATCTAGTGTGTCCTTTAAGTCTGCTGTTTCTTTGTTAATTTTCTCTCTTGAGGATCTATCTAGTGATCTTAGTGGGGTATTGAAATCCCCTACTATTATATTATAGTATTTAGTGGGGCATTGAAATCCCCTACTATTATATTATAGTATTGCTGTTGATCTTGCCCTTTAAATCCATCAAAGTCTGCTTTATATATTTAGGTGCTCCTATATTAGGTGCTTAGATATTTATAATGGTTATATCTTCCTGTGGGATTGCTCCCTTTATCATTATGTAGTGACCATCTTTATCTTTTACTATAACCTTTGTTTTAAAGTCTATTTTGTCTGATATAAGATTGCTACCCCAGCTCTTTTTTCAGTTCCATTTGCGTGAAATACTTTTTTTCATCCTTTTATCTTCAGTCTATGTATATCTTTTGTTTTAAGGTGTGTCTCTTGTAGACAGCATATGTACAGGTCCTGTTTTCTTATCCACGCAGCTACCCTAGGTTTTTGATTGGATCATTTAATCCATTTACATTTAAGGTTATTATTGATATGTAATTGTTTATTGCCATTTTTTTTCTTTAAAACTGTATTCTTCTTTTGCTATATTCTTTTTCTCCTTTGATCGGTTTACAACAGGCCCCTTAGCATTTCTTGCAGCATTGGTTTGGTTGTAGTGAATTCCTTGAGTTTATTTTTGGCTGAAAAGCTTTTATTTCTCCATCAATTTTAAATGATAGCCTTGCTGGATAAAGTAGTCTTGGTTGTAGGCTCTTGTTCTGCATTACTTTGAATATTTCTTGCCATTCCCTTCTGGCCTCAAGTGTCTCTGTTGAGAAGTTGGAAGTCATTCTTATGGGGGCTCCTTTGTAGGTCATAGTATTTTTTTTCTCTAGCAGCTTTTAATATTTTCTCTTTATCACTTAACTTTGGTATTTTAATTATGATGTGTCTTGGTGTAGATTTCTTTGGGTTTCTCTTTAATAGAGTTCTCTGTGCTTCTTGAACTTGTGAGACATTTTCCTGCCTTACTTTAGGGAAGTTTTCAGCCATGATATGTTTGAACAAAGTCTCTATCCCTGGTTCTTTTCTTCTTCAGGATCCCCTAAGATACGAATGTTATTTCTCTTCATGTTGTCACAGAGCTCTCTTAGAGTCTCCTCAGACTTTTTGAGTCTCTTTTCTTTTTTCTGCTCTGCTTCCATACCTTCATTTATCTTGTCCTCTAACTTGCTAATTCGATTCTCAGCTTCATCCATCCTGCTTTTAATTCCTTTCATTGTGTTCTTCATTTCTGTATTTGTCATATCTGACTTTTTCTTTTTTATTATTTCAATGTCCTTTTTTATATTTGCTATTTCTTTATTTAGGTGTTTGTAATGACCATCTATTGTTGTTCTAATATCTTTGAGCATCTTAACAATAATTATTTTAAACTCTGCATCTGGTAATTTGGTTATATCTGATTCATTCGGGTTCTTTCCTGGAGATTTCTCTGGATTCGTGTTGCATTTCTCTGCCTTCTGATTTTGTCTGTGTAAAAGAAGTTTTGGCCACTGGAGTCCACTGGATTTGGCATCTGTGTTACCTAGGTGTAGTGTCTGCAGAACCACCACCTCCTCTGCTGTTGCTGCCTAGGGTGTTCGGGTATTGCATTGCGGGTACCTGCCCACTGGGGCTGTTGCTGTGGTTTCCACTTCTCCTTCACAGGAGTTGCTGTGATCATGCGCTCGGATGAACAAGCCTTGGTGGCCTTGGCCTTCGCCCCAACCCAAGGGGGGTGTTATGCTTGGCCCCGAGGGCAAGGTTGAGCACCTTTTCTCAGCTGCGGGTCTCCACCTGATTCTGGGCTTTCACCCCACCCCTTCAGTAGAAGCCCACTCATGGGATGGCTACAAGCCTTGGCTCCATGGGCCAGGTAGGACTGCGTGCCTATGCTCAGTCATAGGAGTCTGCCTGTTCTGGGCTTTTGCTCCACCCTCGTGTCCACAATCCTTAGTTCTGCTGGTGGGGCAAGGCTGTGCTCCTGTGTCCTTGCTCAAGGGCAGGTTCACCCCCTTCCAGGGCTCCTGCCCTTCCTCTGCAAGCTGGATTGCAGGTGGCCCACAGCTTGGCTTGACTACTTTTGCATGTTCTCTCCTCCCCAGTTGGGCTAGACCGAGTTCACACCTGGGCCTCAGTGGTGGCCAGCTGGCTTTCACCCTTGCCAGCAGAACCGTGCTTCCATGTCCTGCCACCGCCCGCCCTCCAGCAAGCCCTCAGCCATGTGGGGTGTGGGTGCTGCAGCTCAGACCCTAAGACTCACTACCATAGTCCCAAAAGCTCCCTCCTTCTAAGCAACTCTGATCTGAGTGCCATGGTAGAGCTTGTTTGGTTGGTGTCCTGCTTCCCTTTGCTGGTATTGCTGTTTCCAGGGGAAATATTCACTTCAGATTTGGGAAGTGACTCATCCCAGGGTTAGGGTGGCTGTCTCTCAAAGTGTTTCTCCCTGTGCCTCCTAGATTACACTCTCTTCCTGCTACTCCAGTCCTCTCCTCTCTCCCCATCCCCCTGGAGCCCCAGATGTGTGGCTGTGAGAGAGGTGTTCTGCACAGTCCCTTTCAGAAGAATCCTGGGTCTGAGAAATCAGTCTCTTTCTCACAAACAATATCCTGACTTGTTTCCAGCTAAATACTGTCCATACACCTCTTCTAGGCTCTGGGGATGCAGGCTGGGGCTTTGTTCCTGGGACTCAGGACCCTCCCCTCTCTGCTAAACTGACTTCCCACCACGTGAGTCTTTCCCAGCTGCTGTTTGCTCCAGGGAGCTGGGCAGCTCTCTCCGTGTTTCCTCTTTTCCTACAAGTCTTGGTGTGGCTTCTTCAGTGTTCCTTGGTTGAAGAGTCCTCTTAGTTTAGTCCAAAGTTGGTTTTTCCAGATAATAGTTCTTAAAATTAGGTTGTAATCCACTTTGGTTCTGGGAGGTGGAAGTTGGTACGTCCGCCTACTCCATCGCCATCTTGTCTCTCCTAAAGTTAATTTTTTTTTAAGATATACATTTCTTTTGTTTTTGGCTGAAAATGGGTGATATATCAATGAACCTCTGAAATCTCCTTTGGCTGTTATCTTGAGATTCCCTTTTTTTTTGTTATCCACCACTCGAAGATGTGAAGTATAGGCTACATGCAAGCTGAACTAGATAGACAGGCTTGGGTCAATCACGTGGTTCTCATGATTCTAGAATGTTTCCTGCCCAGTATTTGTCAAGCTCTGGATTTCCTCCTGTTCTAGAAGCACAAACATTTTGTTAAAGATGGCGCTGCCCATGTGGAAGCTGTTGCCCAGATAGTTTTCGTATTTATTAAATGAGGCTATCGATGGCCATCATTTCACATTCTTTTGATAAAGATTAAATCAGACATTCCACAACAATGTTTAGCATGTTCCTGTAATATAGCAGGCATTCTGTAAACAGTAGCCTCCCTTCTTTGCTTCCCCAGAGTAGACTGAGAAGCTCAGCCAGCTTTTTTTACTTCTTGGAAGCTTTCATCAACCACTCAATTTTATGAGGTTCTTCTCCTCTGAAGATTGATTTGAGGGCAGGAATATAGTTTCCTCAGCTACTTGTTACCAACATACCCCTAAGGTCAGCTCCTAAGACCATTAATTAAAGGACTTTCTAATCACAATAAAGGGATAGAGACTTTCAAAACAGTAAATGTTAAAGCATGTTGACTGGAATTACAAAGCTGGTCCTAATTGCCTTCTGAAATGACAAAAAGAAACACCATTGAGCTGCCTTCTCCATGGTTAGACTCACCACAACTCCTCCCTCCCTTGCTCCTTTTATGACCTACTATGCCCATGACACAAATGATACACAAACAGTAAGTGTCTGCTTTCTTTGCATATTCAGTACTTAGTCCTGGGCCTTTAACATTTCTCAGGGGTCTCTCTATGGTAGATTATAGTGGAGCATCTAATTAATTATTACTTCCTGCCTCTACACCCTTGTTATGGCCTCATTATAGATGAAGCATGGATCTCTGCTCCTTGACTTTGGACTCAGACATGTGATGTGCTCTGGCCAGGAACATGTAGTCAGGAGTGACAGTGTGCCAGCTTTAATCTGAGTTAGGGTATTTCAATTGTCCTCTGTGTCTTTGCTCTCACCATAGAAGAACACACCCTGACCAACTCACTGGTCCCAGGGGAAGGGTGGGACCATAGAACAGAGTGAGTCCAGCTGCCACCAGACCTGCTCTGCACTGAGGTACACAGCCAGACAGCCGAGCCCAGATGGGATGAACTGACCCATCACCAACCCACAGGTACATGGGCCAGCCCCGTGCAGATGAGCAAGATGCCCAGTCAAGCCCAACCTCCATCCACTGACCCCTCACTGGCTCCCAGTTGCAAGAGTGATAAAAGATTGTTGTCTTGTGTCACTGAGTTTGTCATGCAAAAATAATTATAGATCCACTGCCCCACACAAGAATGATTGCTTTGGACCATTTGCTCACAGAAAAAAAGGACATTTTAATGATAAAAGCTCAAGGTAAGCCTAAACAGTAGCTTTGCCACTTAAGGGCAAATAGACTGTAATTTTATACTAGGGGAATTTATCCAATAATAAAAACCAGTATCTTATGTTTATATAGTGTTGTGATTGAGATAATATTCTGGCATGATTTATTATATTTATAAATTATGGAATTCTTTGACTCTTTATAGCAGAGCTATACTATAGGTATAGAGGTTATAGCCCTCTGATAATTAAAATTAAGCATTTAATGTACATTTAAGGTTCAAGTTTGTTTTTGAATAAGTAATGTACTTGCATGATGAAAGATTAATTCTTTCATTATCAAAGTACTTTGACTTTGTTTTTCCTACTGCCTGATTAAGCCTGCTTGTGACCGGTCTTTCCCCTGCCCTAGAAGTAATCTCCAATAGACATTGAGACTATCTGCCAGTTTACCAGGAAAGAAACATCCATATTCTTCCTCCATGATGGTGGCAGTGGGACCCACAGCATTTCTCCCAGCAAAGGAATCCTTGTCCTAATCTTCAGCTTCTTGTGTAGCCTCTGCAGCCTTCTTAAAGATCAGGAGCAGGTGGTCAACTAAGGTCTCTAAATCAGTATTTCAGTGGACGCTTAGGAGGCTGAGAGAGCACCTGACTTTGGAATGAGAGAATTAACACCTGTTATGGTGGGGCTTCAGCTAACTCTAAGTCTGAATCTCATTAATGCATCCTATGACAGACAGGCCTATGCACACAGACCCACGCGCGCGCGCACACACACACACTTCATCTTTCATGTGAGGCAGCAGGATGGGAATGCAGAGAAGGCCACTGTTTCATAGTTTACTGAAATACTTATGCAGAAACTATTAACCACGTGCGATGGTTTTCCTACGGTCTCCCACCCCAACCATTCTCTCAGTTATAATCTCTCACAGCTGCATCAATTTGATCTTGCCATTCCTACACATGATGTAAGATTGATGTCTTCTGAAAGGAAGAGGGCCTTAACACAGGACAAAGAACTAAAAGAAGAGAAAAGAAGGCAAGGGGGCAACTTTGCAATCACACCTGACGCCAGGACGTCCAGACAGGGCACAGCTTTCATCCCAGCCTCTCTCAAGCCAGCTGTGTCCTCGGCTGCCACATTGTTAATTAAGATTCAGGGGGGGAAATAAGCATTTCAGAACATGATTGGTTTCTGGAGATGTCAGGGAAAAATTAGAAAAATCATGTAGCCAGAGACACCAAACAACTATTCCAGATGGCAGGAGCTACCAGGATGACTTGGGCAGTCAGTCCCACACATGGAAAACATTTCACTCCCAGAAAGATTATGGAAATAATAATTTTCAACAATTCATTAATAGTTAAAAGCATATGGCTCTTGCTTATGCAATTTTGGATAGTTTGGTCTTTTCCTTTCTTTTCTTTAAGTAGCACAGATGATGTCATGGAGATAAAACATCTTGGTGATGATGATGGATGGCATTGCTGTGGTAAGTCCACTGGCCATGGTTACCATCCTGCTTAGCTGGTTATCCAGAGGACCATTCACATGAAAGCGTGGCCATTAGTAAAGTCTTTAAAAAGGCAAGGATGTAAAAAGAATTTTAAAGAAATAGATCAGAGAGCACAGAAAAATAATGGTGGGCCAGAGACTCTCTCTCCTCATTCATTTTGGTGTTATCTATTTTCAAATACAGAGAACTGGAAAATAGGAGGTAAAGAGGTAGACAAATGCTCATTAGAAGACAAAGGCTCAAGGCACTCAGGAGAAAACAAAAGTGAGGCACTGAGGTAGAGAAAATTAAAGACGGAGTAAAGTTTAGAAAATTATGTAAATAGAAAAAAAAATTACTCCCATATAATACAAAATATTGTAAGTAAATAAATATGTGCCCAGATTTAGTCTCAACAATATTTATTTGGAGGTTGTTTATAACTACAATAAATTAGAAACACTGGAGTGGCCAAAAATATTTCTTTGGGGGGGGGTCTGATTTACTTAGTTCACTATGTATAATGTTATCAAAATGCCACCATTTTGTTGTAAATGACCCGATGTCATCATTTCTTATGGCTGAGTAGTATACCACAGTGTATATGTGCCACATCTTCTTTATCCAGTCTTCTATTTTTTTACAGTGATTAAAGCCTTTAAGCAAACTCTTAACCAATACAACAACAATCCATAAAAGAGTAGTGTCCTTAACATGTTCACCAAGTCCAAGTTGGCACCAACACCATTCTAAATCCCTGCAAATGCAACTCAACCGCAGTTCAGTCCATTAGGAGCTGTCTCAAGGAGCAGGAGTCCAGGAAAAGTCCACATCCAGGAAAAGTCTGCATGGCACTGGAATTGTTCTCACAATTCTATACTTTGAAGCTCATGTCCAAGTCCCAATGACCGCTGCTTCTAGCTGGTAATGATTCAGGTAGACTGGAAAAGCCATCTGCAGCATGTGTGGAGATGGGGCTTCTGTTCTCCTCTGCCTAGAGAGATGAGACCAAGGTGCTTTTCCCTGGAGCTCTGCAACTGTGGCGTGGTAAAGAGAACATGTGGATACACTAAGCTGGGTGGCAAAGGTAAATTCATAATAGAAGTTGGTGAAAGGGGGAAAGAGAGCTCTAAATTAGGAGTAGGTCCCAGACTGAAATATGAGTGGGGCATTGAAGTAGGAGGAATAAAGGAAACACTATATTTTAAACAAAGCAGCAGAAAATAGGACTATCAACACCCACAACAGAGATCTTCGAGAAAAGAATAAAAAACCTAACTATTCAGGCAAGACATAGTTAAGTGGCCTTTGTGCAAATGAGATCCGTTTACCTGCATCTTGGAAGAAATATCCTAGGCTCGTCCACAGTGTCGTAGATGGGGCCAATGGCCCTGGGCACCTTCAGCCTTCAGTGGCATACCCCAGCATTCTGGGCAAGGTTAGGTCATAGGTGGCTGGAGCAGGGCTGGAAGAGACTGAACCCTCCCTTAGAGGAGCGAGGGGGAAGCCAACCTTCCAGTGTCCCTTTTTCCTCACAGCAAAGGCATGTAAGCCTGGCAGGCTTTAGCTCAATGACCTTCCTTTTCACTATTGAAGCAGGACTCAGATGGAATCCTATGAGACCCCTTTGGGGCATTGGAGTCTTTAAAGGTATATCCTAAAATCTGGTAGTTTCCCTGATCTCTATTGGGCTTTTTCTGCCTCTTGATGCCTTAAAAACCAAGATCAGAAGATCTCACTGAGGGGTTTGAGGATCCCCATCCACCTATATAAAACTTTTCCATATATCTGGAGCTATTTGGAAAAAGACAAAACAGTGTTATTAGCTGGATCAAATAAAAGGAGGTAGAAGTTTGCAGGAGAAAAAGATTTGGCATCTCCTGTTCATCAGCATTCAAAAGAAATTTAAATTTTTTTAAGTAAAAAGTATGATATAGTAGACCCATAGGAGTTCCAGGATATGACTTCCCCCTTTTTAATTTTTTTAAATTGACCTTAAAATATTTCCTGGGTACACTTTAATAATACCTTGACTTTAAAGATTGTAAGAAATACCCATAATTCGAAAGGTTTGACAAAATACAGTAAATGCTTTTGCTCCATATGAAGGAGCATTGTCAGTTTTACCAGTTTAGGAAATCCAATAATAGAAAAATGCATACAATGAGCTATAACATGCTTAGCAGCCTCTCCTGTTCTGGCAGAGGTTACTACAAATCCAGAATATGTATCCACTGTAACGTGGACATAGGACTGTTTGCCAAATGAAGGTTTATGAGTAACATCCATTTGCCAAAGCTGTCCTGGTAGGAGTCCTTGAGGGTTAATTCCAAATCAAGGGACAGATTGTAGAATAGGACCCCTTGGACAGGATTTACCAATCTGCCGTGCTACTTCCCGAGAAATTTGAAACAGTTTACACAGGGCTGCAGCATTCTGGTGATGAATAGTATGAGACTGAATTGCTTGATCTGTCATGATTGCTCCAAATAATTTTCTTTTGGGTAGCTTGATCAACAAAGGTATTCCCTTGTGCTACAGCTCCAGGGAGCATGGAGTGAGCTCAAGTATGTCCTATAAAACATGGAGCTCTATGTTGACATACAAGTCTTTGAAGAAGGAAGAACTGCTGAAATAGTTCATCAGCAGTTGTTCCTAAGACAGCAGTCTTTATAGTGGAAACAACCATAAGTAAATATTTGCTGTCTGTATATAAATTAAAGGAGGAATATGGCAAATGCTGAAAAGCCATGATAATGGCATATAATTCTAGTCTTTGAGCTGATTTTAAGTTGACTGTTTCAGTATAAATTTGTCCATTGATTTGCAAAAGCAATTTGCCATTTAGTGAAAATTTCCATTGTTGTTGATCCTTTGAAAAAAGGAACAACAATAATTTTGAGGCTCAAAACCTATAAGCTGTAAGGGTCGCCTATGCCCCTTGGTAATGAAGAAGGTGACAAGATCAAAATATGGAAGTGTATTCCATGGGCTATTACATGGTTCAATGTGCCCAAGCTGTAGCTGTTTTGTACCAGTTGAGCAGCTGCCCTAAGTTTCTCCTGAGAAAGGAGCCATTGGTCTACCCATACAGGATTATCTGATTTCCAAGTAATTGGGTCTGCACAATGTATTATTGGGGTAGCAGGAGCTACCAAGGGCCCTATGCTAAATTTTGATATTCTAACCCACACCTTCTGGTATTGGGTGCCACTTCTATGGGGGTGAGAATTTATCGCTGTTCTTTTCCTAGTCCCTTAGTGGGCAAAAATCCCCAATCAAGCATCTGAGCTGACTAAACCATTAGGACTGACAACCAATGCTCCCGTACTTTTCAAAACATCTCTACCCCACAAGTTAACTGGCCGTCTAGGGAGCACATAAGGCTTTAAAAATCCAGAATGACCTTCTTAATCTTCCCAATGTAGAAAACTAGAACTTTGTTGAGGGGATTTACTCTGCCCTATACCTTGTAATTCTGTGGCTGCTGCATAAGTGGGCCAGGAAGGAGGCCAATGTAGCTTAGCAATAACAGATACATCAGCTCCAGTATCTAAAAATCCTTTAAATTTATGCTCATGTATTGTTAGTTCCATTTCAGGGCGTTCCTGACCTATTTTTTTAAATCCAATTGGCAAAATCAGAGGAGCCAAATCACCAATTTTCTTGGGGTCCCTTTTGCAGGATGTGGCCTGAGAAGCAGAATTACCATCCTTATACTATTCTTCTAACTGCCTGAATTAGCCATGAGACAAATTCTTTTTTTTTTAATTAATTTTCATGGGGTGACATTGATAAATCAGGGTACATATGTTCAGAGAAAACATCTCTAGGTTATTTTGACATTTGATTATGCTGCATTCCCATCACCCAAAGTCCAATTGTCTTCTGTCACATTCTAACTGGTTTTCTTTGTGCCCCTCCCTTCCCCCAAACCCGTCTCTTTCCTCACCCCCACCCTGTAACCCCCACATTCTTCTCCATGTCTCTGAGTCTCATTTTTATGTCTCACCTATGTATGGAATCATATAGTTCTTAGTTTTTTCTGATTTACTTATTTCGCTCAGTATAATGTTATCAAGGTCCATCCATGTTGTTGTGAATGATCCAATGTCATCATTTCTTATGGCTGAGTACTATTCCATAGTATATATGTACCAAAGCTTTTTAATCCACTAGTACACTGATGAACACTTGGGCTGTTTCCAGATCTTTGCTATTGTGAACAAAGTTGCCATAAACATGGGGGTGCATTTTCTCTTTTCAAACAGTGCTATGGTGTTCTTGGGGTATATTTCTAACAGTGGTATAGCTCGGTCAAAAGGCAGTTCAATTTTTAATTTTTTGAGGAATCTCCATACTGTTTTCCACAGTAGCTGCACCAGTTTGCATTCCCACCAGCAGTGCAGGAGTTTCCCTTTTCTCCACATCCTCACCAGCACTTATTCTGTGTTGTTTTGTAGATGATCACCATTCTGACTGGTGAGAGGTGATATCTCATTGTAGTTTTAATTTGCATTTCTCCGATGATTAATGATGTTGAGCTTTTTTCATATGCCTATTGGCCATCTGTATGTCCTTTCTGGAGAAGTGTTATTCATTTCTTTTGCACATTTTTGGATTGGATTGTTTGTCTTCCTGGTATTAAGTTTTTACAAGTTCTTTATAAATTTTGGTTATTAACCCCTTATCAGTCGCATTGTCAAATATATTCTCCCATTGTGTAGTTTGTCTTTTTATTCTGTTCTTATTGTTTTTAGCTGTGCAGAAGCTTTTTAGTTTGATATAGTCCCATTTGTTTATCCTGTCTTTTATTTCACTTGCCCGTGGAGACAAATCGGCAAATATATTGCTGTGAGAAATGTCAGAGAGCTTACTGCCTATGTTTTCTTCTAAGATGCTTATGGTTTCACGGCCTACATTTAAGTCTTTTATCCATTTTGAGTTTATTTTTGTGAGTGGTGTATGTTGGTGGTCTAGTTTCTTTTTTTTGCAGGTAGCTGTCCAGTTTTCCCAACACCATTTGTTAAAGAGACTGTCTTTACTCCAATGTATGCTCTTACCTCCTTTGTCAAATATCAGTTGTCCATAAAAGTGTGGGTTTATTTCTGGGTTCTCTGTTCTGTTCCATTGATCTATATGCATGTTCTTATGCTACTACCAGGCTGTTTTGAGTACAATGCCTTATAGTATAACTTGATATCCGGAAGTGTGATACCTCCCACTTTATTCTTCTTTTTTAAGATTGCTGAGGCTATTCATGTTCTCTTTTGGTTCCATATAAATTTTTGGAATATGTGTTCTATATCTTTGAAGTAAGTCATTGGTATTTTAATCGGTATTGCATTGAATTTATAAATTGCTTTGGGTAATATAGACATTTTAATGATGTTTCTTCTTCCTAACCATGAGCATGGTATATGCTTCCACTTGTTTGTATATTCCCTGATTTCTTTTATCAATGTTTTATAATTTTCTGAGTACAAGTCTTTAATCTCCCTGGTTAAATTTATTCCTAGGTACTTTATTTTTTTGGTTGCAATGGTAAAGCGGATTGATTCCTTAATTTCTCTTTCTGACAGTTCATTGTTAGTGTATAAAAAATGCTTCTGATTTCTGAGTATTGATTTTATATCCTGCCACTTTGCTGAATTCATTTATCAGGTCTAGTAGTTTTTTGACTGTGACTTTAGGGTTTTCTATATACAATATCGTATCATCTGCAAATAATGAGAGTTTTACTTCTTCTTTTCCAATTTGAATGCCTTTTATTTCTTTTTCTTGGCTGATTGCTGTGGCTAGGACTTCCAGAACTATGTTGAATAAGAGTGATGATTCGATTCCCAGCCAGGGCACACAGGAGAAGCGCCCATTTGCTTCTCCACCCCTCTGCCGCGCTTTCCTCTCTGTCTCTCTCTTCCCCTCCCACAGCCAAGGCTCCATTGGAGCAGAGATGGCCCGGGCGCTGGGCATGGCTCTGTGGCCTCTGCCTCAGGCGCTAGAGTGGCTCTGGTCGCAATATGGCGACGCCCAGGATGGGCAGAGCATCGCCCCCTGGGGGGCAGAGCACCGCCCCTGGGGGGCGGGCCGGGTGGATCCCGGTCGGGCGCATGCGGGAGTCTGTCTGACTGTCTCTCCCTGTTTCCAGCTTCAGAAAAATGAAAAAAAAAAAAAAAAAGAGTGATGAAAGGGGGAACCCCTACCTTGTTCCTGATCTTAACGGGATTGCTTTTAATTTTTGCCCATTGAGTATGATGTTGGCTGTGGGTTTGTCATAGATAGACTTTATCATGTTGAGGTATGTTCCCTGTATTTCCACTTTGCTGAGAGTTTTGATCGTGAATCTGTTCTGCATTTTATCACTTTTTCTGCATCTATTGAAATTATCATGTGGTTTTTCTCCTTCCTTTTGTTTATGTGATGAATCACATTGACTGATTTGCGAATATTGTACCAGCCTTGCCTCCCAAGAATAAATTGCACTTGATCATGTTGTATGATTTTTTTCATATATTGCTGGATCCGGTTTGCTAATACTTTGTTGAAGATTTTAGCATCTAAATTCATCATAATTTTCTTTCTTTGTGTTGTCTTTGCCTGGTTTTGGAATTTGAATTATGCTCACCTCATAAAAGGAGCTTGGAAGTCTTCTTTTCTCTTGAATTTCTTGAAATAAATAGCTTGAGAAGAAAAGGAATTAGTTCTTTGAATATTTGGTAGAATTCACTTGTGAAGTTTTCAGGCCCAGGACTTTTCTTTTTTGGATGTTTTTTGATAACTGTTTCAATCTCATTTGTAGTAATTGGTCTGTTTAGGTTTTATGATTCTTTCAGATTGATTTTTGGAAGATTATATGTTTCATGGAATTTGTCCTTTTCATCTAGGTTGTCTAGTTTTTTGGCGTACAATTCTTCATAGTATTTTCTTACAATATTTTGTATTTCTGTTGTGTCTGTTGTTATTTCTCCACTCTCGTTTCTAATTTTATTTATTTGAGTCCTTTCTCTTTTTTTTTTTTTTTTTTGGTAAGTCTGGTTAAAGGTTCATCGATCTTGTTTACCTTTTCAAAGAACCAGCTCCTGGTTTCATTGATTCTCTGTATTGTTCCTTTAGCCTCCATGTCATTTATTTCTGCTCTGATTATTATTATTTCCTTCCTTTTACTAGCAACTGAGCTTTATTTGCTATTCTTTTTCTAGTTCTTTTAGATGTACGGTCAAGTTGTTTATTTTAGCTTTTTCTAGCTTCTTGAGGTATGCCTATAATGCTATGAACTTCCCTCTCAGGACTGCTTTTGCTGTGTCCCATAAATTTAGAGTTGATGTATGCTCATTATCATTTGTTTCTAGGAATTTTTTAATTTCTTCTTTGATCTCATTGTTATTCAATTCATTATTTAATAACATGCTATTTAGTTTCCATGTGTTTGAGTATTTTTCAGTTTTTCTGTTGTGGTTGATTTCTAGTTTCATGCCATTGTGATCAGAGAAAGTGTTTGATATAATTTCAATCTTCTTAAATTTTTTGAGACTACTTTTGTGCCCTAACATGTGGTCTATTCTAGAGAATGTACCATGAGCACTTGAAAAGAATGTATATTCTGCTGCTTTAATGTGAAAAGTTCTGAAGATATTTATTAAATCGAGTTGATCTAGTGTGTCCTTTAAGTCTGCTGTTTCTTTGTTAATTTTCTTTCTTGAGGATCTATCTAGTGATGTTAGTGGAGTATTAAAATCTCCTACTAAAATAGTATTCCTATGGATCTCGCCCTTTAAATCCATCAAAGTCTGCTTTATATATTTAGGTGCTCCTATATTAGATGCGTAGATATTTATAATGGTTATATCTTCCTGTGGGATTGCTCCCTTTATCATTATGTAGTGACGGTCTTTATCTCTTACTATAGTCTTTGTTTTAAAGTCCATTTTGTCTGATGTAAGTATTGCTACCCCAGGTTATTTTCATTTCCATTTGTGTGAAATATTTTTTTTCATCCTTTTATCTTCAGTCTATGTGCATCTTTTGTTTTAAGGTGTGTTTCTTGTAGACAGCATTGTACGGGTCCTGTTTTCTTATCCACGCAGCTACCCTATGTCTTTTGATGGACTCATTTAATCTATTTACATTTAAAGTTATTATTGATATGTAATTATTTATTGCCATTTTATTCTTTAAAATTGTATTCCTCTTTTGCTATATTCTTTTTCTTCATTGATCTGTTTACAACAGGCTCCCTAGTATTTCTTGCAGCCTTATTTTGGTTGTAGTGAATTTTTTTTAGTTTTTTTTTTTTTTTTTGTCTGGAAAGCTTTCTATTTCTCCATCAATTTTAAATGATAGCCTTGCTGGATAAAGTAGTCTTGGTTGTAGGCTCTTGTTCTGCATTACTTTGAATATTTCTTGCCATTATTTTCTGGCCTCAAGTGTCTCTGTTGAGAAGTCAGAAGTCATTCTTATGGGGGCTCCTTTGTAGGTGATAGTCTTATTTTCTCTAGCAGCTTTTAATATTTTCTCTTTATCACTTAACTTTGGTATTTTAATTATGATGTGTCTTGGTGTTGATTTCATTGGGTTTCTCCTTAATGGAGTTCTCTGTGCTTCTTGAACATGTAAGGTGTTTTCCTGCCTTAATTGAGGGAAGTTTTCAGCAATGATATGCTTGAGCAGAGTCTCTATCCCTTGTTCTTTCTCTTCTTCTTCAGAACCCCTATGATGCAGATGTTGTTTCTCTTCCTGTTGTCACAGAGCTCTCTTAGAGTTTCCTCAGACTTTTTGAGTCTCTTTTCTTTTTTCTGCTCTGCTTCCATGCCTTTATCTTGTCCTCTAACTCGCTGATTCAATTCTCAGCTTCATCCATCCTGCTTTTAATTCCTTTCATTGTGTTCTTCATTTCTGATATTGTATTTGTCATATCTGACTTTTTCTTTTTTATTATTTCAATGTCCATTTTATATTTGCTATCTCTTTATTTAGGTGTTCATAATGACCATCTATTGTTGTTCTAATATCTTTGAGCATCCTAACAATCATTATTTTAAACTCTGCATCTGGTAATTTGGTTATATCTGATTCATTCAGGTTCTTTTCTGGGGATTTCTCTTGATTCATTTGTGTTGCATTTCTCTGCCTTCTCATTTTCTCTTTGTAAAAGAAGGTTTTGGCCACCGAAGTCTACTGGGTATGGCCTCTGTTCCCTAGGTATGGTCTGTTTGCAGGTGCACCACCCCCTCTGCCATTGCTGCCTAGGGCATTTGGGTATGGGCATTGCAAGTGCCTGCCCACTGGGGCTGTTGCTGTGGTTTCCACCTCTGCTTCACGGGAGTGGCTGTGATCATGTGCTCAGGTGTACAAGCCTTGGTGGCCTCGGCCTTTGCCCCGCCCCCGTGGGTGGGGTTATGCTCTGCCCTGAAGGCAGTGGCGAGCACCTTTGCTCAGCTGTGGGTCTCCACCTGTTTCCAGGCTTTCACCCCACTCTTGCAGGAGGAGCCCACTCATGGGACAGCTGCAAGCCTTGGCTCCACAGGCCAGGCAGGACTGCATGCTCATGCTCAGTAGTGGAACTCTGCCTGTTCTGGGTTTTTGGCTCTACTTACGCAGAAGAAACCAGCTCCCAAGTCAGGCCACAAGCCTCGGTTCCACGGGCAGGGCAAGGCTGTGCTCCTGTGCCCTTGCTCAAGGGCTGGTCTCCACCCTTTCCGGGATTCCCTCCATTTCCCCCACAGGCTGGATTGCAGGCGGCCCTCTGCTGGGCTTGACCACTTTGGCATGCCCCCTCCTCCCCAGCTGGGCAAGACTGAGCTCACATCTGGGCCCAGTGATGGCCAGCCAGCTTCCGCCCTTGCCAACAGAACTGCGCTTCCACATCTCGCCGCCGCCCTCCTTCCGGCAAGCCTTCAGCCATGTGGGTGGAGGCACTGTAGCTCAGACCCTAAGACTCACTACTGTAGTCCTGAAAGCTCCCTTTTTCTAAGCAACTCTGCTCTGAGTGCGCAGGAGGGCTTGTTTGGCTGGTGTCCTGCATCCCTTTGCTGGTATTGCTGTTTCCAGGGGAAATATTCACTTCAGTGTTGGGGAGTGACTTGTCCCAGGGGTTAGGGTGGCTGTCTCTCAAAATATGTCTCCCTGTGCCTCCTAGATTACACTCTCTTCCTGCTACTCTGGTCCTCTTCTCTCTCTTCGTACCCCAGAGCCCCGGGTGAGTGCTTGTAAGAGAGGTTTTCTGCACGGTCCCTTTCAGAAGAATCTGGGTCTGAGAAATCAGTCTCTTTCTCACAAACAATAAAACAATACCCTGACTTGTTTCCAACTAAATGCTGTCCATATCTCTTCTAGGCTCTGGGGCTGCAGGCTGGGGCTTTATTCCTGGGATTCAGGACCCTCCCTTCTCTGCTAAACTGACTTCCCACCACACAAGTCTCTCTGGGCTGCCATTTGCTCTGGGGAGCTAGGCAGCCCTCTCTGTGTTTCCGCTTTTCCTACTAGTCTTGGTGTGGCTTATTCAGTGTTCCTTGGTTGAAGAGTCCTCTTAGTTTAGTCCAAAGTTGGTTTTTCCAGATGATAGTTTTTAAAATTAGTTTTTAATCCACTTTGCTTCTGGAAGGTAGAAGTTGGTACGTCCACCTACTCCATCGCCAACTTGTCTTCTCCACCTAAATATTTCTTAAATCATGAAATAAATTATGGCCATCAAGACAATGGCATGATATGTAGCTATTACAAATATGTAAATATATTTATTGATGGAACAGTAAATTCATACTATCTTGGTAACTAAAAATACAGATTACAAAGTGTAGGCAATATAATCATGATTTGGTTAAATAAGTTATATATGTATATATATACACACACATATATATATGCATATATATTCAAATATATGTGCACAAAAATATGTCTGAAAGGCTATACACCAATTGTTTCAAGTAGTTACCTTTGAAAGATAAAATTATAGGTGTTTAATTTTTCTTCTTTAATATTTGTTGCATATATTTCAATAAAAATTATCTAGAAGTTTATCAGATTATTAGGGTATGAAAAGTTGTTATTAATTTGGAAATTTTAGAAGAGAATGTAAAGCCACAAACCTTTCCCTGAGAAGCTGTGCCTAAATACCAATAGCAGGTGTTTTCTGTGAAGACTGTCATCCCTGTGATCAGAGCTGGTAGTCACGTATACAAGCATGACCAGTGACACCTACCAGGCAAGACAGCCTCTTACTCTCCAGCAGGGAGAAGTGGGTGGGGTCTTTCCTGTCACTTGTTTTTGCTGCTTGCCAGCATATTACAGCCAAAAGTAAGTCTGAGGGAGGAAAGATTCTTTGGGCTTAAACTCTTGACATAATATTTGTTATACATGCCACACATGATACTATATTTATGATTATACAGTAGTACAGTTTTGAGGGTCACTGGAATGTCATAAAGAAAGTGGTTGCCTAGTCTATGGGAGAGGAGACTCTTGTTCCCAACATGGCCATACATCTGTTGGCTCTCAGGCAATTTCAATTCAAGTCAGTGAATATTATCCAGCACTTGGCCCATGTCAGGTACAGAGCCTGACACTAACATGAAAGGTGAGACTATGTTAGTATTCATGCATTTGACTACCCCAAAGCCTAACCAGGGAGATAAGTAAACAAACAAATGGGTATCAAACAATATGGTACATGTTATAATGAAGATATGAGTTAAATACGGTGAGATCCCAATGGTGGGAAGACATATCTTCAACCAAGATAGGTAGGGTTTGGTTATTAGAGAAGCTAAATTTGGAGTTGGACTTGGAAAAACAATGCAGAAAGGGCATGCCAGGCAAGTCACATTGTCTCTCTGGGCATCAGTTTTCTCGCCTTTTACATGAGGACTGTACTAAAACAATGTCCAGCACTTGCATAGCACAGGCCTGTTGGACTGGAGGCCATCCTGACAAAAGCCCAGCCTTGATCATCTTGCAGATGCATTCCTGAACTCTTAATCAGTCTGTGTGCAAGACAGGTGTTGGTTTGCTGATGGAGTGCCCTTACACTGGGAAATTGAATTAAAGCAATCAGTTGTATTAAGAAACTGTCTCCCGATTTGGCAACAAGGCCAATTGGAAGATCACAAACTTTTTCAATGCCACACTGAATCATTGTTCTTCTGGTTCACTTTGGGTTATTTACTCTCTAGGACAGTGGTTCTCAAAGTGTGCACCAGGGCACACTGGTGCATCCTAGATGATTTCCAGGTGCACCCTATGGTATTCCAGAGAAATATGTGCCTGTTGGGGACTAAAAATCCAACAGGGTTTTTGGAGTTTAGATTTCTGGGGGACAGAGGTGTGGGAAATTGGCTGTAAGCTGACAGTCTGCCCAACCCCCCACCTCACTTGCCTGATTAGGTTGCAAAAGGCTGTTAAACTGTGGTGCTGGATTGTTTACACTACCCCCATGTTCCCTGGAAAGACTGAAGGCAATTTTCTTCTATCCTTTGTTTGGTATAAAGTGAAGATGATATATGTGGTGGGGGTTTTCTGCACTCAACACAATTAAGAGTAAAAAGAGGAGAATTCGTCAATGTATTGACAAGGAAATGAGAGTTTGCCTTTCAAATATATGCCCAAACATTGAAGAAATCACTAGGACACATCAGGTTCATGTTTCTCATAAACACAAGAATGAAAAAATTTAATACATTCATGCTGGGACCTACCAAATTTACTAAATCTTACTAAGAATGTATCTATGGATATAAAACAATAACTATTTTGTCATTTTTTTAACCCCTCTTGTTTACAAATTCTAAAAAGCATAACTCAAAAAATGTAACATAAAAATGTTTTTTAATGTCAGAATAAATTTAATTTTGTCATATTTATTTTGTTTAATTACCATAAAAGCACACTTGGACTTTATGTTTCTTTTCTTTGATATTTGACTTAATTATTATAACATATTTCTCAGAAATTTGTATATAGTGTGCCTACAATTATTTGTAGGATTTTAAATGCACCCCAACTTCAAAATGTTTGAGAACCACTGCTCTAGGAGAATGCATCTTTATTGACATCTCTATTTACTACTGATTAGAGCCCGGACACTGTGAAGTTGTATGTTAACTTGTATATTTGTTTTACTAAAACTGCAAATTACTTCTCTTCAATAGAAGAGATGCCCCAAAAGTTACACTTGTATTGCTCCATAGGATAATAACCAGATGCACACGTGCACACACACAAACACATTTCTGTGTGTGCTCTCCCAAATGGACTACATAAATTCCAGTTCCTTAAGTATCCTTTAAAGCAGGGGTCAGGAAACCTATGGCTCGCCAGCCAGATGTGGCTCTTTTGATGGCTGCATCTGACTTGCAGACAAATCTTTAATAAAAAAAATAATAACATTAAAAATATAAAACATTCTCATGTATTACAATCCATTCATTTCCTACTGCTCATGTTCATGGTTGTGGGTGGCTGGAGCCAATCACAGCTGTCCTCCGGAACAACACCAAGTTTTTATTGGATAATGCATAACGTACACAGGTCGTTGTATGGCTGTCATGGAATTACATTTTAAAATATGTGGCATTCATAACTCTCTCAGCCAAAAAGATTCCTGACCCCTGCTTTAAAGCCATATTGCCCAATTCCCTTAGTAATGAGTTAATAAATTTTGGCACTTGTTCATTCTATAGTTGAATAACTCAAGTCTTCAAAAAATTTTTTGAGATTTTATTTATTCATTATAGAGAGGAGAGAGAGAGAGAGAGAAGGGGGGAGGAGCAGGAAGTATCAACCTCCCATATGTGCCTTGACCAGGTAAGCCCAGGGTTTTGAACCAGCAACCTCAGCGTTTCCAGGTTGAGGCTTTATCCACTGCGCCACCACAGGTCAGGCCAAGTCTTCAAATTTTTGAAAATTATACTTTCTCATGTAAAAAGAAAAGATTTTCTTCTTTATTCTCTAAGAATTAAGTGCAGAGAGTTTGTTCTTTTTTATGTTTATGGCAGTTGACTGCTTTTGTGTATGAACTCACTGTAGCTGCCTGAATTTCCTCCTCCTTGAAACAAGAATGAATTTAGGGTTTATTATTGTGCCACCACCCCTGTGACAATGATCAAGATGAAGTTAGTAGTCCACACTTACACTCATGTGCACATACATGCATACACACACAGG
Source organism: Saccopteryx bilineata (assembly GCF_036850765.1). NCBI lineage: Eukaryota > Metazoa > Chordata > Mammalia > Chiroptera > Emballonuridae > Saccopteryx > Saccopteryx bilineata. The sequence goes on along the minus strand of NC_089491.1, from coordinate 42,922,148 downwards.
CTGGTTTGCTGATTTAGTGTATCTTCATTAAAAGAAAGGCAGACTCCTGAGACCACTTTATTACTAAGAATATCCTCATATTTTGAATTATGTACTTACTAGTACCGTGATCTGTGTTAAAAATACTGATATACAATTTTTGATATTTAATATTTTGGGTTTATTTTGAATTTGAATATATATATGTTTTAAAGATAGATAATAGATAGATAGATAGATAGATAGATAGATAGATAGATAGATAGATAGATAGATAGATAACCCTTGATTTTATGGTACTTATAGTCTAGTGAAAGAGATGGATATAAACTAAGTCATCATAGAAATAATTATAAAATCACAATTTCATAAGCACGATGCTATAAAAGTGCTATAAATGAAGGGGCAGGATGGGTAAGATTATGTAACAGGGAGACCTGACCTGCCTACGGGCCAAGGAAGCTACAATGAGAACCTGGTGATTGACTTAGGACCTGAAGAGTACATAAGATTGTGGTGTAGAGAGCAAATTGAAGGTGACAATATGAGAGAGACCATAGCAGGATACTGTAGAAGTCCATATAAGGAATGATGTGGTTTGGACTAGGACAGTGGTGGCAACAAAGTAAAGAAATAAGAATATTTGAGAGGTATTTAGAAAGCATAAGTCTTTCTGTTAGGACTAGAGGGAAAGTTTAGTGAAGCATCAAGGATGACTCTGAGCATTGGTCTTGCACTGCCAAATGGATGTTGGTTCCATTCACCAAGAAAAGAAACACTTGAAAAGAAGGATAAGAAAATGGAAAATGTTACTAGAGATTAGTTTAATTATAAAATTCTTGTGTTAGGTTATTAAACCAAGAGAAAGTTATTGGTAAAATAAAAAATAGTCCACTGGACTACTTTGAAATGATTACTATTAGATAATTCAAATATCACTACTCTTAATGGCCAGGTAGTTGGGCCATTCTACCAAATACACATTTATGCATCAACTTCCCTTGAACTACAATGATATTCTCTGCCAGCAATATCTCACTTTTCCATTCTTAGGCTGCTTTAGAAATTAGGTAATCAGAATAATATTAACAGAATATACTGGCTCTGAGAGATACAATTCAATTGCCTATACATTATTTATCAACTTCTTCAGTTTCTAGATGCATTTAAGAGCTGTAAAAACTAGAAGTGTTCAAAAATTATAGAAAACATAAAGGTAGGCAAACCAGGAATTGTATAAGAAGCAAGCAAAATAATATTACACAAGATAAAAATGAATATATGCAAGCAATGCTTTCAAAAATCACATTTTAATATGAAATGAGGGAAAAAATAAAAGATATTAAATCCAGTATCTCTGATTTTAAACTGATGGGATGGGAGATAAATCTATATATTAGGGAAAATGATTGTAGACATTTCTTAGCATTAGAAACAAGAAGTAAGATTTGGGTAAAAGAAAATGAAGTGACGTCACGGAAATGGCGCCGTGAGCAGCGCGTCCGAAAGCTCTCCCCCAAATCACAACAAATTTATCAACTAGAAACAGAAAAATTTATCCTCGGAGCATTCCGGAGTTCCACACAAACTGATAGCGAAAGGACTGTTATCACTTGAATCTGAGAGACGAGGGTGTGGAGGAATCTACCACAGGGACGTTCTTTCAAACCGCAAAAAAGTGTGCCTGTGTGCTATCAATAAGACCACCCTCAGATGCCGATAAGAAAGAGGAAATCGAATATTATGGATACAAAAGAAAGAGAGGTAACACAAATAGATGTGGAAAAATCTATGGAGAAAAGACTTAACATATTGGAAGCCTTGGAGCTAAATGACAGAGAATTTAAAATAGAAATCTTAAAAATACTCAGAGATATACAAGAAAACACAGAAAGGCAATATAGGGAGATCAGAAAACAACTCAATGAACACAAAGAATATATTACCAAGGAAATTGAAACTATAAAAACAAATCAAACAGAAATGAAAAACTCAATTCACGAGCTGAAAAACGAGGTAACAAGCTTAGCTAACAGAACAGCCCAGATTGAAGATAGGATTAGTGAAATAGAAGACAAACAACTTGAGGCACAACAGAGAGAAGAAGAAAGAGACTCAAAAATAATAAAAAATGAGAAAGCCCTACAGGAATTGTCTGACTCCATCAGAAAGAATAACATAAGAATAATAGGTATATCAGAGGGAGAAGAGAAAGAAAATGGAATGGAGAATATACTCAAACAAATAATAGACGAGAACTTCCCAAGCCTGTGGAAGGAACTAAAGCCTCAAATTCAAGAAGCAAACAGAACACCAAGTTTTCTTAACCCCAACAAACCCACTCCAAGGCACATCATAATAAAGATGACACAAACCAATGACAAAGAAAAAATTCTCAAGGCAGCCAGGGAAAAGAAGAGTACAACATATAAAGGAAGGCCTATTAGATTATCATCAGATTTCTCAGCAGAAACTCTACAAGCTAGAAGAGAGTGGACCCCAATATTTAAAGCCCTGAAAGAGAGGAACTTTCAGCCAAGAATACTATACCCATCAAAGCTATCCTTCAAGTATGAAGGAGATATAAAAACATTCACAAATACAGAAAAGATGAGAGAATTTATCAACAGAAAGCCCCCACTCCAGGAAATACTAAAGGGGGTTTTCCAACCAGATTCAAAGAACAAAAGAAAACAACACCACAAGTAACAGCTCCACCAAGAACACAATAAAACCAAACTTAAACTGTGACAACAAAGGAAAAAAAGGGGGGAGAGGATGGAGATTAACAGTAGCAAAGGATGATGAAGTGCAGAAATACTTATAAGATAGGGTACTACAATGAATATGGTAGGTACCCTTTTCATTACTTAATGGTAACCACCCTTAAAAAAACCACCACAAAAACACTTGACTTAAAAAAGGGAGCAACAGAGGAAAGAAGTATGGAACACAAACAAACAAAAACAAATGATAGAAAAACAAAAGAGAAGAATCAAACTAGATACAAAACTAACAGAAAGCAATTTATAAAATGGCAGTAGGGAACCCACAAGTGTCAATAATTACACTAAATGTAAATGGATTAAACTTACCAATAAAAAGACACAGAGTAGCAGAATGGATTAAAAAAGAAAATCCAACTATATACTGCCTACAAGAAACACATCTAAGCAACAAGGATAAAAACAAATTCAAAGTGAAAGGCTGGAAAACAATACTCCAAGCAAACAACACCCAAAAAAAAGCAGGCGTAGCAATACTCATATCTAATAATGCTGACTACAAGACAGAAAAAGTACTCAGAGACAAAAATGGTCATTTCATAATGACTAAGGGGAAGTTGAATCAAGAAGACATAACAATCCTTAATATATATGCACCAAACCAAGGAGCACCAAAATATATAAGACAGCTACTTATTGACCTTATAACAAAAACTAACAAAAATACAATCACACTTGGAGACCTCAATACACCGCTGACGGCTCTAGATCGGTCATCCAAACAGAGAATCAATAAAGATATAGTGGCCTTAAATGAAATACTAGAACACCTGGATATGATAGACATCTACAGGACACTTCATCCCAAAGCGACAGAGTATACATTTTTCTCTAGTGTACATGGAACATTCTCAAGAATTGACCATATGTTGGGCCACAAAGACAATATCAGCAAATTTAGAAAAATTGAAATTGTACCAAGCATATTTTCTGATCATAAAGCCTTGAAACTAGAATTCAACTGCAAAAAAGAGGGGGAAAAACCCACAAAAATGTGGAAACTAAACAACATACTTCTAAAAAATGAATGGGTCAAAGAAGAAATAAGCGCAGAAATCAAAAGATATATACAGACAAATGAAAATGAAAATACGACATATCAGAATCTCTGGGATGCAGCAAAAGCAGAAATAAGAGGAAAGTTCATATCACTTCAGGCCTATATGAACAAACAAGAGAGAGCCGAAGTAAACCACTTAACTTCACACCTTAAGGAACTAGAAAAAGAAGAATAAAGACAACCCAAAACCAGCCGAAGAAAGGAGATAATAAAAATCAGAGCAGAAATAAATGAAATAGAGAACAGAAAAACTATAGAAAAAATCAATAAAACAAGGAGCTGGTTCTTTGAAAAGATCAACAAAATTGACAAACCCTTGGCAAGACTCACCAAGGAAAAAAGGCACAGGACTCAAATAAATAAAATCCAAAATGAAAGAGGAGAGATCACCACAGACATCATAGAAATACAAAGAATTATTGTAGAATACTATGAAAAATTATATGCCACCAAATACAACAATCTAGAAGAAATGGATAAATTCCTAGAACAATACAACCTTCCTAGACTGAGTCATGAAGAAGCAGAAAGCCTAAACAGACCAATCAGCAGGGAGGAAATAGAAAAAACTATTAAAAATCTCCCCAAAAATAAAAGTCCAGGCCCAGACGGTTATACTAGTGAATTCTATCAAACATTCAAAGAAGACTTGGTTCCTATTCTACTCAAAGTCTTCCAAAAAATTGAAGAAGAAGCAATACTTCCAAACACATTTTATGAGGCCAACATAACCCTCATACCAAAACCTGGCAAGGATGGCACAAAGAAAGAAAACTACAGACCAATATCTCTAATGAATACAGATGCTAAAATACTAAACAAAATACTGGCAAACCGAATACAACAACATATTAAAAAAAATAATACATCATGATCAAGTGGGATTCATCCCAGAATCTCAAGGATGGTTCAACATACGCAAAACAGTTAACGTAATACACCATATCAACAAAACAAAGAACAAAAACCACATGATCTTATCAATAGATGCAGAAAAGGCTTTTGATAAAATACAACACAATTTTATGTTTAAGACTCTCAACAAAATGGGTATAGAAGGAAAATATCTCAACATGATAAAGGCCATATATGATAAACCATCAGCCAACATCCTATTAAACGGCATAAAACTGAGGACTTTCTACCTTAAATCAGGAACAAGACAGGGTTGTCCACTCTCTCCACTCTTATTCAACGTGGTGCTAGAAGTTCTGGCCAGAGCAATCAGACAAGACAAAGAAATAAAAGGCATCCATATCGGAAAAGAAGAAGTAAAGCTATCACTTTTTGCTGATGATATGATCCTATACATCGAAAACCCGAAGGACTCCACAAAAAGATTATTAGAAACAATAAACCAATACAGTAAGGTCGCAGGATACAAAATTAACATACAAAAGTCCATAGCCTTTCTATATGCCAACAATGAAATATTAGAAAACGAACTCAAAAAAATAATCCCCTTCACGATTGCAACAAAAAAAATAAAATACTTAGGAATAAACATAACAAAGAATGTAAAGGACCTATATAATGAAAATTACAAAGCATTGTTAAGGGAAATCGAAAAAGATACAATGAGATGGAAAAATATTCCTTGTTCTTGGATAGGAAGAATAAATATAATCAAAATGGCCATATTACCCAAAGCAATATACAAATTTAATGCAATTCCCATCAAAATCCCTATGAGATTTTTTAAAGAAATGGAACAAAAAATCATCAGATTTATATGGAACTATAAAAACCCCGAATAGCCAAAACAATCCTAAGGAAAAAGAATGAAGCTGGGGGCATTACAATACCTGACTTTAAACTATATTATAGGGCCACGATAATCAAAACAGCATGGTATTGGCAAAAAAATAGACACTCAGACCAATGGAACAGAATAGAAAGCCCAGAAATAAAACCACATATATATGGTCAAATAATCTTTGATAAAGGGGCCAACAACACACAATGGAGAAAAGAAAGCCTCTTCAACAAATGGTGTTGGGAAAACTGGAAAGCCACATGCAAAAGAATGAAACTCAACTACAGCCTGTCCCCGTGTACTAAAATTAATTCAAAATGGATCAAAGACCTAAATATAAGACCTGAAACAATAAAGTACATAGAAGAAGACATAGGTACTAAAATCATGGACCTGGGTTTTAAAGAACATTTTATGAACTTGACTCCAATGGCAAGAGAAGTGAAGGCAAAGATAAATGAATGGGACTACATCAGAATTAAAAGTTTTTGCTCAGCAAGAGAAACTGATATCAAAATAAACAGACAGCCAACTATATGGGAACTGATATTTTCAAACGACAGCTCAGATAAGGGCCTAATATCCAAAATTTACAAAGAACTCATAAAACTCAACAACAAACAAACAAACAATCCAATAAAAAAATGGGAAGAGGACATGAACAGACACTTCTCCCAGGAAGAGATACAAATGGCCAACAGATATATGAAAAGATGCTCAGCTTCATTAGTTATTAGAGAAATGCAAATCAAAACTACAATGAGATACCACCTCACTCCTGTTCGATTAGCTATTATCAACAAGACGGGTAATAGCAAATGTTGGAGAGGCTGTGGAGAAAAAGGAACCCTCATTCACTGTTGGTGGGACTGTAAAGTAGTACAACCATTATGGAGGAAAGTATGGTGGTTCCTCAAAAAACTGCAAATAGAACTACCTTATGACCCAGCAATCCGTCTACTGGGTATATACCCCAAAACCTCAGAAACATTGATACGTGAAGACACATGTAGCCCCATGTTCATTGCAGCACTGTTCACAGTGGCCAAGACATGGAAACAACCAAAAAGCCCTTCAATAGAAGACTGGATAAAGAAGATGTGGCACATATATACTATGGAATACTACTCAGCCATAAGAAATGATGACATCAGATCATTTACAGCAAAATGGTGGGATCTTGATAACATTATAAGGAGTGAAATAAGTAAATCGGAAAAAAACAAGAACTACATGATTCCATACATTGGTGGAACATAAAAATGAGACTAAGAGACATGGACAAGAATGTGGTGGTTACCAAGGGTGGGGGGGGAGGGAGGACATGGGAGGGAGGGAGGGAGAGAGTTAGGGGGAGGGGGAGGGGCACAGAGAACTAGATAGAGGGTGACGGAGGACTATCTGACTTTGGGCGAGGGGTTTGCAACATAATTTGATGACAAAATAACCTAGACATGTTTTCTTTGAATATATGTACCCTGATTTATTAATGTCATCCCATTACCATTAATAAAAATTTATTAAAAAAAAAAAAAAAAAGAAAATGGAGATGAAACATTGCCAACTGCCTTGGGACTAAGTGGATGCTACCTTTAGGTGAAAATTTAATCACTGATTGCTCAAATTTGTTTTTGCCATCGTCATCTCATTTCTTCCATTATATTCAGCAGTTACAAGTGGAAACTGTGCTACATAATGTAATCAAGCCATACTTCTTGGGAAATCATTGTTTAAAAAATATTGTATGTCAACTGCACTTTAGTAAAAAAGAATAAATAGTACATAAAAATAAAACCACATAAAAATCAGGATATCATTTAACAATGAATTCAACCAAGTCTCATGGATTTCTCTATTGGGTTAACGAGTGGGAGTGTTTATGAGGACCTCAATAATAGAATGTAAGCACAATTACCCTCTGTGTTTACACTACATGTTAATATCAAGGAGACAAAACTAATTACAAACCACTTGGGAGACACTACATACAATCCAACTGCCTCAAAACAGAGTTTTCGACAAAGGACAAGATGGAGATGAAGTAGGTAGACGTACCAACTTCCAACTCCCAGAACCAAAGTGGATTACAACTTAATTTTAAGATCCATCATCTGGAAAAACCAACTTTGGACTAAACTAAGAGGACTCTTCAACCAAAGAACACTGAAGAAGCCACACTGAGACTGGTAGGAAAAGCAGAAATGCAGAGAGGGCTGCCCAGTTCCCAGGAGCAAATGGCAGCCCAGAGAGATTCATATGGCGGGAAGTAAGTTTTGCAGAGAGGGGAGGGTCCTGAGTCCTAGGAACAAAGCCTCAGCTTGCAGCCCCAGAACCTAGAAGAGGCTTATGAACAGTATTTAGCTGGAAACAAGTCAGGATACTGTTTGTGAGAAAGAGACTGATTTCTCAGACCCAGGATTCTTCTTAAAGGGACTGCACAGTAAACTTCTCTCAAAACCACTCACCCAGAGCTCTGGGAGATGGGGAGAGAGGATAGGACTGGAGCAGTGGGAAGAGAGTGTAATAAAGGAAGCACAGGGAGAAACATGTTGAGGAACAGCCACCCTAACCCCTGGGATGAGTCATTCCCCAAATCTGAAGTGAATATTTCCCCTGGAAACAGCAATGCCAGGAAAGGGAAGCAGGACACCAGAAAAACAAGCTCTCCCGCAGCACTCAGAGCAGAGTCATTTAGAAGGAGGGGGCTTTCAGGACTACAGTAGTGTGTCTTAGGATCTGAACTGTAGCGCCTCCACCCACACGGCTGAGGGCTCACCTAAGGGCAGGCAGCAGCAGGACACAGAAGTACAGTTCTGTCGGCAAAGGTGGAAGCCGGCTGGCCACAACTGAGGCCTAGGTGTGAGCTCAGTCTTGCCGGGCTGGGGCAGAGGGAATGCCACGAAAGTGGTCAAGCCCAGTTGCAGGCTGCCTGCAATCCAGCCTGTAGGGAAGGGCAGGAGCCCCAGAAAGGGCAGAGACCCACCCTTGAGCAAGGGTGCAGGAGCACAGCCTCGCCCAACCCACGAAAACAGAGGCTTATGGCCTGACAAAGAAGCCACTTCCTCCCGTGGGGGTGGAGTGAAAGCCCAGAACAGGCAGAGACCCGCAACTGAGCAAAGGTGTTCACCCCTGACCTCAGGGCCAAGGCTTGTGGCGGGGCATGGTACATAACTCCACGCACAGGGGTAGGACAAAGGCCGAGGCCAGCAAGGCTTGTACACCCAAGCATGTGATCACAGCCCCTCCCATGAAGGAGAGGCAGAAACCAGAGGAACAGCCCCAGTGGGCTAGCATTGGCAACACCCATACCTGAACAACCTAGGCAGCAGCAGCAGAGGGGGTGAGGCACCTGCACAAAGAACACACCAAGGAAACACAGAGGCAACACACAGTGGACTCCAGTGGCCAAAACCTTCATTTACACAGACAAAATAAGAAGGCAGAGAAATGCAACACAAACGAATCAAGAGAAATCCCCAGAAAAAGATCTGAATGAGTCAGATATAACCAAATTACCAGATACAGAGTTTAAAGTAACGATTGTTAGGATGCTCAAAGATCTTAAAACAACAACAGATGGTCATTACGAACACCTAAATAAAGAAATAGCAAATATAAAAAAGGACTTTAAAATATTAATAGTTAAAAAGAATCAGTCAGAAATGAAAAATACAATATCAGAAATGAAGAACACAGTGGAAGAAATTAAAGGCAAGATGGATGAAGCTGAGAATTGAATTAGCAAGTTAGAGGACAAGATAAATAAAGGCATGGAAGCAGAGCTGAAAAAAGAAAAGAGACTCAAAAAGTCTGAGGAAACTCTAAGAGAGCTCTGTGACAACATGAAGAGAAATAACGTAGGCATCATAGGGGTTCCTGAAGAAGAAGAGAAAGAACAAGGGATAGAGACTTTGTTCAATCATATCATAGCTGAAAACTTTCCTAAAGTAATGCAAGAAAATGTCTCACAAGTTCAAGAAGCACAGAGAACTCCATTAAAAAGAAATCCAAGGAAATCTACACCAAGACACATTATAATTAAAATACCAAAGCTGGCCTGATCTGTGGTGGCGCAGTGGATAAAGCATCGACCTGGAAATGCTGAGGTCGCTGGTTCGAAACCCTGGACTTGCCTGGTCAAGGCACATATGGGAGTTGATGCTTCTAGCTCCTCCCCCCTTCTCTCTCTCTCTCTCTCTCTCTTTCTGTCCTCTCTAAAAATGAATAAATAAAATAAATTAAAATTTAAAAAAATACCAAAGCTAAGTGATAAAGAGAAAATATTAAAAGTTGATAGAGAAAAAAGGCTATAACCTGCAAAGGAGCCCACATAAGGATGACTTTTGACTTCTCAACAGAAACACTTGAGGCCAGAAGGGAATGGCTAGAAATATTCAAAGTAGTGCAGAACAAGAGCCTACAACCAAGACTACTTTATCCAGCAAGGCTATCATTTAAAATTGAAGGAGAAATATAAAGCTTTTCAAACAAAAAAAAACTCAAGGAATTCACTACAACTAAACCAATGCTACAAGAAATGCTAAGGGGCCTGTTGTGAACAGATCAAAGGGGAAAAGGAATATAGCAAAAGAGGAATAGTTTTAAAGAAAAAATGGCAATAAACAACTACATATCGATAATAACCTTAAATATAAATGGATTAAATGATCTGAACAAAAAATATAGGGTAGCTGTTTGGATAAGAAAACAGGACCCATACATATGCTGTCTACAAGAAACACACCTTAAAACAAAAGATGCACATAGAATGAAGATAAAAGGATGGAAAAAATATTTTACACAAATGGAAATGAAAAAAAAGCTGGGGTAGCAATACTTATATCGGACAAAATGGACTTTAAAACAAAGGATATAATAAGAGATAAAGAGGGTCACTACATAATGATAAAGGGAGCAATCCAACAGGAAGATATAACAGTTATAAATATCTACGCACCTAATATAGAGAACCTAAATATATAAAACAGACTGATGGATTTAAAGGGCGAGATAAACATTAATACTATAACAGTATGGGATTTCAATACCCCACTAACATCACTAGATAGATCCTCAAGAAAGAAAATTAACAAAAAAAACTGCAGATTTAAAGGACACACTAGATCAACTCAATTTAATAGATATCTTCAGAAACTTTCTCCCTAAAGCATCAGATTATACATTCTTTTCAAGTTGTCATGGTACATTCTCTAGGATAGACCACACGTTAAGACACAAAAGTGGTCTCAACAAATTTAAGAAGATTGAAATCATATCGAGTACATTCTCTGAACACAATGGCATGAAACTAGAAATCAACCACTACAGAAAAACAGAAAAATACTCAAACACATGGAAACTAAATACCATGTTATTAAATAATGAATGGGTTAAAAATGATATCAAAGAAGAAATAAAAAAAATTCCTAGAAGTGAACAATAATGAGCATACATCAACTCAAAATTTATGGGACACAGCAAAAGCAGTTTTGAGAGGAAAGTTTATAGCATTACAGGCATACATTAAGAAGCTAGAAAAAGCTCAAATAAACAACTTGACCCTGCAGCTAAAAGAACTAGAAAAACAACAGCAAGTAAACCCCAAAGGTAGTAGAAGGAAGGAAATAATAACAATCAAAGTGGAAATAAATGACATAGAGGCTAAAGGAACAATACAGAGGATCAATGAAACGAGGAGCTGGTTCCTTGAAAAGGTAAACAAGATCAATGAACCTTTAACCAGACTCACCAAGAAAAAAAAAGAGAAGGCTCAAATAAATAAAATTAGAAATGATAGTGGAGAAATAACAACTGACACAATAGAAATACAAAATACTGTAAGAAAATACTATGAAGAACTGTATGCCAAAAAACTAGACAACCTAGATGAAATGGACAAATTCCATGAAACATATAATCTTCCAAAAATTAATCTGGAAGAATCAGAAAACCTAAATAGACCGATTACAGCAAATGAGATCAAAACAGTTATAAAAAAACTCCCCCCCAAAAAAGTCCTGGGCCTGATGGCTTCACAAGTGAATTCTACCAAATATTCAAAAAAGAACTAACTCCTATCCTTCTCAAGCTATTTCAAAAAATTCAAGAGGGAGGAAGACTTCCAAGCTCCTTTTATGAGGCGAGCATAATTCAAATTCCAAAACCAGGCAAAGACAACACAAAGAAAGAAAATTATAGGCCAATATCCTAGATGAATTTAGATGCTAAAATCCTCAACAAAATATTAGCAAACAGAATTCAGGAATATATGAAAAAAATCATACACTATGATCAAGTGCAATTTATTCTTGGGAGGCAGGCTGGTACAATATTTGCCAATCAATCAATGTGATTTATCACATAAACAAAAGGAAGGAGAAAAATCACATGATAATTTCAATAGATGCAGAAAAAGCATTTGATAAAATTCAGCACCCATTTATGATAAAAAATCTCAGCAATGTGGGAATACAGGGAACATACCTCAACATGATAAAGGTCATCTATGACAAACCCACAGCCAAGATCATACTCAATGGGCAAAAATTAAAAGCAATCCCCTTAAGATCAAGTACAAGGCAGGAGTGCACCTTTCACCACTCTTATTTAACATAGTCCTGGAAGTCCTAGCTACAGCAGTCAGACTAGAAGAAGAAATAAAAGGCATCCAAATTGGAAAATAAGAAGTAAAACTCTTATTATTTGCAGATGATATGATATTGTATATACAAACCCTAAAGTCTCAGTCAAAAAAACTACTGGATGTGATAAATGAATTCAGCAGGGTGGCAGGATATAAAATTAGTACTCAGAAATCAGAGGCATTTTTATACACCAACAGTTAACTGTCAGTAAGAGAAATTAAGGAAACAATCCCCTTCACTATTGCAACCAAAAAATTAAGTACCTAGGAGTAAATTTAACCAAGGAGAATAAAACTTGTACTCCGAAAATTATAAAGCATTGATAAAAGAAATTAAGGAAGATACAAACAAGTGAAAGCATATACCATGCTCATGGTTAGGAATAATAAACATCATTAAAATGTCTATTTTACCCAAAGCAATTTATAACTTCAATGCAATACCAATTAAAATACCAATGACATACTTCAAAGATATAGACCACATATTCCAAAAATTTATATGGAACCACAGAAGAACACAAATAGCCTCAGCAATCTTGAAAAGTAGAATTAAGAGGGAGGTATAACACTTCCTGATATCAAGTTATACTACAAGGCCATTGTACTCAAAACAGCCTAGTACTGGCCTAAGAACAGGCATATAGATCAATGGAACAGAACAGAGAACCCAGAAATAAACCCACATCTTTATGGACAACTGATATTTGACAAAGGAGGTAAGAGCATATAATGGAGTAAAGACAGACTCTTTAACAAAAGGTGTTGGGAAAATTGGACAGCTACCTGCAAAAAAATAAAACTAGACCACCAACTTATACCATTCACAAAAATAAACTCAAAATGGATAAAAGACTTAAATGTAAGTTGAAAAACCATAATCATCTTAGAAGAAAACATAGTCAGTAAGCTCTCTGACATCTCTCGCAGCAATATATTTGCCAATTTATCTCCATGGGCAAATGAAATAAAAGACAATAAACCAATGGGACTATATCAAACTAAAAACTTTTGTGCAGCTAAAGACAATAAGAACAGAATAAAAAGACAAACTACACAATGGGAGAACATATTTGACAATATGTCTGATAAGGATTAATTACCAAATTTTATAAAGAATTTGTAAAACTCAACACCAGGAAGACAAAAAATCCAATCAAAAACTGGGCAAAAGAATGAATAGACACATCTCCATAGAGGACATACAGATGGCCAATAGGCATATGAAAAAATGCTCAACATCACTAATCATTGGAGAAATGTAAATTAAAAGCACAATGAGATATCACCTTATACCAGTCATAATAGTGCTCATCAACAAAACAACACAGAATAAGTGCTGGCAAGAATGTGGTGAAAAGGGAACCCTGTGCACTGCTGGTAGAAATGCAGACTGGTGCAGCCACTGTGGAAAACAGTATGGAGATTCCTCAAAAAATTAAAAATCAAACTGCCTTTGACCCAGCTATACCACTTTTAGGAATATACCCCAAGAACACCATAGCACTGTTTCAAAAAGAGTAATGCACTCCCATGTTTATGGCAGCATTGTTCACAATAGTGAAGATCTGGAGACAGCCCAAGTGTCCATCAGAGGACGAGTGGATTAAAAGGCTTTGGTACATATATACTATGGAATAGTACTCAGCCATAAGAAATGATGACATCAGATCATTTACAACAACATGGATGTACCTTTATAACATTATACTGAGCGAAATAAGTAAATCAGAAAAAACTAAGAACTATATGATTCCATACATAGGTGGGACATAAAAATGAGACTCAGAGACATGTACAAGAGTGTGGTGGTTACAGGGGGTGGAGGAGGGGAGGGGCACAAAGAAATCCAGTTAGAAGGTGACAGAAGTCAATTGGACTTTGGGTGATGGGAATGCAGCATAATCAATTGTCAAAATAACCTAGAGATGTTTTCTCTGAACATATGTACCCTGATTTATCACTGTCACCTTATTAAAATTAAAAAAAAAAAAAACTAGAGTTTTCTAAACTCTTCCAGGTTAACACCATTCTCTGATAAAATTATCCTAAATTGTCAGGAATTCTTTCACTTTCATCCTTTAATTAATTCATTTTGATGGCTAATTAAAGACCTTAATTCAGGGGAATTAGGCTAAGTAAAGGCTATTTGTTAATAAACAATTGACAGACAACTTTTACAATCATATGTCCCCAAAATGGAATAGCACTTAATCAAGTACAATATTTGCAAAATAGGTAACTGCTTTTTATGATACTTTTATTAAAAAGGTCAATATCTCTATCTTAATTTTCTAGATGAAAGAAACAAAAAGGTAACTCCTTCAGTGAACCCAGGATTTACTATCAAAGCAGTATTCTTACCTCATCCATAAGGCATCAGTCTATTCTGGAAATCAACAAGTATGGATAAAAGTCTTTTGCCTTTCCAGGCAGAAAAACATTCCATTTTTGTTTCTCTATAAAACTCGGAGAACATTTCAATTGAAACACTTGTCATATTGTATTATAATCAGTAACTTGCATTATCTATGACACCACCAGTTCAACATTTCTGAATTTGATAATCCTTCAGAGCAGAATACGTAATGCCGTAAAAAGTGACTAAAAATTACAATGGTCAAATAAATTTAGGAAAACCTAGATTAAATACATTTAAACAGATTTCTTAAAAAAAATAAAATAAAGAGATTTCTTTACTGCAGGAATATTCAGAGGCCTTACAGTATTAATATTTATTATGAATCTAAAAAGTAGATACAACATTTCTCACATTTTTTTGTCCGTGGGGTTTTTTTTTCCCTCAGAACACTCAATAACTTATCCAGAGCCATGCTAGAAAATGCAATTTGGTTTGTGCTACATCTTGAATACATCTTTTCTTTGATGTAATTTAATTTATTGGGGTGACATTGGTTAATAAAATTATATAGGTTTCAAGTGTACATTTCTATGACACGCCATCTGTATATTGCATTGTGTGTCCACCACTCAAAGTCTAATCTTCTTCTGTATATGGTATATTTGACCCTCTTTCCCCTTCACTACCTTTTATGTCCCTACCCTCTGGTAACCACTGTACTGTTATCTGTTTTTTGTTTGTTTTTCTTGCTATTTACTTGTTGCTTTCAGTTTTATATCCCACATATGAGTGAAATCATATGGTTCTTAACTTTTTCCGTCTGACTAATTTCACTTAGCATAATAATTTCAAGTTCCACCAACCATGTTGTTACAAATGGCAGTATTTCATTTTTTTCTTATGGCTGAGTAGGGATCCATTCCATATATGTAGCAAATCTTTAGCCAATAAACTATCGAAGGACACACTGGTTGTTTCCATGTCTTGGCCACCATGAATAATGCAGCAATGAACATAAGGGTATGTATATCTTTGCAAATAAATGTTTATTGGCAGAAAAATAGACACATAGACCAATGGAACAGAACTGAGAGCCCAGAAATAACCCCATATATACATGAACAATTATTCTTTGACAAAGAAGCCAAAAACAAGAGAGAGGAAAAAGCCCTCATTAATAAATGGTCCTGGGAAAATTGGAAATCCACATGCAAAAGAATAAAACTTGACTACTCTTGGTCACTATGTACAAAAATCAACTCAAAATGGATCAAAGACCTAAAGATAAGACCTAAATCTATAAATTACATAAAAACATAGGTACTAAATTTATGGACCTTGGTCTCAGAAAGGATTTTATTAATTTGATCTCAACAGCAAGTGAAATAAAGACAAAAATAAGTGAATGAGACTATATCAAACTAAAAAAACTTCACAGCAAAAGAAATCAACAACAGAACAAAAAGGCAGCCAGCAGACTGAGAGGCCATCCTGTTCGTTGTGTGTTTCTAGCACGTGGCGTAGTGCACAGCATATAGTGGGCACTATCTATGTCAACCATTTTCAGATTCTGATTTCCAGCTCAGGTCTTTCCTTGGAACTCCAGCCTCGCATATCTAACAGCCTCTTCAACATCTTCACTTGTTTATCTAATGAACTAGATAACTCATCATTTCCAAAGCTGAACTTTGGATCTTCCCCACCAAACGGGATTTATCTGCAACTTTCTCATCTCAGTTGATGCCAACTCCATCCCTCCAATGTTTCATGCCAAAAACCTTAAAGTCATTAATGATTCCTTTTTCTCATATGACCTATCATAAAGTAGCATTTGCTCTACCTAGAAAATATGTCCAAACTTCAACCATGTCTCACATCACTATGGCTCCTCACCTGACCCAAACCACCATCAGCTTCTATCTGAATTCCCGTGTGCCTCTTTGCCCTCTATTCTCAAGTGTCAATATGGCAGCTGAGCTGATCCTTTTAAAACAAAGTCATATGATGTCCCTTTTTTAAAAATCTGCCCTGCCCCTCATTTCATTCATTGTAAATAACCAATGTCTTCACAATTTTATAACCTTCCCTTCAAATATCCTTGGCCCTCAAACTAATGATCAAATATACCAGGTATACTCCCACTCCTGCCTTAGGCATTTGCAATGCTTTTCCTTTTAATCAGAACACTCTAGCCCCTTAGCTAACTATTTCACCTCTGAAATACTTGCTCAAGTCTCAGCTTCACAATGAGGTCTACACCAATCCCTCTATTTAAAATTACAACCCACTCCCACCCCACACATACTCACTCCCCTTTACCCTGATTTTCTTTTACTTTTTTCATAGCACCTACCTCTTTAACATTCTATATATTTATTTTACAAATCTGTATTTCTTTTTCTATCTCCATTCCCTAAAATTCAAGCTCTGTGTTTAGTTCACTGATGTTGCCTAAGCAACAAGAGCAATGTAGAGGGCGCAATGCATGATCTTCAGTATAAATGTTTATTGAACATGTGAATGAGTGTTGAATGAATATCAACACATGCTAGATACTGAATATGTTCCGACTGCTTTACTGTGGCTTTCTTATGTGGCTGAGCTCTACGGGCAGAAAGCCAAACACTACGGTCATTTCTTTCTAAGTGGAATAAAGATTTTTTTTTTTTTGATGAGTCAGACATAACCAGTGCACTTTAATTCTGTGTTTAATTTACCTGGTCAAGACAGTTACTGTCCAAAAGTCTTTTTTTTAAATTATTTTTATTTATTTATTTCAGTGAGGAGAGAGAGAGAGAAAGAAGGGGGGAGAAGCAGAAAAAATCAACTCCCATATGTGCCTGAACCAGGCAAGCCTGGGGTTTCAAACCAATAACTTTAGCATTCCAGATTCACACTTTATCCACTGCGCCACCACAGGTCAGGCCCAAAAGTCTTGATAGCCAATAAAATGTTGGTCTTTGTGAACCTATTAAAATGTGGTTACATAAAAGGTGATGTGCAAGAAAGTATGAAAAGATATACTCTGTTGACAGATATTTTTCTCTTCAACATAAGAAAAAATCAGCTATACTAATATTTGATTTCCTCACTGATGTTGGTATCCTCAGTCGAGCCATGTATCTTACAGTACGTATACAATGACGGGTATCTGAGGGATGAAGGGAGTTCTCAGGCAGTGGTTCTTGCCCTTATTTGTTTATTTTTAACATATCACAACATGTCATAGTTAAGTATGCCAGTAAAGAGAATTTATCATTTCTAATTTTTATCTAGAATTACATTTAAAAGCAATAAAAAAATAGACCACTTATAGCTTCACACTGAATTGTGTTTCCCCAAAATTTATATGTTGAAGCCCTAACCCTCAATGTAATAAGAGAGTAGATGGAGGCTATGGGGGCAATTAGGGCAAGGTGAGATTATGAGGGTGGGCACCCTGGCCCAGTGGCATTAGTGCCCTTATAAAAAGAAACACAAGAAAACTACACTCCTTCTCTCTCTGAGAGAAAGCCATGTGACCACACAAGCAAGGAGGCAGATATCTGCAAGCCGGGAAGAGAGCTCTCACCATAAATTAACCTTATTATCACCTTGATCTCAGACTTCTAGCCTCCAAATTTATGAGAAAATAAATTTCTGTTCTTTTAGCCACCCTGTCCTTTGTATTTTGTTATGGCAGCCTGAGCAAACTAATAGAAACAGTATCTTCAAAGTTTTCTCCCATAAAATTACAGATTAAAGATAATACTAAAACTGCAAGCACAATGTACAGAAAGAAAATGGCAAAGTTGAAATCTTGCTTCTACTATGAGCTCATTAGCCATATTACCAGGTAAAAATGATGATTTAATAATAATGATCAAAAATGTTGATAACTGTTGAAAGTGAGTGATGAATATGTGTATTTCATTATACTATTTTTACTTCTGTGTATTTTTTAAAAATCTTTAATGTTTAAAAGTATAAAAAATTTAAGTTGGCTAAAAAAATAAATGACTAAGAACATTATTTGAAATGTATATTTATATCTAGTATTATTGACACTAAATTATTCTCTAGGTGTATATTTGTCTTGAGAGATTAGCTAATGAAGATGGAAAGCCATCAGAAGTAGTAACACTTTTCAAAAGTTTTGTGTATTTTATTTTTATGTCAACATTTTTAATTTCCATATTTCTAGGTATGTTTTTATAATACACACAATACATCGATACCATATTTGGAGGAGTTGTTTAGGTATAACTACACATATGTGTGGTGAGGGGTACAAGCTCCAACATTTTTATTGATGGGTGTACAGGAAAAAATCATTTGAGAGTTCATTGTGCTTAAATGATAAAAGGAAAAGATCTATCATAAGATATATAAAATGTAAATATGGAGAATACCAGTAAAGATATTAAGGCCCAAATTAGGGAGGAGGGAGACAATAATATTAGAAAATACCTACAAGATTAATACAAACATGCATTGCTCATATACACACACACATTATTTGTATAGCTGGTAAAGCTCTTTGAAATCCTTTGTGATGATAGGCAGATAAAACATTGTATTATTAATGTTACTACTATATTGCACATTTGTGTTTCTGTAGAAAGCTACCAGGAGAGTCTTTTAATGATCTCATTTTTATGCAATTTATACTAGTCTCCACTGAAGAGACTCACATTAATCTAAATTATTGAGATAAAATTTAATTTGGTTAGACAATACTAAAGCTTGGAATGAATGAAGAGTTTAAAAAAAAAAAAAAGGTCAGCTCAGCATGCTGAAAAATATGTGTTAAATGACCTGGGACAATGGCAAACATATTTCCTTACTCCCACACAGTCATTCCACAAATCGGTGGTGTGCAGCTACCCCAGAGCAAGCCACTCCGAGTGTGATGAAAGAGCTAATGCAAGGCTGAAAGAATCTATTTTTTTTAATTTTTATGTGACAGTGGTTATGTTTTTTTAGGCATGATTGAATACTTTCACTTTGTAGTCTTAAATAAAAACCAAAAAAACACCTCATTGCTTTCTCATCAAGAACAGCATGATTTGTCTTGCTAACTTCAGTGTAATGATTTTCTTTTTTTTAAAAGCAAGGTAGTACACAGAGTGGAAGCAGATGGATTAAGGGATTGTTGTGTCCTGTGGATGGTCCAGCAAAGTAGGAGGCACTTGGTTGTGAAAACTACACATTAGAGTTATAGTTCTGCTTCATTCCACATTCATTGGGTTTTGACAACTATACAGAATCTTACAATATCAAGCCATATTCTCAGCTCTGAAAGATAAAGACATCATCTTTATTAAAAGAGATCATAGAGTGAGAGACACAAGTTCTTTCATAATTGGTTGCCTGGGACTTCTGTCCTGACATCTTGTGTTTCTTTATTCTAATCCCACCCCACTTCTTGATCCCACCCTTTCTATAATCTGCAGCTGAAAAGTTATCTCCATCTTGATTGGGAAGCATTTGAGTTTCTCAACAAGTGCCATGATTTATTAAAAAGCCCAAGCCTGGGGACCAAATGCTCAGAAGGAGTTGCTCTGATTTTAACACTATCTCATCAGGCAGTTCAGGACTTAAACTTTCCCATCTACAAAAGGACTTACTCTCCCACATGGCAAAACAACACAGCAGAATAGCATGGAAGTCTCCTGACCTACTTTTGAAATCTGTCTGTGCTAAATCACAATTCCACAAAACACAAGTGGTGAGAACTTGGGCAGGTTACCTGATGGCTCTGAATTGGACTTTTCTCATGGAAACAGGGATGTTAGTTGTCCTCACATCACAGATTTGACAGACAGGTTCCATAAGTTGCTCTTCGTAAAGCACCCAGAGTAGTGTCTATGTCTGCGGTAAATACTCAATGAACTGCTATATTTATATACTTTTTATTTTTTTATTTTATTTTTTTATTTATTTTATATACTTTTTTCTTATTATTAAATTTAATGCAGTGACATTGATAAATCAGGGTACATATGTTGAGAGAAAACAGCTCCAGATTATTTTGACATTTGATTGTGCTGTATACCCCTCCCCCAAAGTCAAATTGTCTTGTCATCTTCTATCTGGTTTGCTTTGTGCCCCTCCCCTCCCCCATCCCATCCCCCCTTCCTCCCACCCCCCACCCCCATTGCCATCACATTCTTGTTCATGTCTCTGAATCTCATTTTTATGTCCCATCTATGTATGGATTCATATAGTTCTTAGTTTTTTCTGATTTACTTATTTCACTCCGTATAATGTTATCAAGGTCCATCCATGTTATTGTAAATGATCCGATGTCATCATTTCTTATGGCTGAGTAGTATATACTTTTTGAAGTGTACATGTATCAACTGATCAAACTTTGTGATCAAGAGTCTGTGTCTGGATAGGCAGATCACCTGTAGCTGCCTTTTCTCCCCCATTGATTTGAAAGAGAGAGAGAAAAGGGAAGGAAGAGAGAAGTATCAACTTGTTGTCCCAGTTAGTTGTGGACTCACCGATTACTTCTCCTATGTTCCCTGACCAGAGTCAATCACACAACCTGAGAGTTTTGGGAAGATAGTTTATTCACTGAGCCACCTGGCCTGGTAGAAGACTTCTTTATAGAATGGACCCTAATCAGGGCTAGTTCCTGTTCCAGAGGTGTACCCCTGACTCTGAATCAGCCAATGAGAGCAAACATTCAAAGATATGAAAAGTCTCTGCAGGCACCACCACTCAGATGACACCATCAGGACCTCTGCATGTTCCATGAAGGCCAATGGTGCCTAGCAAATACTTCCCAAGTCTGTCTCTAATAACAGTAATGATGCTTCTCATTTGTACAGTGACTTTCCGTTTACCAAGCATTCCACATATGTGACTTCCAAAACAAACATTTTCTTGGTAAATTGACATGTTTAAAAAATAAACTTCTCCTCAGATCACTCCCTTTATGCCAAAAGTAACAAATACAGAAGTAACTAATCTTTGGTTTTGACATTAGCAGGGGTTGTGCCATCGGGAAAGAGTTTCTAAGCACCGAGTCAACTTAGCCAGTGGCCAACAGTTAAACCTTAGGCATCTTTTATAACTGCCTCCTTTTTGTTTCTAACCTCAGAAAAGGTGCCTCAAAGTTCAACTTAAAAAAGTTCAATCTGGAAAAGTTCTTTCTTCCTAAAGCTTATAACCCCTCCTATGACCATTATAAACCCAAGGAAGAAGACAACTTTAGATTTTTTTGTTTAGCAATAAACATTGTTTTTTTCTTCTGCAAGTTAAACAATTTGAAATTATCTTTAAAAAGACAAGTAAGATTTATGACATTGATGTTACAGTTGAAGAGAACTTTCTTCAGGATACAGAAAAGCCTCTCTGTGGAGAACCGAGGCAAGATTTCTGAGAGGCAGGTAAACGAGAGTTTGTTGTCTTTCTTGCAATGCCATAAATTAAGAAGGAGATCAGTTCCGCCATTTCAATTTGTATCAGCCTAAAGGCCAAGTAGAAGCATGTAGTAAATTCTACTTCCTCCTCAGGCAGATTTCAAATCAAACCACTCTGAAAACATTAGCTTCAAACCCAACACCCCAAAATGTCTTTCCCTACCATTAGCAGATTATTCTCATGGTGGAAGGTTTCCTTCTGTTCATTATGATCCTAATAGGAGAAAATAAACTCTAATGAGTATTTATTTTATCAAAAATTCTGGATCTATCTATAAATCTGTAACTAGTTACCGGTAATACTGAAATGGTTGTTTCAATTCTCCTTCTGGTATCTTATATAAAGCAGCAACCTCTCTCTTGGGAAACTATTATGAAAGCCTCTAAGAATGAGACAAAGACATTTTTTTTACGACAACACATTAAAGCAAAGGAAATACCAATGCAAAATGTCAACATATTAGCCCCACCCATAAGAAACATAACTACCTGAAATGTTTCCTCTCTCTGATTTGCATGTTTGCATTAACCAAAATCATGTAGAGAGAAAGGGAGAGGATGGAAAACAACAATATTTAATATTGCCCCATATTCCCAATATTACATTGGAGGTGTCTTCAGTGTGCTAACCCACAATCAAAGAAAACTTGGGAATACCTATTAAGCACTACAGTTGTGATCGGAAAAAGGTTTATCGTGGACTCGCTGTTACCCTGTTCCTGCCGGTGCACCATCTCCAAGCTACAACGAGTTCCCTGTAGTTTCTTTTGTTGGAAATGGCTGATGCTCACTTCCTGAGACCTGAGTCAGTGATTGAATGGGGAGGAGTTACAAAAACTGACCCCATACCTCAAGGTGGAACCAACTCTTTCGTGTTTCTCATTGCATATGTCCTTAGCTTATTGTCACAGGTCTTTTCTGACCATGATAGAATTAAATTTATATATGTGTGTTTTATTTTCTTCTTTTTAATAAGATAAATTGCCAGCCACTGCTCACAAGAAATAGGGACATTGCATAACCTGGAGACACTGAGTATGATCTTCTTTACAAGAACTAGTGGGCATTCTCCACATCCACCACATCCCCTCAGCCCTTCCAAGATCTACTTGCATACTTTTCTCTCACATGCTAAAGCTTTCAAGCAACTCTTTGTTTGAGGGTATCCACTGACTCTAGGTAGGTGCTCTGCCATAAAAGCCAGGGAGTTAGCATGACCCTTAACAAATCAAGGCAGGTGTTAGTTGGTATATCAGTAATAGTCCTGAGGTGGCTCTGCAGTCTCTCCAAGAGCCTAAGACAGAATGAGTCTCAAGTGTTTTTACTGGATACCTCTTTGTTAACACACTTTTTATTATCTTCCCTCTCTTCTTTGACTTTCTTGCCAACTGTGCTGCCTAGAACTTGCTCCTAAATAAACCACTAACACCCATATTCTTTATCTTATAATCTGTCTTGGAGGGAATCCAGATTAGGACAGGTTAGGTTCAGAGGTGATGGCCAAATGACCCTGGATAAAGAATGATGTTGGCTATAAATGGGGTAGGATATGGCATTGGTCTCAATGGCTGGGTCCTGGAACTGCCCTTAACTCAATAAGCCTCATGCCTACTTACTCCTCAGGAAGTGTCTGCACATGAAAACTAAAAGAAGTGATGGCCAAGCAATTTTTTGTTTGA